>NW_021318477.1:20013-83308 GCF_001605985.2 Dendrobium catenatum | reverse complement strand
TGCTATGAAGGATGTTATTTTAAATGGGAGCTGGTTTCTTCCTACTGATTTGCAATACTTAAATATCTCTATTGATATTCAAAGCACTTCAATGTCTTGTTTGAAATGGGATGGAGAGCTTTTTCCGAAATTTAAGAGTTATTATTTGGCTTACTTTCAGGATTATTTTAAAGTTTATTGGTATAAGTATATTTGGCATAAACGATATGTTTTGAGAAATTCTTGTTATGCTTGGATGGCGGTTTTAAATAGACTTAAAACAGTAGATATTCTTTTGAATAGAAATGTTTATATTCATGCTGTTTGTGTTCTGTGTAATTCAGATTTAGAATCTCATAATCATTTATATTTTGATTGTAATTATTCTTTTTATATTATTTCTTCTTTAATTCCTAGTCTTAAGCATTTTTTTCTTAAACCTAATCTTTTACAAGTTTTTGATTACATTGTTGATCTTAATGTTTCTTGTAATATTAAAAAAATTTATTACTTGATCACCTGTTGCACTCTTTATTTCATTTGGCGTGAAAGGAATAATAGGAGGTTTTCAGGTACTTGTAAAGATCTAGATTGTGTTTTAAGAATTATTAGAAAAGCTATTTTTGCTAAAGTTATGGTCTAGAAATCTTTTGCTGAGATTTCTAATTCAAATTTAATTTAGTTTTGTTTTGAGTTCTGTTCTCTTTCTCTGTTTGCTGCTAGTAATGTCAACCGATTTTAATCTAGATGGGCATTATTAGCTTTGATTTTTTGTTTCTTTCTGTTGGCTGCTGCTTGGTTTTTTGTTTGGTTGGCTCCTTTCTTATTGTTCTGAGAGGGAGTTGGTTGTTCAGTTTGGTGTTATTTTGATTGAGTTTTCTTTTTTTTTTTATTTGTTTTGTTTTTCTGTTCTCTCTTTTCTATTTTGTACTTTTAATGTCAACCGATTTTTTAGATCGGATGGACATTAATTAAGCCTTGGTTTTTTAATTTGCTTCTGCATTTTCTAGTTGGACTTTCAGGTTTATTTTGTTCATTTTGTTTTCTCATGCTTTGTTTTTTGCTCTTTAGTTTCGTTTCTTTTCTTTTCTATTGGCTTCTTCTTGGCTTTTATTTGGCAGGGTTTTTCTTGTAAGATATCAAGGAGCTGTGAAGGAGATGGTGGGACGTTAGGAGCTGTGAAGGAGCTGGATTTCTTGTGAGATTTCAGGGAGCTGTGAATGAGCTGGTGGGACTTTAGGAGTTGTGAAGGAGATGGTTGATGATTGAGGATCTGGTTGTTGAAGGGTGGCTTGGGACTGGTTATTAGAGTTTGTTGTATGGATCTTTGGAGTTTTTTTTAGAGGATACAATTTATGGCTATTATTTTTAAGTCTTTTTTCTACATATGATGACTATTTCTGAGTCACTGGTTCTTATTGTATTTATAGTCCTTTGGACTAGTAGTCTTTTCTTTTCACTCTTTGTTTTGAATGGTGCTGTTATTATTTTTAAGTAGATTTTTTCTGCTTTTTTTGTTTTCTTGCTTCATTTACTTTTGAAGCCAGAATTTTACGTTGAGTTGTTAGGTTTGATTCTTTTTTCTTTAATTTAGGTGGTAATTTTTTCTTGTTTTCTTACTACCTTCTGTTTATGTTATAATTTTTCTTCAATGAAAATTGGGCATGTTTGCCCCTGATTTTCCAAGAAAAAAAAAAAAAAGAGGTTCTGTTTTGGCCTCTCTCCCCAAGAGAAGAGGTGATCTTCTTGTTTTAACGTAAAGAAGATGTAGAAATTTAAAGAGGTCAGAGTATCCATCTTCTCCATAGAAAACTCAGCGGGTTTCAAGGGATTTGGCAGAGATATGAGGTCCGAGGCATTGACAAAAAGAGATATTTCTCATTTAATTGTATTCCGATTTTGCATTTGACTTTCCATTTTTGTTAATTGAATTAACAAAGTTAATGATATGTCACTATTACATTAATTCAAGATGACACAGCTAAGGCCATCTCGATTTTCATGATTTACGTGGAGTTTGCCTCGTTTTACGTGCCAATTTCACCCATAATCATAATTGGATAAATTGATAGTGCATTTAGGGTATTGTCGATGTCCCAGTCATAATGATGCAGTCCGTTTCTAGATCCGGCATCATCCGAGCGACGTTGAGGCCTAATTTCCTCAAAATGCTTGTTGTCTCGAAATTCGTGTCATCCATTAGGATGATCCAAATTGAACAAATAAAATACATTTTTTTCGTATTTGTAAAGTTCTGAACATAATAACGAAGTCCGTTTGTCGATCCGACATTGTTTGATCGGTCTGCGCTTTAATTTCAGGCGTCGGTCGTTCCTTTTTACTGATCTCATCCGATTCAATTGCGAGGGGCCTCGACCTAGCAGAATTAAGTGATGTGTTTTATCCATGCACACATTGCTTAAATCATCATTTTCGCCTCTTTTTGCATAGTTTTTTTTTGTAGAGGTCAACACCTAACTTCTCCTTAGTTTGATTAATTTAATAATAATATTAAAGATATGTCATTATTATCAATTTTCCAAAGCAATGATAGCCCACCAATAGGTTAAAACTGCTCCGAACTGCGTGCATTTCCTCAATATCTATGCATTTTATCTTGTTTTATGTATCAATTTTGCGAATATCAAAATTGGACGAATTGATAGTGCATTTAAAGTATTGCCGACGTTCCGGTCGCAACAACGCAGTCCATTTTGTGATCGGACTTCGTTTAGGCAACCTCGAGGCATCTTTCCTCAGCATGCATGTTTTGCCTTGAGATTCATGCCATCATCCTTGATGATCCAAATTGAACATAAAAAAGGTAGTTCTGAAGTATTTACGTTATTCCAATAGGAATGGAGAAATCTGTTTCACAAACGGAAATCCGTTTCAGTAGTTTTTGAACAGTTATTTGTGTCTTTCCTATATAAAGTCTAATTATAACTGCCTTTTAATCTTTTTTCCTACTGATCATCATGCCAGCTGAAGGGAGACTGAAGGAGAGAGTGTGAGAGAGTGTTTGAAGAAGTAATCTTACTACTGGAGTGTGAAATATTTACTTGGTACTCAAAGGTAAGAATCTCTACTTGTGGTTTTTGATTACTTTACTCTTTTTTCTCTTCCTTATAGATTTCTTGTGAGAAGATCTGTCAAGGAGATCCAATTCTCTACTAACACTTGGAGAGTGTGAACAGCCGAAGGGTTCTCTTCCCACACTTGGAGAGTGTGAAAGGATGAAGGGTTCTGTGCCTACACCAGGAGAGTGTGAAAGGATGGACGATTCTCTGCCAACACTGGGAAGAGTGTAAAAGGATTGGAGGGTGCCTCCAAGGAGTGGACGTAGGTCGAGTCGACCGAACCACTATAAATTTCTGTGTTCTTTTTCTTGCTTCCGCACTTTTTAATTCCGCATTTATTTCTGTGGTGTGATTTGGTTTATGCAATTTTTATTCTTTGTGAAAAGAGTTTTTAAAATACCAATTCACCCCCCTCTTGGTTAGATTTGGACTAAGTTCATAGGGCTTAACATCCCGAACGAACTTTCAAAAGATTCTATTTTGAACAAGTTAATTGCATCTAAATATGGAGCTAGGATGGAAAAGGGAGGTGGTAGAGTAAGCAGCTCATGCTCTTATAAACTGTTGACTGAAGGTTTTAAAATGCTGAAGCCTGTTGTGAAATTGTCTTTAGTAAATAGAGATTCAGTGGATGCATATAAAGATATCTGGATCCTGGATAAAAACATTGATAGGTGGCCTACGTTTATTGTCTCTCATGAAGATTAATATGTTTTGGTTAATAAATTCATTCTGGATGGATGTTGGAATGAATCAAAGCTGTTGGAATCATTTTTGGGAGGGAGCTAGTCAATTTGATTATTCAAATTAGAATTACACAAGATGGAGAAGAAGACCATATGGAGTTGATCCAACAAAAATCTGGAATGTCTATTTCTGGATTAGCGTTTAAAGCTTCGGTTAAAGACACTGATGATGTTCAGTATTGGGATTGGATCAATAACGTGAACTTGAATGCTCGTGTGGAAGTTTTTTGGTGGAGAATGTGTAAAAATCCTATCCCATCTCTTCAATTCTTATTCTATAGAAGATTATTAAATAATGCATATTGCCCGAGGGGTTGCAATTCAAGTGAAGATGTTGAACATATAATGTGTGGATGCTTGAAGCTTAAAGAAGTTATCTTCCATCTAAATCAATGGGGATTTTGTATTCCACAGTTTGATAACTTTGAGCATTGTATCGAATGGCTGGAGACAAGTTCAAAGAAGAAAGGTATGGTTGTTAACTTGTATTGCAATACAGTTTTCTTTCCTTGGAAAAGTATAAACAAGTTCATTCATGGAGGTGTGGAAAAAAGTCCTAGTTTAATAGCTTCTAATGTTATATGCCAGGCTTCGATTTCTTATTGTTCTACTTACTTTAATTTGGGCATTTGGGATGCTAACCAGTCATTAAGACTGTCCAATAATTGGCATCCTCCTCCACCCAAAAGGCTAAAGGTGAATGTAGATGCATCTCTACTTTCTTCCTATAAAGCAGGGATTGTAGCAGTCTTCCGAGATTGTAAAGGGAGATTTCTATATGCTTATGGAAGATCTTGTATACATTGGGACATAGCTCAACTTGAGTTGCTAGCAATACATTCCTTAAAGGAGGAAATCAAAGGATTGGATGTTCAAATACAAATGCATTATTATAGAGGGGGTCAACTCAAATATCATCTCTTATCTACAAAGAACATGGAAAAAAGGAGAGCATAAGGAAGAGGGTATGGATTTTCTTATGAATTTCAATTTTTTCATTTTTAATTGTATAGGTCATGATAATAATAAGTTAGCAAACTTATGTGCTAACTATGCTTTATTCAGTAGCTTTAGTTGGGATTAATTTTCCTTAAATAAGTTTCCTCCTTCATTTTTCAATACATTGAAGGAGGAATCATCATTGTAGTTGCTATTTATTTTTTATTTATAATATAGCAAAGCTCCGACTTTTTCTTCAAAAAAGAATAATAATAATAATAGCATTAGAAGCAATATATCCCAATCCAAATTCTTTGCCACCATGATGAACACAATTTATGCTTTTCCATGAGAAGAATACCAACGAACAATGAAGATTAACAATGAAAGGATTTGTAGTAGAAAGCAGCTCCTAATTATAAATACAATCCATAAAAGAGGAGAATATTGGCACGTGAAATCCCCACTTATTAATCAACTCAATAACATGAATCATCTTTTCACATTGAACCGTGATATGCTCAGCATTTTCCAAAGCATAGCATCCTCTTGGGAAAAGGCTGCAATCTAACAACTTTTTATGCATTAACAATTCAAAAGTAGGTAATGCATTATTCAAAACTCTCCACCAGAAACAATCCACTCTTTGTGATAGTTTTAGTTTTTTAATCCATTTCCAATAGTCTACTTGATCAGTTTGAATCACGTCCGCATTAGCTGCCATACGAGTAATAGATTAGCCTAAGAATTTAGAAATTAATTCCAAACAATCATATGCTACCTCATGGTTTATTTGTACTTGCATTATATTTTCAACTAAACAGCTCCCAAAATACTTGAGCAACTCATTTTTATTCCAGATTCTGTCACAGATGAAGCTGTTAAGAGATGGAAATCAGCCATCCAAAACAACTATAAATGTTGTCCTTTTTTCAATCCTTATATCCAATATCCACACATCTATAAGGATATTAACTAAAGTACCTGATGATACCGTTCACCTTATCAAAGGCCAAAGAAATTTAACTCCATGAAGTATGATTTTCCAAGTGGATGAACAGTTTTTCCTATTCTCAGCTTGATAAATGTCTTCACCATATTTGACTCTTAATGATTTGTTAAGTTTAGAAGAAGGATTATTGGTAAAGATCCATTCAAATTTTTCTCTTAAATGTCCTACAGCAGACACAGTAGAGTGCATACGATGTCCTCCATATTTCAAAGGTTTGCAAAGATCATTCCATGCCATATTATGAATGCTATGGTTTCCTCCCTATTTTTTCCATAAGAAATCTCTACACATCCTATAAATTAATATCTTTCAATTTGCTCATTGGAACCAAAGAGTGTGTAGCATAAAAAAAAAGAATTGATAAAATTACTGATTTAATCAAAACAAGTTTCCCATGTAATGAAAAAAATTTGTTGCTCAATCCATTCAGCCTACCCACAACCCTTTCTAGAATATGAAGAAAGTTCGAGGAAACTAACCTCCTTAAAACCATTTTAATACCCAAGAATTGCAACTCTTTCACCTCCATGAAATCCAACATATTTGAAATTTCCCTTTTCTTTGAATGAATAACCAATTTTCCAAAGATCACAGAAGATTTTTAGAAATTCACACATTGACCAGTCCACTTGCAATAATTAGATATAACCTTTCTAATTTTCTTCAAATACAAGATCTTAGCTTCAGAAAATATTATGTTATCATCAACATAAAGTAAATGTGAGATTTTAGGAGTTGTCGCAGCTACTTTGATACCCAAATTACCATACTAGCTAAATCCATTGGACAAGAGTTGAGAAGACAAGATAAACAAGTACGGTGACAATGGGCACCCTTCTCTAAATCCGATTTTAGCTTCAATCCATTTTGAATTTCTACCATTAATATGGATAGAGAATTTTGGATTAACAACACATTCCAACATATGATTAGAGAAATAAACTGGGAATCCAAAATAATCCAACACATGTTTCAAAGTTTGCCAAGCCATACTATCATAAGCCTTTTCCATGTCAATCTTGATTGGTACCAACCCATTTTTAGATTTAGAAAATCTACATTTATTGAAAATTTCTTGCACTAAAAGAACGTGATTAGACAAGATTCTACCTTTGATAAAAGCCACTTTATTAACAAAAAAATGTTTCTAAAATACTTTAGGCATTCAATTTAATAGCACATTTACAACAATTTTATAAATAGATAAACACAAGCTGATAGGACAGAAGCGAGATGGATCAACCGAATTATCAATCATGGGAATAAGAATCACAAGTGTTTCTTTTCACTTAGAGCACATTTTAACGGTTGAGAAGAACTGAGAGATATCCATCCAAACGTCTTTGCCAATGATCTTCCAATAAGATTTGATAAAAGAATATGGAATGCCATCCAATCCTGGGAAGATGTTCCTCCCAAGCCCTTCAATCAAATTTTTTACCTCTTCAAAAGTGAAATCAATATTCAAGATGTTACAATCCTCTTGAAATAAAGTATTCCAAGGTTTGGGCCAACCCCTAAGTTCACAGTCTCTACTCCTCCATTTACTGCAAAAGAACTCAAACAAAGTATTATCAATTCCTTCTTGATCCTCCACAATTACATTGTCCACATTTTTAACTTGTTTGATAAAGTTGCCATTTCATCTACCATGTTGGAATTAATATCACCTTCCTCCAACCATTTCGCCTTCACTCTTTGCCTCCACCGAGTATTTAAGCGAGCAAGAGCAGTATTCAATTCACCAACCTTTGATTTGAGAAAGAGGAGTTTATCATTAGATAGGCTGTGACCATCCGCCTCTTCCAACTGAAGTTCAACAACTTCATTTTTTAATTTTTCCTTTAGCTCCATTAATTTTGAAGCTTTGCTCTACTCTAAAAAAATAAAGCCCTCAATAATCTATAAAATTTATGGTTAAGTGATTCCATTAGCTCACAACCAGTAATTATATTCCAAGAATTATGCACAATAGTCGATGAAGTAGGATAAGATACCGAGACGTCTTCAAATCACTACATTTTGCTTTTCTGTAATGCTTTATAAAAAAATTTAAGAATTATGTGGCAGTGATCTAATGCTACCCTTGCCAAATGTTTACAAGCTATTTGTTGAATCAATTCCAATGCTTTAGAATTCAATAAGCATCTATCAAGCCTTTCCCAAATTCGAGCACATCCATTTTTATTGTTACACCAAGTATACTTAGGGCCAGTTACCCCAACCTAATAATCATCAAATTCATTCATAAAGGAGGTCATCTCTTGTGCGCCAAGTGAAAATTTCAATTTCTTCCCTCCCCTCTTTCCTTCTTGAGAAAAGATACAATTGAAATCCCCCCCACCACTACAGGAAGGTTCAAATTAGAATGCCATCCCAAACAACTCCACAATTTTCTTCTACCACACACATCTCTACTACCATAAACAATAGAGACAATCCAAGTGCCTTTATTAACAATCTTTAGCTCTCCAATAACACACTGAGAAGAAGCTTCCAATAAAGAAAAGGTTGTTATATCAGTCCTCCACAACACAATAATCCCTCCATATAATCCATTAGATGGGTACAGGAAAAAAAATCTCAATCCTTACCCATGAATTTACAAAAACCCAATTAGCAATCGAGGAAATTTTCGTTTCCACAATTCCTACGAAGAATACATCCCAATCTTTTGCCACCTCTTTCAAGCAGAGGGAGGCTTCCCTTTTATTATCCCCTCTACAGTTCGAAAAAGCTAATGAACTCATTTCCCCACCAAGGGGGAGGGACCTCTGTTCTTCCTTCATAAGCATATTTTGAGACAGAATGATTACGATGAATACTATTGCCATATTTTGAGCATGTTTTTTAAAGGGAAGGATGTTTAAGGTAATAGAAAGAGTTGTTCTTCTACGTGTTTACTAATTATTATTGTTGCAACTAATTGTATTTAATGGTTGTATTAAGAGCATAATATATGTATTTTTTGGGGGGTGAAATTTGGCTTTCTATGTTTTCTTTAAATCAGAAAGAAGATTCAAGTGTAATAAAACAAGAAAAACAAATAAAAGGCTTATATGAAAATTGCTAATAATTCTCACCAGAAACCCCTCATAAGAAATAACATTGGAGCATCTGGGAGAACTACAAGAAAAATGTTAGAATAATAGAAAAGAAACGAAATAATGAAATAACAACTGCTAAATAGTCAGCTTGGACTCAGTAGTACCTTTCAATAATCAGATTGCTTTGGTGAAAGATCCTCATGTTCGCCCATAGACCTTGCAAGGGCGTTGGTGTGGCAAGTTATTATCATCATCCAAGATTCAAAAAATTGTGAAAAAGAACAAGAAAACCCACTTTACCCAGAACAAATGTTTCCGATTTTCATCAAAGATTAAGAATTCCTAGCAATCAAGCACACCCGAGAGGCTCAAAGCAGCTAACAGAAATAATCACATCAAGGACTTTATTTCTGCTTTGAAGAGATCAGCACTCACAGAAGAAAATCTGATTTCTATATGTGATCTCAAAAGCTTATAAGTGTAGATTTCCTTTTAAGCTTTTCCCTTCTTTCCATTAAGTTATTATAAATTTCACAAACTTGGCAAAGTTAGTAGCATGAATAATTGCACAAATAAATTTATTTTCAAATTTTATGTTATCACGTTCTCGTCATTAGTTATAAATTATTGCATTCATAATAAGCAATAAAGCATTTTTGTAACTTTCTTCCCTCGACAAACCTCCAATAAATTCATGTATGCGAGACATTGGGCCTTAAAAGAAAATTTTGACAATGAGGTAGTAGACGAAGCAGAACAACAAAAAAATATTCACAGTCAAAATAAATGTGTGAGAGAGAGTTTCATTGCTACCATGACAAAACAAGAATAATTTATTAGTTACTATAAAATCCCTTTTAGAAATCACTTCTATTGTTTAAGGCCATCCCTAATAGTGAGTCAAGCGAATATTACTTGATAAATTGTCCTGCTGGTTAACGATCATTGGCTGTCATGTTTTCCTGACTCTTATTACTTGATAAATAGTCCTGCTGGTTCTGATCATTGCCCTATTATTCTTCAATCTAGGGAGAAGCCTAATGCTATGCACCGGTTCCTATTCAAAAACTACTGGATAAAATACGAGAAGTTCTGGCTTCTGCTGTTCGACATATTTGCGGCTAAGGTAAATAAAAACCCCTTAGTTGATCTTTGTCCCAAAATCAAAAATCTGAAAGTGGCTATTAAAAAAATGGCATGGGCTTCTTCTAATTCTATGGCCAAGCAGATTAAAGGGCTTCAAGAGAAACAGCTAGCTTGTATTAATAGTCTGGATGCTGGGGATAATTTTTTCCAAGCATCTGAGGAGCTAAATAACATTAACAAAAAGCTGGGGGCTGTCTCCGCCATGTGGTTTTCTTGGATAAAACAAAGGGCTAAGTCTAAATGGCTAGCTCAAGGAGAAGAAGATCTTAAATTCTTGTACGCCAAGATTAGTATGAGAAGGAACTATAAGAACACTGCCATCACTTTAGCTATGTCCAATCAGAGTGCATCTTTGAAAGATGCAATTAATGATTCTATAGCTTACTTTTATAAGCTTTTCAATGCTCCTATGAATCTGGATTATGATATTAATCAATTTCCTGTAGGAAAAATTTTTCCTTCTAATCATGCCGGATCCCTTACTGCTCCATTTACTGAGGCTGAAATCAAGCTAGCTATTTTTTCTGGTAATTCTGATTCATCCCCGGGCCCTGACGGTTTCAACTTCGAATTTTTCAAAGCCACTTGGTGGGTTATAGGGTCTACTGTTTGCAATGCTATTAAGAATTTCTATAATCAAGCTTATATTCCCCACTCTATCAAAGCTACTGCTATCACGTTAATTCCTAAATCTAATAATGCTGAGATTATTTCTGATTTTCGCCCTATTGCTCTTTGTAATACTTCATACAAAATCATAGCTAAAGTGTTGGTGGCTAGGTTGAAGTCTATTATGAACCAAGTTATTCAAGATAACCAAGCTGGTTTTATCCATCATAGAGTATCCACCGACAATGTGATCCTTGCTAATGAAATATTACAACATTCTAGGAAATCTTCTAAATTTCATCTTATGTGTGTTAAGCTAGACATCAAAAAAGCTTTTGATAGTGTTTCAAGACACTTTCTTATTTCTAGAATGGTGCAAAAAGGTTTTCCTAATATTTTTGTCAAGTGGATTGATGCTTGCATTAAAGAAGTCAGATTTTCTTTATGTATGGATGGTGCTTTAGAAGGTTTTTTTCCTTCTTCGAATGGACTAAGACAGGGCTGTCCCCTCAGTCCCTACCTTTTCACCATAGTGATGGATGCTCTCTCATGCTTGCTGGACTGCAACTTAAATGATAATAGCTTTGAGGGCATGTCTATTGACAATTATAGGATATCTCATTTGATGTATGCTGATGATTTGATCATTTTTGGTAAGGCTGATCATTCTAATTGTGACAGACTTTCTAAGGCTCTTAATGATTTCTCTAAGGCATCAGGTCTTAATGTGAACTATGATAAAAGCTCAATCATCCTGCCATCTAATTGTGCTATAGATGATAGAATTTGTGCATCCCTTAATATTTTCAATACAGCCTCCTACATGAATTACCTCGGTCTGCCTTTGTCACCCTATAACCCGAAACTGGCTTGGTTTTCCTCTCTCATGGAAAGAATCATTAGCAAATTGTCTGGGTGGAAGGCCAAAGCTTTATCATTTGCGGGTCGGCTCCAGTTTCTTAGGTACACAATTTGGAACACTATTGCTTACTGGATTCGTGGTGGGATTATACCTAAATCTATTATCAAGCAAATAGATAGATTGTGTGCAAAATTCCTCTATTTTGGGGACACTAAGGGGAAAAAATTGCACCTTATTTCTTGGAGAGATACTTGTAAGCCTAAAGAATGGGGAGGTTTAGGATTACCGTCTCTACAATCCTTACAATTTAGCTTTAACTGCTCTCTTATCTCCAGAATCTATAACACTCAGAGTCCACTGAGTATTTGGTTATTTAAAGCTTATATCTCACCTTGGAAAGAGCCTATATCTAAAGCTACTAAATTCTGGAAGCAAGTTTGTAGAGATGCTTTGACTGCAAAAGAATGTTTTCATTTTAAAGTTTCAGCTTCATCTAAATTTGCTCTATACTGGGATCATTGGTATAAAGATAAATGCCTTAAAGAGGTTGTGGAATTCTCGTCCTTTCTAAGCATTTTCCCTCTAAATGAAAGTATTTCTGTAATACTTGAGGAAGGAAAATTCGCTCTACCGACAAATTTACCTGAGGAGGTTTACACTGCCTTCTCTGACATCACTGTTGCTCCGGGTACTAATGTCAATATTTATTGGGGTAATGGTAAGAATTGCAAGAAAAAAGATTACCAAAAGTTTTATTTTAAAAATCTGGTAAAGGTTAACTGGTGGAAATATGTTTGGCATAGACACTATGTTATTAGATTTTCGTCATTTTGCTGGATGGCTATCTGTGGTGGTTTAAAATCGGCGGATTCTCTTATTGCTAAAGGGATTATGGTGGATGCCAGATGTGCTTTATGTCACCATACCAATGAAAATATTAGTCATCTTTTTTTTTAGTGTGACTACTCTTTCTCAGTCATTACCAATCTTATGAGTAACTTGGGGTTTTTATTGCTTAGACCCAGTATCCTTCAAATTTTCGAATTCATTGAGGATACCCACACTAATAATAAGGATTTCTATTTCCTTCTAATCTGTTGTGCGGTATATCATATATGGAGGGAGCGGAATGATAGAAAATTTGGTGCTAATTATCTTTCCTCCACTTCTTTAGTTTTTAAAATAAAGGCTGCTGTCTTCTCTAAAATTCTGAAATGGAAGGATGCTGTGAATTTGATGGATTTGCTGTAATTCTAGCGATCTCACCTTTGAGTTCCTGGGGTTTTGTATTGCTGCTGGTTTGATTGACTGGTTGTAAGGAATATATGCAAGCTGCTGTGTTGCTTTATCTCAGTTGTATTACTGGGATAAGTATTCTATTTTTATGTACGTGGAGGTTTACGTTTTTACATGCTGGATGTCAAATTCGATTGGAAAATGGGCAATGGTGAGTGGATTGCCATTTTCTCCTTTGGATGGCCGGATATTTTGATAGTAATTTTGCAACCAGGTTGAGAGAGCGGCAATTCCTGAGCCCGCGGCTTCTTTATCTCCCTCAACCTGATCTTCGTTCTTCTGTGCTCCTTCAGTTCTTGGAATTATGTTTCAGTTTTTTATGTTTTTTCATTTTTGTATTAGTTTTATTTGTCTTTTTAGTTTTGGGAATTTTGTTTATGTCCCACTTCTGGATCTTGCTTTTCTGGCAAGATCATAGTTTTACTATTCGCTTTCTTTCTTCATTACATGTAACAAGATTATATGAATGAAAAGGCTACGGCCATATTTTTCCAAAAAAAAAAAAAAAGTCAAGCGAATATAGAAAATTTGAGTTAATGATTCTTATGCCAGATCAGATGAGCCCAAACAAAATCAGAATCATTA
This sequence comes from Dendrobium catenatum, assembly GCF_001605985.2. NCBI lineage: Eukaryota > Viridiplantae > Streptophyta > Magnoliopsida > Asparagales > Orchidaceae > Dendrobium > Dendrobium catenatum. The sequence goes on along the minus strand of NW_021318477.1, from coordinate 70,007 downwards.
GAAAAGTATTTTGCATAGTAGGCTTTGTATGCCCAACAATCCATATTATCCCAGATAACGTAATTGCTTTTATTATTGTTAATAGGATAGATAGTTAAAATTCTCTTTACATGTTGGGGGATAGAATCAGGCATAGGCCAAGACTCGTTATGAATCCAACAAGCTAAATTGTTAGTATGAGAGCAGTAGAAAGAGAGAGTGAAGTCAAAAAAGGAAGAGGAAAAGTTTCCCCCCAAAACCAATGATCCCATATTAGAGAAGCCGGTCAATCCTTTTTTATGACAAGATGGAATTTTCTCCTAAACAATGAAGAAGTACGACAAATGTATTTCCAAAAAATTGTTGAAGTAGTCATTTTAGGCTTCATGGAGAGCTATATCTAAACCTCAGCCAGCTTGATAAGGGTGCATTTTGATTATACATTCTATAGATAGAGCAATTGAAAGTAAACTTCATAGTTAAAAGAGAAGGAATGCCAAGACCACTCTTATTAACAGGTTTGCAAGTATCAGCCCAAAAAATGAAATGTAACATCTTAACTTGGTCCCCACCAAAATATAAACATCTTACACATATTTTGTCGATGGATTTGTACAAGGCTTTAGGAATAATAGAAGCTCTTAACCATTATTCCACTGTGTTGAAAATTAAATATTTTATAAGTTGCAATCTACCAGAAAATGAAAGTAACATTGCTTTCCAACAAGATAATTAAGTGATTGGTGATTTTTTCCAAAAGCTAGGAAAAAACAGCTCTTTTCAATCTATCCATAGAAATTAGAATACCTAAATAGGTGAATTTAGTAGTAATGTTTGTAATGTTCAACTGATAGAAAATACCAAAATGATTAGAAGACATAGGAGATATAATGAGAGATTTCTTATTCAAGTTCATATGAAGTCCATAATAATTAGTGAAGGAATTAAGATTATTAATGAGGTGATTGCAATTTTGTGTTTCAGCTTTACCAAATACCAATAGATTATCAGCATAGAGAAGGTGGGAGATTTAAAATACATTCATTATGTTATCTATTATCTAGAAGGCAGGACAAGCTATTCATAATAATACATAATAGATAAGGTCTAAGTGGACAACATTGTGTAAGCTCGGTAGAGGATGGAAAATACCCCAAAAGAGCTCCATTCAAGCACAGTGAGAAGTTCACCCCAATAATACATTCCTTGACCCATTTGCTAAACATAGGCGGAAAATCTTTTTGTTCCATTCTAGCTAACAGAAATTCACAAGATATTATATCAAAGGCTTTATTGATGTCATACTTAGTCCAAAAGTATTTCCCTTTATTGCTTTTCTTGAAAATGTTGAGAATTTCATTTGCTAGGATATGATTGTCAATAGAGTGACGTTGAGAAATAAAAGCCATTTGACTTTTATGATTGATAAGCGACATGATGGGTTTGAACCGAGCAGCCAACACCTTTGCAATGATTTTATAAAAAACATTGCACAATCCAATATGTCTAAAATCAAAGACATCATCCGCATAGGCTTTTTTGGGTATGAGAGCAATGGTCGTGGCCTTTGCACACTTAGGGAGATAGCCTTTATTAAAGAATGACTTAACTGCATTAAAAACATTTGACCCAATAACATATTAACATTTTTTATAAAAATCAACGCTATTACCATCGGGTCTTAGAAAAAATTAGAAGCTTATGAGAATACTACTGCCCTAATTTCCTCAAATGAAATAGGGGATAACAATAAATTAATCATGTTAGAAAGAATGACATTACTAGTAGGTATGAAATTGATGTCTTTTTGCATGGGGGAAAGAGAGTTAAATGTCTCTTTAAAATAAGATATCAGTTTTGAAAAGTTTTCTAGTGTTCAAAGGGGAACCCGAGCAGAGCATCAGACACACAACTTTTGTTTCTAGAATTTCTTCTTTGTATTTTTGAATAAAGGAACTTAAGATCCACTTCTCCATGAATCATCCATTCAATTTTTGATCTTTGTATAGTCCATGAAGATCAGATTGTAGCATACTAGTTAATTTTTGAATTGATACTTTTTCAAATGAGAACAAAAGTCTTCATTAAGAGGGTCCAAGTCAATCTGAGATTGACAATTGATTTGTTTATTTGATATATTATAAATCATTGAAGTAATCAAGTTTGCAGAGCACCAATTCTTATTTTTTATAAAGCCTTTAAGTTTCTTAAGCATCTTTTAATGGGAAGTAATCATATTACCTTCCATAGGTGAAGCAAAAGCATCAATAAGAAGGTCCCAAAATTCAGAAAATCTAACCTAATAGTTTTTTAAAATGAATCTATGAGGGACTTTAATATCATTAACCATTTTAGGAATTAACAATGAATGAACTGAATCATAGAGGTACTAAGTACCTTATAATGAGAATTAGGAAATGAGGAAAGCCACTTCTCATTCGCTAAAACTCTATCCAGATGATGTGAATGGGGTTTTTCTACACGTTGATTAAAAGAAGTATAAAAGGAACCCATTTATGGTTGATATTGAAGATTAGCATCAAAAATGAAATTATTGAGAGGAGAAAATTTTTATTCTACAATAACATTTTCACCCACTTTCTCAGAGAGGAATCTAAAACAATTGAAATCTCCTATCACCGCCCAAGGCATGTTGTCTTGAGGGTTAAGATTTTTAAGATCTTCCCATAAGACCTGTCTTTCCTGAAAGAAATTTGAGGCATAGTTGATTGATAAGAAAATTAGAGTGTTAAGAAACAATATTTAGGATACCTAAAATTATTTGTTTTGAGAAGAAGGAGAGAGAGAAACTCATCTTATCTAGATTCTATTCATCCATATTCAGCCAGAGTTAGCAAGATCAAAGTTATTGCAACTTTGTTCATTATCAAAGGTGTCATGAACAAATCTAAACCAAGGGTCATTTAGGTTGTGATAGAGAATTCTATTCTCTAATATGCAAATCATATCCATACGGTGATTCCTCACCAATAGTTTACAATTGAACAACTTATCAGAGTTATTCAAACCACTAATATTTCAAACTCCTACATATGGAAAAAGGCAATATGATCTGGGATTTGAATTGGGTCCCCTTTTAGAACCCTTCCCTCTTGTGCTTTTTTTGTATAGGAGGACCCCTTGATTATTGGTAATTATTTCTGCAGGTTTTGAGGTGGAGATAGGATTGTGTGATTTCAATGTGAAGTTCTGGTCATTATTGGGATATGGCATCTATTTAGAGGAGACATATGAGTCTGGGGAATTCGGTAAGATGGTAAATTTGTTGGGAGAGATGATTTTATAAGGGATGATTTTGGAAGAAGAGGGAAGAAGAGGAGGAATAGCTGATCTGAAGAAGAGTGATCATTAGTAGGAGAGTTTAGATTGGAGAGAGGGTGATTTCCTGTTTAAGGTAGGGCATTCTGATTTTGATTTGCGGCAGTGGGGTTTGAATTTTTGTTGGGAAAGATGTGCTCTTATGACTTAGTTATTTTGGTAGGATAATTTATATTATTTTGGATAGTATGTGGTAGAGGAAAGATCGCTGGTTGGTTATGTGATAGAGGCCTAGGTCTACGACTAGAGCTTCTTCAACATTAGAGTATGGTTTGAGTCCAATGTTTACTGGTAGGGTTTGTGGGGTAGGATGATGTTGAATTATTTAAGGAGGAGCAGTTTTGACAAGGCGTGGGTCTCCATTCGTATTTAATGTAGAGGTTAAAAATTTTTCCATACTAGCTTTGATATAGGCACAAGTTTGAGATAGGTAGCAGATGAATCTACCTGAATAAAACATGTGCGTAGGTTAATCGAGATTTGGAAGTGGTCAAAGAATCAACATCTAGTGGTGTTCCGATTTTTGTTGCAATTTTTGAAATTCCAATGGGAGTCCAACATCAAAGTGTAAGGTCATGGATTTTTAGGCAAATAGGAATATTACTAAATTCTTCTCGCTTCGGGGAGAAGTGAGGAGACCACTTTAGAACTATGAATGGTTTACCTAGTATAAACTAATCACTTTGGACCAAACCATTTCTAGATATTTTTGAAAAAAAAAACTTAAACAAGAAGAAGCCATTACTAAGAGAGATCATTTTGAGAGTACCTTTAAGTTTCCAAACCTTATTGATCGTAGCAAGTAAAGTTTCATAGTATGGTCGTTTGCCAAAAGAATATCTTACTAGGGTAAGACTCCACTCATCAGAAGCCTCTATAATATCTTAATGAGGAAAAGGGATGATATCTTCAGGCATTGGAAGAGAAGAAATAAGGAAATCAGAGGGTTCGGGTTCATTAGAAATGATGTGATTCCATCGTGAGGCCGAAGTTGAAGGGTTCTAAGCAGCAAGGTTAATGGTGAAGGGAGATTAAGGGACAGGAGGAAATACAACATAAAAGAAGGGAGGGATCCATGGGTGGATCCCTTCGTCCAAGCCAATGATAAGAAACTAGAGTGACCAAAGAAGGAGGTGGCAACGAGAAACCCTAGGGGTTACAGGAAACTCGACATAATATATGTATCAGTGTTCCATTAGTTAGATGGTTAATTTAATCAAAAAGCTTCATTTAACAATAGAGGTAAGCACCAAAGTTAACTTTAATGAGATGAGTTTACTGGTGTTAGTCGATATGATGCTAATGTGTTTAAAATTATTGGGAGGAAAGTTTTCATAGCATTGACGATTTAGATCGTCAAAGTATGCTAGAACTTTTGACGAAAATATACAATTTCTATAAGAGAATAAGCTATTTTAGAAGTGGAATTTAATAACAGCTCAACACTCACCTCCTAACACAGCATGCTAGTACAAAAAAAGGGGTACATATTTTGTTTTCACAGTAATGGAAACTACTTTCTTCCTCTTTTCACTTTCCGTCTATATGCCTTAGTTTAGTATAGTAATTCTTACATGGTATCAGAGCCTTCTCGGCTCATAGCCCCGTGAACCCTTAAAATGGAAACTTTGTTTTCTTCCCAAACTGAAGACGCCTCCACATAACCTATCCCAGATGATTTCATCATCACCTCCCTAAAATTCATCTTCTCCAACATTAAAACCATTGTCCCTATATAGTTGTCTAACGACAACTACTCCACTTAGAGATCTAAAAAAACTCAAGCTATTTTGAGTGAACAACTATGCTAATTTCCTCTATAAAACTACAAAACCACCTCCCCAGCCATTTCTTGACATAAACGGCATCTCTCATCCAAATGCCGCTTATAATCACTGGACAATCATCGACCAAATCCTCACCACTGATACATGATCCACCATCACCGTAGATTTTCTTCTCTACGTTCTCCACCTAAGCACCTGTGGCGATATATAAAATACACTCAAACTCATACTTCAAGTTACAAATAGGTCCAAAGTAATACAACTCAAGAACTATCTACATCACATCTCTATGGGGAAGTTCACTATGCCTCAATTTTTCACCAACATCAAAACACAGCTAGAGAGAGAGGGCGATATAACCACTTCCACTTCTCTATTCCTCTCTCTCCCCCTAACTCTCTCTCTCTCTCTCACTTTCTCCCTCCCTCTCTCTCTTTCTCTCTCTCTCTCTCTCCCTCTCTCTCTCTCTCTCCCTCTCTCTAGTTCTCTCTCTCTCTTTCTCTCTCTCTCTCTCCTAGCTCTCTCTCTCTCTATCTCTCTTCTTCTCTTCTCTTCTCTTCTCCTCTCTCTCTCTTTCACACTCTCTCTCCCTCTCTCTCTATATCTCTCTTCTTCTCTTCTCTTCTCCTCTCTCTCTCTCTCTCTCTCTCTCTCTCTCTCTCTCTCTCTCTCTCTCTCTCTTTCTTTCACTCTCTCTCCCTCTCTCACTCCCTCTCTCTCACCTTAACTCTCTCTTTCACTCTCTCCCTCTCTCTATCCCTCTCTCACTCTCTCCCTCTCTCTCTTTCTTCCTTTCTCTCTCTCTATCTCTCTCTCTTCTAGCTCTCTCTCTCTCTCCCCCTAGCTCTCTCTCTCTCTCTCTCTCCATAGCTCTCTCTCTCTATCCCTGTCTCTCTCCCAAACTCTCTCTCTCTCACTCTCACTCTCTCACTCTCTCTCTTTCTCTCTAGCTCTCTCTCTCTTCTCTCTTCTCTTCTCCTCTTTCTCTCTCCTCTCTCTATCTATCTCTCTTCTCTTCTTCACTCTCTCTCTCTCAATCTCTCTTCTCTCTCTCTCTCCTCTCCTGTCTTCTCTCTCTCTCCCTCTCTCTCCCTCCCTCGCTAGCTCTCTCTCTCCCACTCTCTCTCTCTCTCCCTAACTCTGTCTCTCTCACTCTCTTCCTCTCTCCCTCTCTCTATCCCCCTCTCTCCCTAACTCTCTCTATCAGTCACTCTCTCCCTCTCTCTCTCACTCTCTCCCTCTCTCTCTCTCTCTCTCTTTCTCTCTCTCTTGCACCATTGATAGCGAGTATATCCTCCTATACACACTAAACAGACTCCCTCCAAAATATCAGTCATTCAATATCTCTATATTAACCAAATTGGCCCTCTCAGACTATAGGATTTGTACTTTCTTCTTCTAACTGAAGAAATTAACTTATCCAATGAACTTGCTAAAGATTCCTCAACCCCTAATGTCAGTGCTTCTCTCTACACAAGTAGAGGTCGTAGCCGAGGCCATGGACACTTCAACTCGTACCCCAATTAAGGATCTCTTCTTTCTCGACTACTTCCAGATCAGCTCAATCTACAACATGCCTACATGCTTCATCGTTTGGAACAACTACTTGATAAATTTTGCGTAAAGAGGGGTCAAACTGCTAATAACTACTGGCATCAGTTCAATGCAAACTACACAACACCGTCAACTGCTCTTCTAGCATTAAACTCCATCCTAACCACTAAATGAATTCTTGACTCTAGAGCCTCCTCCCACCTTACCAACAATTTAGTCAATCTTCTTCAACCAATCGAATATCGTGGTTTGGATAGTGTGTCCATCGTAAAATTTCTAGTCAGGGACTCCTCCCCGTACTGACCCGTAAAATTTCCCTTTCAAATCTACTTAGCCTTCCTCACTTGCCTCATAATCTCCTCTTTGTTTCTTCACAAACTGAAGATAATAATCTTTCAATTCTATTTGATGCCTATAGATTTGAGATAAAGGATCATAAAACCAACTCTACCCTCCTCTCCGGCCCATGTAGCGATGGTCTCTACCATCTCTCCACAAACAACCATCGTTTTCATGCTCTCTCCATTACGGTTCCCACCACCCTCTGATGGCACCACCAGCTTGGTCATCCACATCTACAAGTCCTCTCTACCATATATAAACACAACAAATATGTAGCTATACCTACCTATGATGCTTCTTTCTCTATATGTAAGGGCTCTAAAGGTAATAAACTCCCTTTCTCTATATTTTTTACTCACCATTATAAAGCTTTAGAGTTTATACATATGGATCTATGAATACCCTCCCAAATTCCTTCTAATCATGGCTTAAATACTACATCTTGTATGTGGATAAATTTACTCGATTTAATTTTGTTTTTCCTCTTATGCAAAAATCTGATGTGTTTTCCGTATTTACAACATTTCATTATGTTATGGAGAAACAACTCTCTCTCTCACTATTAAGCATATTCTTACCGATGGTGGAACCAAAATTTTAAACTATAACTTTTAAAACTATCTGAAACTACATTGCATCAATCACCAAATCAGCTGCCCATATACCCCCGAGCAGAATGGTCTAGCCGATTGCAAGCATTAGCACATCCTAGAAGTTCTGTGTACATTACTTCATATAGTAAGCCTTCACTTTCACCTTTATCTAGACACGCTCATCGCAGCTGTATACCATATTAATCTAATCCCATCCTTCAACACCTCAAAAAAGTTTTCATACCAACAAATCTTTAAACTGCCTCCTACATACTCCCACCTTTGAGTCTTCAGTTGTGCCTGCTTTCCCCTACTACCACCAAATCTCACTCAAATTCCATCCATCTATTTTTATAGGATATGCCACCATATACAAAGGCTAAAAATATCTTGAACCCACCTCCAAACACATATGCATTTCTCGCCACATCACATTTGATGAATTCTCTTTCAACTTTGCCCTTCAACCAAATCAACCCACCACCACCTCACCCCATCCTCCTTATAACAATCCTCATCTCCTCTCACCCACATTCCTTAAGCAAACACCTACATCATCTGCCTCCCAACTCTCAATCGATCCTAAATTTGAACCCAAAACAAATGCCCCACCACCTACTACCGACATACCAGCATCATCCTCCTCATACTCCACTTCACATCAATCCATAGATCCTTGTCCACTACCACCAACAATACCTTCCTCCACCACAATAATCTCTTCCCATCCTATGCTTACTTTTTTTTTGACCGGCTCTGTCAAAACAAAATAATTTCTCAAACACTCATCAAATAAACTCCACACTTCCAGATCCAACAACGTAAACTGAAGCCTCTCAACATTTTTGTTGGCACTTATCCATGGACAACAAATTCTTAGCCCTCTAAAAAAAATGAACCTATACATATATTCCTCTACCATCTAATGCCTTAATTTTAGGCTGATGTTGGACTTATAAATCCAAGAGGCATACCGATGGATCAACTGCTAGACATAAGGATAAACTTGATGCTCAAGGCCACTGTCAAGAATATGGACTCACATACACAAAAATGTTTAGCCCCGTTGCAAAATTTCCAACAATTTCATTCCTCCTTTTACTTGTTATCACTATCTTCTGGCCAATACACCAGCTTGATTTCACTGATGATTCCCTCTATGGATCTCCCGATGAGACCATTTCTATGAAAAAATGTTGTGGCTTGAAGGACTCTTAATTCCCTCACCATGTGTGCCTCCTTTGAAAATACCTCTACAGCCTAAAAAATCTATCTACATGGTTGTTGGTGTTTGAATTTGAAAGAATTTAAAAAAGATTAATCTTCTCTAAGAAGAGTAAATCTCTAGAATTCAAGTCTTGAAATTGAACACGTTGTCATGAATGATATATGCCCCAAGAGACGAAGATATTATTCCCTAATGGGTTTAGATGATGAAATTGAAATTTTATCCGAGTTATAATAGTAAAACTCAAGGAAGAACTACATCTGACCTCGAAGGGTCAAAATGGAATTATACATGCATTTAAATATTACAATATGGATAATAGATCATTAATTTAATGTTTATAGTCTGGATAAGAAAGGAAATATTTTCCCAATTGAAGAAAATATTATTTAATAATCGATTATATGAATATGATGATAATGATTGTTGTTGAATTTTTTACTTTCCAAAAGGTGATTAGTTGGATTTTTTTTTTTTTTGAAAAATCAATTTTAAGAAGTAGATGTGGAATGTAAATCTACTATGAGTGCAAGCCCTCATAGTTAGTTACATTGTAGGGAGATTGAAATTTTCTATGAATACTCTCTAGAAATTTTATTTGGTGATTTCCAAAGAGTGATGTTGAAGGCGGTGAATTTGGAACCTTAACTGGTAATGGATCAAGTTTGAACACTTATTTTAGACATCAAGGGAGAAATTGTAAGAGGTGCATTGGGATTCTAAAATAGTTCAGAAACGCCTGGTTATCTTATGTGTTGGTCTTTATGTTTTGATTTGAAGACAAATTTAATTTAAGTTGATTTATTAGAAGATTGAGATTAAATTCCTAAAGTTGGGGACATAAGGTTTTGAGTTTATCTTGGATCATAAATCTAAATTGGGCAGTAGACAACAGTAACCCAAACCTAACTAATGCAATGCAAAACCCGTACTTACCCTAGTCCAGATTGGAAAGCCAGCTAACCACCCAGGGGATTTAAAATATATGACTATAGTATTTGTATGAAAGAGTGGAAGGGACATTATTATTTATGTTTTTTAGAGATTGAGTCTGATGTATGAAAGAGTGGAAGGGACATTATTTATGTTTTTTAGAGATTGGGTCTTATGTATGAAAGAGTGGAAGGGACATTAGAGATTGGGTCTTATGTATAAAATATATGACTCTAGTATTTGTATGAAAGAGTGGAAGGGACATTATTATTTATGTTTTTGCAGAGATGAGGATGCTCAGGTGGATGAGTGGCTTTACCCTTAGAGATAGGATACAAAATGAGCATATACGTGAAAAGGTTGGAGTAGCTCCAGTAGAAGATAAGATTAGAGAAAGTCGCCTTAGATGGTTTGGTCACATAAAACGGCGGCCTTGCGATAACCCGGTTAGGAGAGTAGAGGTATTAGATTTGACTTATGTTAAGAAAGGTAGGGGTAGACCTAAAAAGACTTGGTTAGAAAATATTAGGAATGACCTTTCTTTATTAGATTTAAATGAGAATTTGACTTTTAATAGGACACAATGGAGAAAAAGGATTCATGTAGCCGACCCCACGTAATGGGATAAAGGCTTGATGTTCTTGTTGTAGAGATTGGGTCTGATGTCTAGAGAAAATCATAACTAGCTCCTTGAATTCATATAGGGTGAAATTGCTTAAGAAAATGGAATTAAAATTTTAGAAAATTTTAAATTTATTTCTAATGCAATGCATACTAATAGACTCGAATGTATAAAATAAATTAAGTAATTTTAAAAAGGATAAAAAATATAATTTTCCTTGAGATTGCATAACATCCCCTTGATAAAACTTCACCCTAATATAGAAGGTGGTCTGCTAGAACCTACAAGCGAGAAGGTGCATAATAAGGACACAACTTATTTAATATACATAAATGAGAACTCCTGGCACTCTCGGGCTTACTTCTTAGATCATTAGAGTTGCTATGTTAGATTAACAAATTTTATTTTGATTTTGAATAGAAATAATTTTTATTCATACCCTGATGAGCCTCCGATTATATCCAAGCTAAAACAAAATACAACATGCAAGAAAAAAACCTAAAGAAAGCATGCAAGTTTTATTATGCAAGCAAAGTAAATCAATTAATTAACCAAATCAATTAAATAAATTAAAAAGTTCATTGTCAAATGCCTTTTAATTACAACCCAAAATTTATAGAAATTAAAAGTGACCGGGTACCACTAACAACAACATGGATTCTAATCCTAAGACTAACGGAAGTGACATTGAGTTGGATACTCTTCGTCTTCTCTTCCACGAGTTCCTTAGATTCATCCAGTCTAGATATCCAAATGAAAAGAAACTTCTCCATTAAGTGGCATTTTCTTTTTTCTAGGATATTAAAATCATCATTACTTAGATATCCAAGTAAAAGGGACCTTCCTTCTAAGAAATGTGCCCTCCTCTTTGGGCTCTAAGTTGGATGTATGTATCCGAACTCAAATATCTACTTTCACAGCACAATTATAACTCAATCAAATTAAATCAAGTTTAAAATAAAAATCTAGATTCCTTGCATAGTTATCTTAAGCAATAAAAATCAAGAAAAATATCCACAAGCAAACCTAAATATGTGCCCCGAAGTTGATTTTTAAAAATAAATATAACCAATAAAGTTAAAATCTGAATATATAATTACTTCAAAACTATCAATCTACTTATATATAAGCATATAATCTTTGGTACCTTGAAGATAACTTAACACATTCTTTATAGCTCGTTAGTGGTACAAGCCTAGATTACTCTAATATCGCCCTAACATCTCAACTACAAATGCTATATCAAGTCTTATGAAAACCTAAGCTCTTATTGGGCTACCAATAATTAAAGCATATGGAGTAGTACTCATTTTCTCCCTTTCAAAATTATTTTTTGGGCACCAACTTAAAATGAATCTATTACCCTCACTACAAAAAAACACGGTATTACCGGCGGACAATATTCGCCAATAACACATAAAATCCGATGGAAGGCCTTGGTTTCCGGCGCATTTCCAATGGATTTTGGTGCACCGGTTTGGTGCACATTGAAAAACATCTTCTGACATTTATAAGACGCCGGAAACCTTTCTAGCGCACTCTCCGACGCATTACCAGCGCAAAATATGATAGCCAAAATGTCGTTTCTTAATCGATTATTCCGGCGAGATCTACGCCAGAATTTTACGATGTATATATTTGACGGCAAATACCGGCAGATAAAATGCCATAGATTCACAGTAACTAAAGCTATGGTTTGTTTTCGGAACTATGGGTACGTTGAAAAGTACCAATGGAGAAGATGTCGTAAGGTGCCCCGTAAATAAAGAAATGACTTGCTTCCGGCGCATTTGCCGCCGCCATTGTCTGGTGGAAAAAAACACTGGCATGATTGCACCGATTCGTTGTATCATCATTTTCGTCGCATTTCCGATGCCAAATCCGCCGGAAACCTGTAGCAATAACAAAAAAAAAAGTCTTTCCAGCCAACAATTGGATTTCCACACCTGCAAATATATACAAATACATACAATAACAGTTCCACAACACAGATATACACATCACAGATTTCGAGAACTTCAACATATACTCTTCTTGATGCGCTGATGGTATTGAAGTGATTTTCTCAATTACTCCCATTGGTTTTGTATTCATAACTACCAGCTAATCCTGTTTGCCTCATATTCTGCTTAGATAGTTAGTATAATAGACTTGAGTTGCCTGACTAGCAATGATGAATGGATCAAACTTTGTATATCTCCTACCCCGCTTTACTTCTGTTATACCATAAAATGGATGTACTCTTGTGCCTCTATTTTGTACTGGATCAAACCATTCACAATTGAAGAGATACACAATATTCCTGTGATCAGGATATTCCACCTCTAATATTTCTTTTAATACCCCGTAGTATTCAGAATCATCCCCTGTATGGGTGTTCCCTCTTACACATATGCCATAATTTTCTATCTTCCTACCTTCACACAAAATTTTTTGTTTGGAATTTATAACCATTGACCATAAATATTTGATAATATTAAACTAATCTATTTGGTCCCCAAGCTAACTCAAATAGCCCTGAATACTACGAATCACTGTCTTCAGTGTGTACCTTTAAATGAACAAGATGTTATTATTATTAATATTAATTGCATGCAGAACTAACTAATTAAGACTAATTATTCAAAATGTACCATATTTTTAAACCAAGCAGTGAATTATTCCTCCACTATCTTCTGGACTTCTCCTTCTTCTGATATACTTAAACCATCAATGAACCTCCTACAAACCATTTTGAGTTTAGAATAAAGTTTATAAGAATAATGAAAATATGAACAAATTAACTCATACGTACTTGAGATATGGCTCAACTTTATCACAGTTAAGCAAGATATACAATGTGATAATTGTCATCTCCTTATCGGTCAAATAGTGCACGGTGCTAGCACCTACAGGTTCACCACTTTCACAGAATACAGATATATTATAGGATTTACTAACATTTTGAGGTGCTGTACTTTCACCTAATTGAGATATTATTTCAAAATAATACGAGCAAAACTGAGTTGTCTCGTATATTAAATATGCTTCACAGATAGAGCCTTTGGGTCGTGCTTTATTCTTAGTGGTCTTCTTTAGTTTATTTAAATATCTCTTAAAAGGATACATCCACCTATACTGAATAGGTCCACCAACCATAGCCTCATATGGTAAATGAACTGGTATATGCTCCATAGAGTTAAAAAATCTTGGAGGAAATATTTTCTCAAGTTGACACAGAATAAAAGAAAATTGCTGCTCCATAAGAATCAAGTTCTGTACATTTAATTTAGAAGAGCATAAATCTTTGAAGAATACACTTAGCTCGATCAAGGGCTTTAAAATTTGATTTGGCAGATAATTAAAAGCAGTTGATAGTAGACATTGCATGAAGATGTGACAATCATGACTTTTCAATCTGAATAATCTCCCTAATCTTATGTCAACACACTTGCTTAGATTAGAAGAATATTCATCAGGTACTCGTAGGGTCTTCACCAATTCACAAATTACTCGCTTTTGCTCTAAAGTTAATGTGAATGGAGCTTTTTGTTTGAGAAAATTTTCACCTCCACCATCCTTCATTTTCAAATTTTTCCTCCTACAAATCTCCTTTAAGTCCATCCTTGCTTTTATATTATCTTTCGATTTATCTTTGATGTCCATAACTGTACTGAAAATGTTATAAAAAACATTGTTCTATATATGCATAACATCCAAATTATGTCTAATCAGGTTTGTTCTCCAATATGGCAATGACCAAAAAATACTTTTCTTGGTCCAATTATGGTTGACACCATATCCTAGCAATCTGAACTCAACTAATGCTAGAGAATCCATTATAGTGGGTATGAACCTAACTCTTTCAAAAATTTCTTCACTACTATATCTTGGAGGAGGTTGAAACATCACCATTTTATTTTTAGATCATATGCTTTCTCTAAATCAACAAAAATCATATGCAGATCCTCCTTAATCTCTCTATATTTCTCCATCAAAACTCTCAAAAAATGTATGGCTTCCATAATATTCCTACCCGGCATGAATCCAAATTGATTTTAAAAAAATTTTCAACATAAAAACATCTACAATATGCATCCTGTATCAAATATCTAAAAAGAAATTTCATGAATAAAAAAAAACTTACAATCGACGGGAGGGAGGCGACTTACAATCGACGGGAGGCAGAAACTCATGGTCGAAAATAGTGCTTTCACTAGTGAGGAAGGTGGTGATTGTCGGCGACGTCCGGTGAACGTCAACACAACTCGGCGACATCGATCTATGGTGAGCGACGCTTGGCGATGAGGGAGACACCGAAGATGAGAGAGAAATGAACGAATGAAATGAGCAACCAGATGGGTTTGGGTTCAGAAATAGGGCTTTTGCCGATGGATTTTCCGGTGTCCGAGATGCCGGAATAATGTCCGATGCATTTTGCGTCGATTACAAGTCGTTGAGTTTAAAATAGCAATCGTATTTTCTACCGGTAAGTGCGCCATACATTTTTTGCCGTAAAGTGCATCGGTACTAATGAAATGCTGGTATATTTCGATGTTACTACCGGCGCATTGGACGTCAAAAATTTTTGGTCACACTATGCGCCGAAAAAAATTACATCATCATTCCTTCACATTATGCGCCGATACAAATGCCGTATTTACTGACGCAAAATATTCTGCCAAAAAAATCCGACGGTATTCGCGTGTTTTCCCATAGTGCCTTAATAATGGGAGTTATGCTAGGTGAACAAACTTTCGATCTAAATCTCTCTTTTTTTTATTGATATAGGTTTCTTAAAATAAAACTAAAATAGCTTAAATTCTATAACTTTCACTATAGGAAGTATCGGTAGAAAAACTAGTAGTATTTTTGACAAAAACTATTTGATGTGTTTTATAGCAGATATAACAATGTGTTGTTGAGATAGTTGCAACTTAGTTCTTGATTGTTGATATTCTTGCAACATATTTGTTGAGACACTTGCAATGTTTTATTGTTCGTGTGTACTAACATTTCAGGGAAATCATATCCCGGATTATTGAAGACTTTAAATCAGATTAGTTTAGGATTAATTATAAATGAAGTCTGTAATTTTTATTTTCTTGAGTCTGAGCGAGTGTGTTTGTAATTGAGTAACTTTGCACACACACATGGGGGGAGAGTTTAAAATTTGAAAATTTTAAAACTGGTCGTATTACATGAATGAACTTTGTATGGGATTATTTGTTTAGTTATTTACCCCAACGAGCAGTCAAACAAATAGAAATGAAATTTTTTTAAAGTTTAAATCATACTTTACGATCTCTATTTGTACATACTTTCCATAATATGAAATGGATGGATCCCGTTTTGTTCAAAAAGATTTTTTCTGAGTATGGATGATATTGTACGATCACAATTCGTACATGCCTTCTAGAGTATGAAATTATGAGGTCCCTCTTTATCCCAACTTTTTATCCTGATGATTTTAAAAAATTTTGAACTATTCGTACCATATGATGTCGTCATCATACGTACGCCGTTCATAGTACAAAAAAGGATGGGTCCCTTTTCATCCCAACAAACTTTAAATCTTTCTTACTGATCATACCATATGATGTAATCATCGTACGTACTCCATTCAGAGTACAAAATTGTGGGGTCTCGCTTCATCTGGACAAAGATGAAAAATTTTCTAACTGTTCGTCCCATATGAACTTGGTTTGTACCGAACGATGGTCGCGTACAAAATGATTTCGTATCAATTCACTATAGGTTCGTACACAATTGTTTTGAACTGTACGTACGTACGAACATACGATCGTGTAAGCTAAAAATTGAATATTTCAATTTTTTGGACATTTTTTTTGTGGCTTTTGTATAAAAGGTCCATTAAAAACTAACATAAAAAATATGGTCTTCATGATTTTTCAAGGGCAATTGAAAGAGAGAGTGTGAGAGAGTGCTTGAGAGATATTTCTTACAAGTGGAGTGTGAAGGGTTCACAAGGTTACTCAAAGGTAAGGATCTCTTTATGATTTTGGTTGTCACTCTTCTTCTTATCTTTCTAGTTGCTCGTGAGAAGATCTTTGGAGAATATTCGGTACTCGGCCGACACTTGGAGAGTGTGAGCAAACGGTGATTCTCTGCCAACACTTAGCGAGTGTGAATAGACGATGGTTCTTAGCTAACACTTGGACGGTGTAAACAGATGATGGTTTTCTGCCGACACTTGGAGAGTGTAAAAGGATGACAGTTCTTTGCCACATCGGGGATTTGTGGAATATAGGGTTTGTAAAGGCTTCTCCTCCTTGCTGTGGGGGAAAAAGGAGAGACACTTTGGTAATAGTATAGTACCTGAATAGGATTTCTTCAGGGACTGGATGTAGGTCGTGTTTGATCTAACCACTATAAATCTTTGTGTCTTTTAAATTTGCATTTATTTACTGCAAGTTATTTTTCTGTGGTTGAAAATTTTTTTAAACTTTAATTAAACTTTTCTAATTTCTAATTTTAAATTTGCATTTATTTACTACAAGACTTAACAATTTTCAAATTTAAAATCCAAGAGTAATTTTTTAAATTACCAATTCACCCCCCCCCTCCCTCTTAGTTAGCCTTGGGACAATATCTTAGGTTTAATAACCTATTCAAGAATCAACAAGTGGTATCAGATATTTGTTTCAAAATTATAAGTTTAGACTACTTTTTAAAAAATGAGAATGGTTACTTTTGGAAACCGAAACACACTTGAAGGGTATTCGATCATTAAACCTCATTTATTTGATAAAATCCTTTTCAATTTTTGAAAACACGCATATCTATATTTTTATAATCACTAGATTATCGCATGTGGATCCTAGTTCAAGAAGGGCCAACAAGATTAGTTTATGGACTTAGAGTTGAAACACTCTTTGCTAACTGGACTATAGAAGAACGTGACTTAACATAACTAAATGCAAAATATTTAAATAATATATTTTGTGCACTTAAGTCAGAAGATTACATGTAAGTTTTCACTTGTAAAAGTGGAAATGACATATGAGATAGACTTTATATTACTTATAAAGGGACTAATGAAGTAAACCAATCTAGATTAAATATCTTGTTACATGACTATAAATTATTTTGCATGAAAACAAATGAATCTATTTCTGAAATTATACATGATTTACTCAAATTATCACTTGTTTATATGATTTAGGTAGGGAACTAATGAATACTGAAATGTTTAATAAAATTCTTTATTATTTTCTTACTGCTTATGATACTAAAATAACTGTTATTATAGAGTCTAAAGATTTAAATATTTGCTCTATTGATAATCTTCTTGGATCACTAATTACTTAAGAGCAAGGAGTGAGTCTAAGAAAGATTGATGCATGTGAATAGTGAAAGGAGAAGAATATTGCACTAAAAGTGGAGGAGTCGGAGAGTGACCAGTCATAATCTGAGGATGAGGAAGACATTACCATAATGCCTAGGCAATTTAGAAGTTTTCTTAAAAGGAAGTATAGAAGATGCCAGTAGTGGAACATAGGTAAGTTTAATAAAAATGTTAAGATTTCTAATAATGTGATTTACTATGAAAGCAAGAAATCTTAACATATAAAATCAGATTTCTCAAATCTAAAAGCCACTCCTAGCAAGGAGAAGGTAGAAGAGAAAGAAAATATGAAGAAGGGTAAGAAGAGATTTTAGAGAGCTTTTTGGGCGAACTCAGCTTCAGATTCATCAAAAATAAAAAGGAAGGAGGAAGTCACCAAGCTGTGTTTAATGGTAGATAATCTTGATCAGTCAGAACAAGAAGAGATATGTGACTTACCCTATATTGAATTGTTAAAAGTTTTTGAAAGAATTCATGATGCATATAAAAAACTTAAGAAAACGCATGCTAGTTTAAACATAGAAATGCAAGAATTATAAAAAGAATATGAAATCCTGAGGAAAGATCACACAATGATAGATACCAACTACATAAGCTTACTTGATAAATTCGATGACTTGAATAAAAAGAATAATCTTTTAAATTAATCCTATGCACAATTGGAAAAAGAATTCAAAGATTTTAAGGATAAATCTGAGAATAGGAAGCACTGTTTAAATTTTTACAAAAATGTGTTAGAAGACTTTAACACATTTCTTAAATTGAAAGTGCAAGCTCTTGAGGAAAATAGGAAACCCCCAACACTTGAAGATTTTATTAATCCTATTTTGAGGTCAAAATTTTTAAAACCTAGGAAGAGTCAAAGTTATTATAGAAAATTGAAAAACCCGTTTCCTAGAGTTAAATGTTTTTCTTGTGGAATGATTTGACATATTACACACACTTGTATTTTATATAAAAAACTTATTTAGTGTGGAGACCAAAGATGCATAAACCTAGTTATATCATACATACATATAGTTTTATTTTGCTAAAAGGAGAACCCAAACTAGTTTAGGTTCCGAAGTCTAACATTTGATTATTTTGTAGACACGCTCTCATAAAAGGACTTGTGAGAGCATTTGGTACCTGGACAGCGGTTGCTAAAAGTATATGACTAGAGACACTACATAATTTATATCACTGGAAGCCAGGAATGAAGGCAGAGTTATACTAGGAGATAACACCACTAGAAAAGTGATTGGCATAGGTATGATCGAAAACTTACAAAATTTTTTCATTGAAAATGTGTTGCTTGTAGAATACTTAAAGTATAATTTATTAAGTACTAGCCAGCTATATGATAAAGGGTATAATGTAAATTTTTTTCCCACT
Organism: Dendrobium catenatum; assembly: GCF_001605985.2. Taxonomy (NCBI): domain Eukaryota; kingdom Viridiplantae; phylum Streptophyta; class Magnoliopsida; order Asparagales; family Orchidaceae; genus Dendrobium; species Dendrobium catenatum. The sequence continues at coordinate 50,908 of NW_021318477.1, read as the reverse complement.
GGCTGTATATTAAGCCTAAATAAAAATGATGTTTTGGATGTAATAAGGGCAAACAATATTTATATGCCAGATTTGAATTGTATTAAAACTCCAAATGCTTTTTGTTTAAAAATAATTTATGATGAATCTTAGTTATGGTATAGGAGACTTTGTCACGCTAGCATGAAAAATCTTAAGAAAATTTCACAAAAAGATTTGGTTAGAGGTAAACTGAAACTAGACTTTACTAAGGATCACCTTTGTAATGCATGTCAATTAGGAAAATAGGTGAAGTCCTCATTTCATTCCAATAAGGATCTTAGAACTAGTAAACCTTTGGAGATTTTGCATATGGATATTTTTGGATTGGTTAGCACTGTAAGTCTAGGAGAGAAGATAAACAGATTTGTGATTGTTGATGATTTCTTTAGATTTATATGGGTTAAATTCTTATTTTATAAGAGTGAATCATTTGAGGAGTTTAGAAAACTTTTAACTTGGATTCAGATAAAATTAGGGTGTGAGATTTTAACAATTCAAAGTGATCACAAGGGAGAATTTGAAAATAAAAAATTTGAGGAATTTTTTAAAGAAAAAGAAATTAATCACAATTTTTCTGCACCTAGGACCCCTCAGCAGAATGGGGTAGTCGAAAGAAAGAACTGAATATTAATTGAAGCCGCTAGAGCCATATTGGTAGAATATTCACTTCCTAAATATTTTTGAGTTGAAGCGGTTAGCACTACATGTTATGTTCTGAATAGGGTGAGCATTAGGTCGAAATTAAACAAAATACCCTATGAGCTTCTTAAAGGGAGAACACCTAATTTATTATATTTGCATGATTTTGGATGTAAGATGTTCATATATAATAATGGAAAATCTACTTAGAAAAATTTGATCCAAAATCAGATAAAAGAATTTTTATTGAATACTTTAGTATTGGAAAATCTTATAGAGTATTTAATAAAAAAAACTTTGGTAGTAAAGGAGACCATACATGTTATATTTAATGAATCTAAAATTTTGGAAGAGCCAAATTTGGAAGAGGATGAAATAGAAAATAACTCCTAGAAGATTGAGAAGATTGATTTCGAAAAAAACTTGGATATAGAAAAACCTTTGCCTAGAGATTAGAAATTTTTTAAAAACTATCCTAAGGAATTAATTTTAGGTGAAACTAGTAAGGGTGTTAAGACTAGGCGTGGACTTAGCAAAGAAGTCAATCATTCCATCTTTATTTCAACAATAGAACCCATATATATAAATCAAACACTTTTGGATGAATTTTAGATTTTAGCAATGCAAGAAGAATTAAATCAATTTGTATGGAATAAAGTTTGGGAATTAATTGCAAGGCCAAAGGATCAAAGTGTAGTTGGAACTAAATGAGTATTTAAAAATAAAATGAATGACTTAAGATTTGTTGTTAGAAATAAGGCTAGATTGGTGGCTAAAAGCGTCTCCAGCCATACTGCAAACGCGTGTTTACAGTTTCACCGCCCTCCCAACCGAACATCAGATTCGCAGGCATTCATATGCAGATGAACAGTGCGACGCCAATATTGGCGTCGCACTTGCTTACCACTAGATTGACCATCTTGAAATTTCTCAAAAAAATTTATGATGTTCCATATATATTCAAACTTCCAACCTGCTTTAAACTTTTCATCTTGTGCAAACAGTTGTTTGTCCTGATCTAACTATAAATCAATCTAATTACAATTACATAAATTGTGAAATGAATAAGACAAACTTTAATAGCAAACATAAATACTTATAATATCTTCATTTGAAGCACCACTAATGTGTCTATTTTCAACTTGCCGAATGCATGCATGCATTTTTCTTGTTGCCTTCTCAATAGTATGAATATGAGACTGAACAGACCTTTTTGAACAGATTTCCCAACTTTGGATTTTAGAATTATTGTACGCTTGTTCAACACATGACCAAAAATTATCTGACGACTGATATACACCCGTGATTGGGTCTTGAGCAATTTCCATGTACATTATGCATAAGAGCTTATCTTGCTCATGAGAATATGCAGTTGATCGTATTGACATGTTTTTTTGGAGGCTTAATGGATTTGGAATACTACTAAAAGGGCATGTTATTCACCCCTATTTATATAGTAATTGTAGAGATTCTCAAGTTGTATTGACTAGACATGACAACTCCCTGAATTTATCCTTTGAGATTCTCACACATCTCAAGTTGTATTGACTAGACATGACAACTCCCTGAATTTGTCCTTTGAGTTTCTCACACATCTCAAGTTGTATTGACTAGACATGACAACTCCCTGGATTTGTCCTTTGAGATTCTCACACATCTCAAGTTGTATTGACTAGACATGACAACTCCCTTGATTTGTCCTTTGAGATTCTCACACATCTCAAGTTGTATTGACTAGACATGACAACTCCCTGAATTTGTCCTTTGAGATTCTCTCACATCTCAAGTTGTATTGACTAGATATGACAACTCATTACACTTCTCCTACAAATAGAAAAATTTCCAAGTGATCTTAACATCACAATATCAATATGCATAATAGTTTTCCATCATCTTCTTCCTCAGATGAAGAAGACACACTCCAACAGATAAATAGTTTACAAGAAGAGGAAATGATGATTCGTCGTGCCATATCAAATAACAATATTAAGATCCAGTACCTACTTACACGGTCTATTAACTGTGTCTCGGCAGGAGGCTCAGTTATAGGCCGCACTTATATCAACCGTGATCGGGAGGCTGCGGATTGTCGACTCTACCATGATTACTTCTCAAGTAATCCAGTATACAATGAAACAATGTTCCGACGAAGATATTGAACGTCCAGGACGTTATTTTTGCGCGTGCTTAATGTAGTAAAATAGCATGATAAATACTTTCAACAACGAATGGATCGAGCCGGTAGGCTTGGTTTATCACCTCTCCAAAAAGTAACAGCCGCCTTTCGGATGTTAGCATATGGATTACCCGCAGATGCCACAGACGAGTATATTAGAAAAGGAGAATCAAATACAATCGAATGCGTGAAGAGATTTTGTAGAGCAGTAGTCCAAAAATTTTTAGAGCAATACTAAGATCACCAACAAACAATGATGCGGCTAGACTCCCTCAGATTAATGAACAACGTGGTTTTTTAGGGATGTTGGGGAGTTTAGATTGTATGCATTGGAAGTGGAAAAATTGTCCTACCGGGTGGGCTGGGCAATACGCGGGACGTAGTGGATTACCTATAATTATTCTAGAAGCCGTGGCAGATTATGATCTTTGGATATGGCATGCTTACTTTGGTTTGCCAGGTACAAATAATGATATAAATGTATTAGAATCTTCTCACCTATTCTCCAATCTTACTCAAGGCATAGCTCCTCCCTATCGTTACATCATTTAAGGAAAAGAATACAACATGGGTTATTATTTGGCTAATAATATATATCCGAAATGGGCCACCATTGTGTAAACTATTTGGGAACCACGTACTCCAAAGAAACAATATTTTGCAATGAAACAGAAAGCATGTAGAAAAGACGTGAAACGTGCTTTTGGAGCTCTCCAATCTTGTTTTGCAATTGTGGGTGGACCAATTTGTTTTTGGAGCAAAGATGTGTTGCATGATATAATAACTACATGTATAATTTTGCATAACATGATAATCGAAGATGAACGCAATCTCACTGGACCTATTCAAGTTACGAGAGAAGCGCCATCCCCAGATGTCGAATTAGTGGTGGATGAAAATACTCAGTTTCAAGATTTTATCACTCGTCATAAACAAATCAGGAATAAAGATGCTCACATAGCACTACGAAATGCATTAATTGAGCATTACTGGGATCAATATACTAATTCTAATGTTTACTTGCTCTTGTATTTTTTTTTGTTTTTATTTATGTGTTTTAATGTAATTTTAATTGTATTAAATATATATTTGCTTATTTAGAACATATTAATATCCCAATTTTTTTATATCGAGAAAAGAAACATAATTTTTAAAATTATAATAGGTTTAAAATTGATAAATATAAATATATGATTAAAAAAATTAAAAATAAAATAAGAAAAAGAATATGCTAGGAATATTCTTTTTTATGTTAGAAAATGAAGTTTGATTGGAGTCAAGTTACTGCATTTTGGAGTTTTAATGCATTTTGGAGTGAAAAATGAGTTTTTCGGTTGGAGATGCCCTAAGTGATATAATCAAATTGAAGGGATTGATTTTGAGGAGACTTTTGCCCTTGTAGTGATACTTAAAGCAATTAGAGTTTTGTTAGCATTTGCCTATTTTAGAGGATTTAAATTATATCAAATCGATGTAAAAAGTGCCTTTTTAAATGAGTTAATATAAGTGGATGTTTATGTTGAACAACCCCCAGGTTTTGAAAATTTCAAATACCCAAATCATATTTTTAAATTGAAAAGGCATTATATGAATTGAAACAGACACCTAGGGCTTGGTATGTGAGGTTGAGCACTTTCAAACTTGAGATATCTTTTGAAAAAGGAAATGTAGACACCACTCTTTTTTTGAAGAAATTGGGAGATGATATACTCATTGTATAAATTTATGTTAATGATATCATTTTTATATCTTCAAATAAAAATCTTTATGATAATTTTTATAAAATAATGAGTAGTGAATTGAGATGAGCCTAATGAGAGATCTAAGTTACTTTCTAGGTTTTAGCATTAAGAAAATATAGGAGGGAATATTTCTTAGTCAGTCAAAGTATGTTAAGGATATCCTCAACAAATATGAATAGATAATGATAAACCCATTAGTACACTTATGAGTTCCTTAGTTAAGTTGGATAAGGACTTAAAGGGAAAATCTATTGATCAAAAGAAATTTAGAGGAATTATTAGATCTTTATTTTACTTGACTGCTAGCAGACCTGATATTATATTTATTATTAGTTTGTGTACAAGATTTCAATCAAATCCAAAAGAATCACATTTAATAGCTGTAAAAAGGATTTTGAGATATCTCTTAGGAACTCAGAATTTAGGGATTTAGTATCCTAAGTTCAGCTCTTCATTTGAAATAATTGGATATTTAGATTCAGACTTTGTAGGTTATTTGGTTGATCAAAAGAGTATATCTGGAACTTGTCAATTTATAAGAAATTCTTTAATTTCTTGGTCCAGTAGAAAATAAAATTTTATAGCCTAATCTACTGTTAAAGCTGAATACATTGCCTTAGGAAGTTGTGTGGCACAAGTTCTTTAGTTGAAACAATAATTATTTGACTTATGATTTACAATAGGCACAATTCCAATTTATTGTGATAACACTAGTATCATTTGAATTTTAAAAAATCCTGTTCAACATTCTAAAACCAAATATATAAACATAAGACATCATTTCATAAGGGATCAAGTTTCCAAAGGAGAAATTGAATTGAACCATGTTTCAACTGAAAATCAACTTACAAACTTTTTTACAAAACCACTAGCTTTTGGTATTATTAGTACATTAAAAATAAGGCTCGTTGTGATGGATCTTAATGTTTAAACAAAAATCTTCTGCAAACTTGATATGCTTTTTGTTTGTCTTTTATGTTTTCGGTTGTTAATGTTTTGCTTTTGTATGCATGTTTCTATTTTTCTTGTTTCTTATTTTTAATTTTATGTTTTTGTGTGTTTTGGAGATATTTTCACACATTGAAATTCCTATTTCTAAATGATTGTGCTAATTTTCTAAGTATTCTATTCATATTGTACAAAATTATTTTCATCCCGTACGAATTATGTAGCATATCAACCGTTATTTTGAACTGAATGCATAAAGTTTTGTTTTTCCAATACATATCGTACTGTGCGATATTTATATCATCCCAAATGATTTGTATTCATTCAACTGTATGCACCTAGACGATTATATGGCCAATATCAGTTATTAAAATTGATCGTACGTATGAAACTGTATTTCATATGTACGAACCACGTGTCATTCAATATAGGGGACAAACCTATCCATCTTTAAAATGTTCTTAAATAATCATTCATCCTAGACAATCACTTGTTCGTCTGTACAATCGTCTGGTCAAAAAGCATGTATAAAAGGATGCTTCGTAACTTGCATGATTATAAAAAATCATTTTGTTTTGAATGTATTCGATCGTACATACAAAACTTTATTTTGCATATATGAACCATCTGTCATAGTCGCACTATACAAACCCTTTTTGGTATGTATGAAAGATCATTTTTCTTTAAATAAGAGGGCTTTAGATTTCATTTTCATTCACTTTAACAGTATCTTTCAATCCTTCTCTCTCAGCAATGGCCAGTTCAAGCAAGCGTGGTATAGTCACTAAGAGTTCATCTTCAAGGAGTGTAGATGAAAATTTTATGTCCAAAGAAAATGAGGATTCTTACTTTAGGTTTGTCTGTGTTAAAATCTAGACTATTGCTTAAAGAAGACATCCACTTTCAAGTACTGCCTCTTTTTACCACCACCCAATTTGTCTTCATTCTGACTTTAATTCATGCCTACAATAAAGAAACCTTTCATTATTTTCTGGAAAATATGTCTTTTAGTTCAGATGAGAGTAGGATAAGATCTTATGTTCTAAAGAAAAGGGTAGAAATCACAAAAGAATATTTCAGAACCTTTTTGCATTTAAGAACTCAAGGAATTAGAGCACACACAATAACTTCCAATTTTGACTTTGACTGATCCGAAATAAACAAAGTTCTTAGAGGGGTTGCTCAAGTAGGTCATTTTCCTAGGGTCTATACCTTACACCAAAATACAAGGATCATTCAGCATGTCCTTAGAACTTTAATAATTCCTAAGACTGGTGATCGCATTAACATTATTCCTATTCTCTCCAATGTTACCTATCTTTTAGTGACCTATATTTTAGGAAAGAAGTACAATATTGTTCATCCTGAGAGTCCACTTGAATTATCAATCTACTTCACTGATGCCTTGTTTCGAGCACTTTTTGGGAAAAATGACAATTCAAGTGAGGATACTGATGAAGAAGGGGGAGCACCAGATATCATTGCACACTTGCACCTGCACCTACTTAGGGATCTAATTTTTAGGAGATGATCCAGCACTTTGATTGTTTAGAAATTCATTTTGATCAAATTCAGACTCACCTAAACCAGCAAGATGCATAGTATCAACAAGACATGGGTTGGATTCGAGGACAGTTCGAATCCATGAATACTAATGTAGCTATGATGAATAGTTATTTTTTTATCTTCAACCAGCCTCCTCCTCCAGATCAGGGCCCTTCAGAGTTCTAGATGTACTTCTTGTATGTTGTCTTTGCCAGTCCTTTGAGATGTGTTTATCTTAGTGATGTTTTCAATGCATTATGTACTTGTCTTTATTTAGCTTTTGTGTTGATGTTTTGTTGTCTTTATGTTATGGTTTGATATTAATTGTGCTTCAATGTATTTCATCATTAAATTGATATCAATAAAAAATATCTTATTTTGATTAGTTTCTTTTGTTCTTTGTTTGAAATATAAGTGTGTATATGGTATTTATGTGTTAATTAATCTAAAAAGTGTAAGACGATAGGCTCAAATCAGAAAGAATCAGCCACCAGATCAGTTAAGGCATATTATATTTTTGGATATCGTCCAAAATAATGTCATGGACGATGCAGCACAATTATGCCTAAATTAATCTGGTAATTAAGGAAAATATTTAAGGTTTGATTGAATGATCATATTGTCCTGGACGATCGTAGGATCATCCAAGATGATCTGTTAAATAAAACCTTAATTCTTCCTAGATGATGTTTAATCAGCCTAGTTCATTCAGGATGATTTTCTTAACGATATGTACTAAATTGAACTAATCGTCAGAGCCGATTGAAGATCAGCCCGGATGATCAAGTCATTTTTCCATCATCCAGACATCCAGTCAGTGCGATGATCTGAACAATATTTGTCATTTTATACTAATTGTCCTAGACGATCGTTAGATTGTCTGGGACAATAAAGTAATTTTTTAATCATCCAGACATCCATCTAGGGCGATGTGCTGGATGATATTTGACTAATTGAACTAATTGTACATGATGATATACTATCGTCCTAGATGATATGAATAAATTTCTTTCTGATCGTCCCAGATCATCCTAGTTGTAGGAGCTAAATTTTTACTAATCATACAGGATGATCTCTAGATAGTCCTAAATAATAATGTCAGTTTGTTACAATTAAGAGTTATTCTAATGCTCTTCTATATAAGATCTCTTATTTCACCCAAGAGGGTATCTTTTACTATCTTGAACTGAGAGAGCCTAGAGGAGAGGGAGAGAAAGGGAGAGAGAGAGAGAGGATCTTGTGAGGGGAGTTTGTGAGGAGTTTCGTAAAGGTTGCTCCAAGCAAAGAGCCAATTTGTCTTCTCCAATATTCATCCTTTATTCTTGGAGGTTCAAGAGAGGTCTACTTTAGCAATCAATCAAGGTTCTCTGCCTACTTCAGGAGGGAGCAAAAGGAATCGGGTTCTTTGCCTCACCGTTTTGGTGGAAGGTTTTGTATAGGTTTCTACACCTTGCTATAGGAGCAAAAGGAGAGTCACTAAGTTTAGTAAAATACCTAAAGGAGAGGCTTTGGGGAGTGAACATAGGTCAAGTTGATCTAACTACTATAAATTTCTGTGTTTTATACTATTACTTTTTTCGCATTTAATTTCTGCACGTTGATTTTTTCTATGGTGAATTTTAATTTGGTTTGAGTTTGTGTTTTTTTATTGAAAGATTTTTTAATATTCACCCCCCTCGTTGGTTAGACTTAGGTTAGTTCATTAGGGCTTAACATTCCTAACGAACTTTCAAGTCATATCAGAGTAAGATTCATAAAAACTCGTTTTTGAAAACTTTTGAATTTTGATCCATGGCTAACTCTAGTAATTATAATATTGCGAAAGGGTATTCTATTACACGACCAGCTTTGATTGACATAATTCCTTTTGATTTTTGGAAAACTCGTATGTCTACATTTTTACAATCGATTGACTACCACATGTGGATGCTTGTTAAAAAAGGTTATTCACTTCTGACTGGTAAAATTAATGGCATTACTACTCCACTTCCTTTCACTAAATGTATTCTTGATGATAGAGATTTAGCTCAACTCAATGTAAAATGCTTGAATTATTTTTTCTATGCTTTAAAATATGAAGATTGTTGCAACTCGGGCTTCCCAATTTATGATTTTGATGATAAAAAATAATATTAATTAATATTTTATTTCTTCTAGTATTTGTAGGGCATATTTGTTTGTATGTTTACTAATATTTCAGGTACACCATACACCATTCTTTAAAGATTCAAGGCTCAAGATTGTGTAAAATTGGTAATATTAAATGAGTCCATAATTTTCATTTCTTGAGTCAAGTCTTGTGATAATGTATGTTAGTTTGTTGATCGTGCACACACACCAAGGGAGAAAAAAATGTTTTTAAATATTTTAATTTTTCTGTACATTGTACTATACAATCTATATCATACTGTATGATTTAGTGTAACATAAATTAATTAAACTATTTTATTTTCATGAAAAAAAATATTTTTAAAATATAACTAATCATAAAGTACAATCACCACATCATTTCTAATTCAATATGCGATATTTTCAAGGATTTATGTGCATCAGTTAATTCAACATGCTTCTTATTTAATGCATCAAACTCATCAAGCAAGGTCATGTGATCTCTATCTAAATAAGAATTTATTATTTTTATGTGCTATTTTATCTCTTTTTTTTTATAATGTCAATAGGAGAGAATGTATTGTAGTTAGTTGTTTTTATGTTTTTTTTTTGTTATTTAGCTATGTCAATACTACAACTTCAATGTAACTAGTTCTTTTTACTAATGCATTTTGCAATTTTAAAAAAACAAAAATACTACAACTTCACATTTTAATTGATGTTCATTATAATCTATCTCCCATGCAAGTTCCTCTAATCTCTTATACATCATTTCTAATTCAACATGCGATGTTTCAAGGATTCATGTTCATCAGTTAATTCAACATACTTCTTATTTAATGCATCAAACTAATCAAGTGGTTGGTTGTACTTATGTTTTTTTTTGTTATTTAATTTAAATACTTTCCCCTATTTTTAATGTAATTCTTTTAGTGAAGGGGAGTTTAGGAGAAAATATTTTAAATTTGCAAATTTAACCAATATTATTTTCCATCATAAAAAAGAGGGAGATTGTTGCAACTCAGGCTTCCGAGTTTATGATTTTTATGATAACAAATAATATTAATTAATCTTTTATTTCTCCTAGTATTTGTAGTACATAGTTATTTGTGCGTTTACTAATATTGTAGGTACACCATGCATCATTCTTTGAAGATTCAAGGCTCAAGATTGAACAGAATTGATTATATTAAATGTGTCTATAATTTTCATTTCTTGAGCCAAGTCTTATAATAATATATATTAGTATGTTGATCATGCACACACATACAAGGAGCAAAAAATAATTTTAAATATTTTAATTTTTTTTGTACATCATATTACATGATGTGTATCGTACTGTATGATCTAGTGTAATAAAAATTAATTAAAATATTTTATTTTCCTAAAAAAAAATTAAAATATAACTAATCATACAGTATGAACATCACATCATACTGGACAATCTGTTATAATTAGAAAGCCTGCTGTCGATTAAATTAGGCCAAAAATTGAATTTAAATATTTTAATCATATGTACGATCATGATCGTACATTATGATGTTTAAAATATCACTTAATTTAATCCTATGATTATTCAATCAAAACGGCTTAATTTTGATATTTTGATCGTACTGCACGAACTGGATCAAATTGTACGATCAACCGAGATGATTTTGGTCTTCCCATGCTCGTCATGGACAAACTGCTCTTTTGTTGAACTGTTCACATAGCACATCGTATAAGACATCGTACTGTATGAACTAGTAATTGAATTATTTGTACTGTACTAATTGGACATCGTACAGTACTAACAAGTCAATTTCTACACATTGTACTGGACGATCTTGACATCGAGCGATATGATATTTGACAGCAAAATTAAGTTTTTTAGGGTTTTTTTAGCCCACTATTTAAGCACTCTCATAAGATTTTATAAGTGTCTTTGGCATCTATTGAAGCTTCATTTTTTTGGAAAAAACTTGAAAAGAGAACTTGAAAGAAAGAGAGATCTTGAAAGGGAGAGAGGAAAGGGTGGAGTTTGAGAGAAGGAGAAGATCCTTGGAGGGGGTTTCAGGGAGTGTGAAGGATATTTTACACCGTTGCTCCGGCGATCTTGCACCTCAGTACCATCAGATTCAAGTTTCATCTTGAGAAAAGTTTTGAGAAGAAGAAGATCTCTTTGGTGTTAAAGGACCCGGCTCCTCCGCCGCACCAGGAAGGTAAAAGTGATTTTGTAAGGGCTTCTCCACTTAGCTATAGGGGCTAAAGGAAAATCACTAAAGGTTTAGTGTAATACTCATAGGGTGCCTCCGGGGAGTGAACGTAGGTCATGGTTTAACCAAAACACTAAAAATCAGTGTGTTCTTTGCTTTATTAATTCCACACTTTATTTTTGCATTCATTTTATTGCGATTAATTAAGTGGGTGAAATTGATAACTTATCTTTTTATTATGATTGTACTTCGCTTCCACATCAAGTTATAAAAAGATATTTCTTTTTGATAAACAAGTTTTTAAATATTTAATTCACCCCCTCTTGGTGCATCTCATAATTTCAAAGATTATATGTATGTTTCAACTTTTGCTACTGGTAAAAAAATTTGGGATAAATTATTTATCACTTATGAAGATACCAATAAAGTTAGCAATCTTGATTGAATATTTTATTGTATGATTACGAACTTTTTAATATAAAACCTAATTAATTGATTTCTGACATGTATACTAAATTTACTCAAATTATCACCTCACTGCATATTTTAGGAAGAGAACTCATGAATTATGAAAAGGTTAATAAAGTTTTGAGATGCTTGCCTTCTTTCTTTGATGCTAAGATTACTGCAATTACTGAATCCAAGGATTTGAATACTTATTCAATTTATAACTTACTTGGATCACTCATTACTTATGAGCAAGGAGTGAATCAAAGAAATCTTAATGCATGTGAGAAAAAGAAGGAGAAAACTATGGCGTTGAAGGCCAAGAACACGGACATTGATTCTTCCGGGTCTGAAAGCGATGATGTTGCCTTAATCATAAGACAATTCAAAAGTTTTTTAAGGAAGAAGCAAAAGAAACATCAAAAGTAGAATAAAGGTAAGGGAAGTAAAAATTTTAAGAATTCTAATGATGTGATCTATTTTGAATGCATGAAGTAGGGACACATTAAAACTGATTGTCCTACACTTAAGGATCGCTCAAGTAAGGAGAAGGGTGAGGAGAAACCCAAGTTTAAAAAGGACAAGAAGAGGTTCCAAAAGGCATTCTGGGCAGATTCTTCATCAGAATCCTCTGAGACTGAAGCTTAAGAGGAGACAACAAACTTGTGTTTGATGGTAGATGATCATCTTGGTCAAAGTGACCAAGAAGAGGTATGTGAACTATCCTACGAGCAACTACTTAAAGTTTCTGAATAAATTCATGCATCATATAAGGAACATAAGAAATCTTATGCTAGTTTAAATTTGGAGTTTTTAAATTTGCAAAAAGAGCATGAAATTTTACTTAAAGATCATTCTATAATCAATAGCAATCTCATGTCATTATTTGATGAGTTTGATGCATTAAACAAAACATATTGAATTACCTGATGCACATGATTCCTTGAAGTCATCCCGTGCTGAGTTAGAAAATGAGTTTTTAGAAAATCTCAAAATTTTTGAAAATAACAAACCAACATTGCATGTATCACATAACTTTAAAAGGAAGCATCACCACCCAAGTAGATTAGTAAATTCATTTCCTGATGTTAAGATATTTTTCATGTGGCATGTTAGGACATATTTTACACATATGCACTATTCACCATAGAACACAATGGGTGTGGAAACTCAAATTATATGATTCACAGCATAACATACATTTATTGCATTCTTCCCATAAGAAGTGACCCAAACTTTTTTGGATTTCTAAATTTGACGTTTGATGATTTTGTAGGAGTTCTCTCACAAAAAACCTGGACAGTAGATGCTCATGACACATGATTGGAGATGCTAACTAATTCATTTCACTGGAGGCCAGGGATGGAGGCAAGGTTACTCTTGGAGACAACACCACTAGAAAATTGGTGGGAGAAAGTATAATCAGAAACTCCAAGAACCTTTTGGTTGAAAATATTTTGCTTATAGATAGACTAAAACACAACTTGTTCAGCATCAGTCAGCTTTGTGATAAGGGCTTCATCATAAAATTCTTGGCAAACACTTGTATTATAAGCTTAAATAATAACATTATTTTGTAGGAAAAGTGGCTCAATAATGTTTACATGCTTGACTTAAATAATATTGAATGTGCTTCTTCATTTTGCTTAAAAACTGATACTGATGATTCATGGTTGTGGCACGGGAGGTTATGTCATGCCAGTATGAAAACCCTTAGGAGAGTGACCTAAAAAGACATAGTAAGAGGTGTCCTAAAGCTTAAGTTCTCTAAAGACCATTTTTGTGATGACTGCCAACTAGGGAAGCAAGTCCAATCCTCTTTCTATTCCATTAATAATAGTAGCACCTCTAAACCTTTAGAAGTCATTCACATGGATTTGTTTGGACCCATTAGTACTGCCAGCTTAGGGGAGAGATTTTATAGTTTTATGATAGTCGATGACTACTCGAGATTTACTTGGATTAGATTTCTTTCATATAAGAATGAGTCTTTAAATGAGTTTATATCCTTCTTTACTTGGATTCAAAAAATGTTAGGTTGTGAGATCTTTACTATCCATAGTAACCATGGGGGAGAGTTTGAAAACAAGAGATTTGAAGGCTTTTGTGAGGAAAAGGAGATTAGTCACAACTTCTCAGCTCCTAGGACCGCTCAATAGAACGGGGTCACTGAAAAGAAGAACCTAACCTTAGTTGAAGCTGCTAGAGCCATGCTTGATGAGTATTCACTTCCAAAATACTTTTGGGCTGAAGTAGTAAACACAGCTTGTTATGTGTTGAATAGGGTAAATGTTATAGCCAAACTTAATAAGACACGATCCTTAAGGGTAGGACACCCAACCTTTCCCACCTCCATGTCTTTGGCTGTAAGGTTTCCATTCTTAACAATGGGAAGACACATTAAGGAAAATTTGACCCAAAATCTGATGAAGGAGAGTTCTTAGGATAATCAAAAGTGGGGAAATCCTTTAGGGTGTTTAATAAGAGGACATTGGTGGTGGAGGAGATACTCATGTAGCGTTTGATAAATCTGATCCTACGAAGTCTAGAGTTGAGGATGATGATGAAGTTGAAAATTTGGAGAAGTTGATAGAGCCCCAAAATACTAAAGGAGTAGGTGAGATTACACAAGGGATAGAAAATGCAAATATGAAAGAAATGGTTGAACCTACACACACCTTTCCTAGAGATTGGAGATTTTCTTCGAGTTATCCTAAAGAAATGATCATAAGAGACCCTTCTAAAGGTTTTAGGACTAGGCTTGGACTTAGGAAGGAAGTGAATCACTCTACCTTTATCTCAATGATTAAACCCACCAACATCAATCAAGCCCTTTCTGATGAGTTTTGGATCTTTGCCATGCAAGAGGAATTAAACTAATTTATTAAGAATAATATTTGGGAGCTTGTAGAAAGACCAAAGGAACAAAGTGTAGTTGGAATCAAATGAGTCTTTAAGAACAAAATGAATGATTCTGATGTGGTGGTTAGGAATAAGGTAAGATTGGAGGCTAAGGGGTACAACCAAATAGAAGGAATTGATTTTGAGGAGACCTTTGCCCCTATAGCTAGTTTGGAAGCCATTAGAGTGCTATTAGCATTTGCTTATTATAAGGGATTTAAGCTTTTTTAAATAGACATTAAGAGTGATTTTTAAAATGGGGTAATAAAAGATGATGTTTTTGTAGAGCAACCACCATATTTTGGGAGTTCCCAAGTTCCAAATCATATTTTTAAATTAAAAAAAAAAAACATATATGGATTAAAATAGGTACCCAAAGCTTGGTATGAGAGGCTTAGCACATTCTTATTAGAGAGGGAGTTTATTAAGGGGAGCGTAGAAACTACTATTTTTCTGAGGAGAGTAGGAGATGAATTACTCATTGTTCAGATCCATGTCGATTATATACTTTTTGGATCTTCTGATAAAAAGCTATGTGATGATTTTTCTAAAATAATGAGTAAGGAATTTGAGATGAGTATAATGGGAGAGTTTTCCTACTTTTTGGGGATTAGAATAAGACAACTGGGTGATGAAACTTTTCTAAATCAATCAAAGTACACAAATGATATCTTGAAGAAATATGAAATGGATAAATTCAAGTCAATTAATACTCCAATAAACTCCAGTGTTCAGTTGGGTAAGGACCCAAATGGAAAGTAAATTGATCAAAAGAAGTATGGAGGGATGATTGGATATTTACTTTACTTGAGTGCTAGCCATCCTGATATAATATTTAGTGTTTGTCTTTATGCTAGATTTCAAACTAATACTAAAGAATCCCACCTGACTACAGTTAAGAGAATTCTTAGATATCTCTTAGGGACCTAAAACTTATGAATCTGGTATCTTAGGCACAACACTTCTTTTGAGATTATTAGATATTCTGATTTTGATTTGCAGGATATAAGGTGGATAGAAAGAGCACTTTTGTGACTTACCAATTCATAGGACAGTCTTTAGTCTCCTGGTCTAGTAGAAAGTAAAACTCCGTTGCACTTTTCACTATTGAAGCTGAGTACATTGCTTTAGGCCTTTGATTGAAGTAGCAATTTCTAAATTTAGGATTACCTATAGGCATAATTTTGATCCTTTGTGACAACATTAATGCCATCTGCATTTTTAAGAATCCTATCCAACATTCAAGAACCAAGCACATAGACATAAGGCATCACTTTATTAGAGATCATGTAACCAAATGAGATATTGAGTTACACAATATGGTAATTGAGAATCAACTGGATGACATCTTTACTAAACCAATAGACTTCAATACTTTTAGTACTTTAAGGACCAGATTGGGTGTGATTGACATAAATGCATGAACTTGATTCTTACTTATTTCTGATTTTTTATTTATTATTTATTGTTTTTCTTTTGTAGTTTTTCTTTGTTTATTTTTATTATTCTTTTCATCTAATCCACTTCTATTAATTTAATTTCCTTCATTATTTTATTTTTCTTTTAATCACTACTGAATTGATATCTTATGCCTTATTTTTATTTTTAAAAATTTGTAGTCAATATTTGACATCACTAAATCAATTAAAAGGGGAAACACTGTTGATTATTTTCTTTCCTCTAATTTTTTTTAGTGGTGTAATTTTCTTTTCTAGACAAAGTCCACCTCAAATTAACAACTGAACTTTGCGATTAAGATCTTTTTAATCTTGCTATAGTAATCTATCTTATATATATATATATATATAATATTCAAAGTCTTTATATTACTTTCAAATTTTTCATAATCTTGTCGTTGCATTTATCATATGATCTTTGATTCTTTTTTATGATTCATTATTCCTTATATTTGAGAGTGGGTTTTTCTTCTCTAATATCTAGAAGATATAATCACAACTGAGAATATTTAAGAATTTTTGAAAACGGGATCTAGCTTGCAAAAAATAAATAAAAAAGTGACCAATGATGCCAAAATCAAACGATGCGCAATGACACCAAATTAAAAAAATATATATACACAAAGTGTATCAAAAATTAAAAGATGCCCAAAGAGTGTCAATCAATTGATAAGATGTATAAAATGAACTCACCAAAAGCAAGCTTTCTTCTCTTTAAAAATTTTTAAATCTTAGAAGAATTCATGTGCCACTTGATATTTTTCAAATGCTTGATTTCAAAATTTATGATCGTCACTAATTACTTTGATCTATTATTCTATAAAATATATTTTTGGAACCAAGCTTTGAACAGATCTCTTTTTCTTATCCAATTAATTTTTTTGATTTAGATCTTTTATTTTCAAAAGATGGTTTGCCCTTGGAGAAATCTGAACTAGGGCTAACAGGATCGATTGTTCTATTATTTTTCAAATTTCGATGATGTTAACTCATTGATTCTTACAAATTTTTAATTCGATCACATGGAGAATTTATCATATTCGGGCTTTGATTAAAAAAAACATTTATTATTTCATTTCTTTTAAAGTTTTTAGCATCTTTTTAAAATTTTATTTTTATCTTATTTAGTTGATTTTCATATTTTTGGGCCTTTTTTGATCATTTCCATCCATCCTCTGATTTTAAACTTTTTTGTCACATCATCCCGGAAGATATTTATATCATCCTAAATGATCTGTTCAATTCATTCTTGAAATTCCATCTAACGGTTGTTTGACTCTTCTGCTTCTAATCATCCTGGATGATCCATTATCGTTCTAGACAATGTGATCATCTTCTATTTCAATTATTTGGGATCGTTCTGGATGATCCTCCTTGTCTTGGACGATCTTCACAATTTTTGCTCAATTATTGGTAATCATTCTGAACAATCCACATGGAAAAATTTGATACACAACTTTAATTCGGCCAGTACAATATTACGGATCATCCTGGATGATCCCAGACGATTTTCTTTTTCAACGGTCATCCAAAATATCTCCTCGGGAGGATCTTCTGTGTCTTATTGTCCTAGACAACTTTACCACCTTTTGACCAATTGTCCCGGATGTAATTATTGCACCCGATCGTCCTCTACGATTCTGCGATCATCCTAGATGATCGGATCATTTCTTTAAAAATTGTGGCATTCAATCAATTTTTCTCACATAATTTTTCTTCAACCCTCTTTGCTCTTACTTCCCTTCTATTTTCCTGATTATGGCCGGTGGAAAGAGGTCTCGCATGCCTTCTAGAAGCCCCTCGAGGGTAAATCTTGACCCTCGGTTCGCTGAGGTGGCCGATCAAGCAGCCTATCAGAGGTACAAGAAGGCCATGATTACTATATCCCGAACTGTCAACCCCCACATCCATTCATATCCTGTTCTTTATTTATTTTCTCACACTACTCTCACTTTCCTCCTTACTCTTACCATCCCATTTAATTTAGAGTTACTGTTTGAGTTCTTCTCTAGCCTTCACAGCAATTCCTCTTTCATTGCTCTTCAGTCTTATGTGAATAGATGACCTATCGAAATCACTTATCAGGACTATCAAGAGCTCCTACAACTGTCTACCACAGGAGATAAACTCCACACCCTGTGTCAAGATCCTGACTATGACTGGGCTCCTACCAATCACTTTTTAAGGAACACAAATACACTCTTTCAAGTTAGAGATTCTAGTAGCTTACTCAAAGATGTTAGAATAATCCAACATGTCCTTTGTACTTCTATTCTTCCAAAAGCTTCTGATCGCATTCATATCACTCCACTCCTTTCGATCACCACTTTCTATATTTTAGCCCGATGTGAATTTAATGCCTCTAATTTTATTTTTTGATACATTGAGCATCTGACTAGTATACAAGATTCAGGATATAGGAGGCAGCCCAATCTTGCCCTAGGACATATCATTGCATATGTCCTATAATCCAAATACAATCTCCAATATCATACCCCACCAAACTTTCAACATGCCTTCTACTCAAATAATTCCTTCCACATTCTTCATAGTACTTGTCTCCACCTGGGGCATGTGGAAGCCGAGGGAGCTGAGGAGGAGGCATCTCATGTACCTGTTCCAACACCTTCTTTGATTTGCCAGCACTCACAGCTGGTAGAGTGGTTCGACCAGTGGGAGACTCACTTTGAGTCATACATTGTTGCATAAGAGCAGCAACATGCTGAGGATGTTGCTCGCTTTGAATCTTATGTGGCTCACCATCAACGCTAGCATGACCCGGACATGGCCTGGTTTGGAGAGTAGTTTTCCACTCTTTCTAATTACTTTCACCCAAAACCATCACCACCACCTCCTTCGAATGATTAAGGGGTCGTCTTTATTTTAATTTATTTTTTCATAATGTTATTTTTTTTCTTGGTGTAGTTAACTTTTGTTTAGCAATTTCTGCAATGTTTCTTTTCTCTTTCCCTCCTCCTTTTTATGGTTTCAAAAGGGGGAGTACTTGTACTACTTTACGATGTTTTGGTGTATTATGTACTATATTTGGTTGCTAGTAAAATTTAAACTTCTTGATTCACTATTTTTTATTGTGATGCTTAAATTGAACAACTAAAATTTGATTGTGTTTTTGTCATCGTCAAAAATGGGAAGATTGTTGTGAATCTGATTTCAGGGAATAGAATTTTGATGATAGCAAACATTCCTATTTTTCTATGACTGTCTTGCCTACTAACATTTTAGGTCCACAAGATCGATTGCATCTTAAGCCAGCTTAAGATTGGGTAGACTAGGACTGAGTCAGTTTGTAATCTCTTACCTTTTTCTTGAGTTAATTATATCAATGTGGGTCCTGGTACAAAGTAACCTTGCACACACACATTTGAGGGAAAATTTTTTATTATTTTAGAGTTCTCTATTTTTTATCATATCATCCTCGATAAGCTAGATATCATCCTGGATAATCAGTTAAAAATAAAAACACTAATTAGGGCATCTTGGTTAAGGCTGTCGTTATTAAGTACATCATCCTGGATGATATTATCATCATCTTGGATGATAGGCTTAAATTATAAAGAATCAGCTTCCAAATCAGTTAAGGCGTGTTATATTTTTGAACATCATCCATGATGACATTGTGCACGATGCAGCATAATTATGCCTAAATTAATCTGGTAATTTAGGAAAGCATTTAAGGTTTGATTGAACAATCATATCGTCCTAGATGATCGCAGGATCGTCTGAGATGATAAGTTAAACAAAACCTTATTTCTTCCTGGATGATGTTTAATCGACCTGGTTTATTCAGGGCGATTCTATGAATGATATTTACTAAATTAAACTAATCATCCGGGATGATCGAAGATCAGCCTAGACAATCAAGTCATTTCTCCATCGTCTAGACATTCAGTCAGTGTGATGGTCTAGATAATATTTATCATTTTATACTAATCATCCTGGACGATCGTGAGATCATCCAGGACGATAAAGCAATTTTTTCATCATCCAGACATCCATTCAGGGTGATGTGATGGACGATATTCGACTAGTTGAACTAATCATACAGGAAGGTATACTATTGTCCTGGACGATATGAACAAATTTCCTACTGATCGTCCCATATCGTCCAGGCTGATTGAGCTAAATTTTTACTTATAGTATAGAATGATCTCCAGATCGTCCTGGATGATAATGTCATTTTATTGCAATTAAGAGCTATTCCGAAGCTCCTATATAAGATATCTTATTTCACCCAAGAGGGTATCTTTTGCTACTGTATTGACCTGAGAGAGCCTAGAGGAGAGGGAGAGAAAGGGAGTGAGAGAGAGAGAGAGAAAGAGAGAGAGAGATAGAGAGAGAAAGAGAGAGAGAGAGAGAGATGGAGAGAGAGAGAGAGGATCTTATGAGGGGGCATTTGTAAGGGGTTTCACAAAGGTTGTCCAAGCAAGGATCCAAGTAATCTTCTTTGATTGTCATCCCTTATTTTTAGAGGTTCGAGAGAGGTCCACTTCAACAATCGATCAAGGTTCTCTGCCTACTTCAGGAAGAAGTAAAAGGAGTCAGGTTCTTTGTCTCACCATGTCGGTGGAAAGGACATTTTATACAGGTTTCTCTGCCTTGCTATGGGAGCAAAAGGAGAGTCACTGAGTTTAGTTCAATACCTGAAGGGGAGGCTCCGGGGAGTGGACGTAGATCAAGTTGGCCGAACCACTATAAATTTCTATGTTCTTTACTATTACTTTTTCGCATTTAATTTTTGCACATTAATTTTCTTTATTGTGAATTTTGGTTTTATTTGAGTTTGTGCTTTTTGATTGAAATATTTTTTTTAAATACCAATTCACCCCCCCTATTGGTTAGCCTTGGGCTAGTTCATAAGGGCTTAACATCCCTAACAAACTTTTAGGATTTCATCTGTAAGAACTTAAGATCATACAGTATGAATAGTTTAGAAAAAATTAGGAGTTCATCGGGATGAACTTGTACGTATATATTTTGTACTCTAGAATTATTTGTATGAAGGTAACTTCATACTATACGAACAAAACATAGAAAATTTTCCTGGCATGGTTCGATTAACTGCTTTCTAGAGGAACCCTTGGGTCAAATTGTCCCGTGCAATCTAAAATTATATACTATGATTAGTTCTAAAAAAATTTAAATTTTTACACTTCCCAAGTGTGTGTGTGTGTGTAGTTACCCAATTACAATCATACTTTTTCAGACTCAAGAAAAGTATAAAAAGTACATACTTCAAAAATAGTAAATCCTAATCTAATCTGACTTGAAGTCTTCAGCAGTCGGAGTATGATTTCTCTGAAGCGTTAGTACACGCAAACAAAAGAAAAGTAATATTTCTAATATATGTTAGGAGAAATAGTAGGCAATACAATAAAATTTTGGAATCATCAAAAACACACATGATATGAAAACATAGTTATGAAAACTAAGTTGTAACAAATTAACAAATTATTTGTAAATAGAAGGTAAATATATTTAATGCATGTACAAGTTAATTTAGTTTTTAATAATATAAAATAGTTATAATTTATGAAGTGCATGATTTCTTTTTAATAGCATAATTACTTCACTTTATTTTTCTTTGCTCTACTTTGTTATATCTTATAGCAGTAGTTACAATTTATAAGAAGGGCATTATTTTTTAATGCATATCAATAGTTACTTCACTTTGTTTTTTATTTCTCTAATTTGTTATATCTTATATAGGTAGTTGCAATTTATATGAAGTGCATTATTTCTTTTTAATAGCATAACAGTAGTTAATTACATTTGTTTGTCATTGCTCTTATTTGTTTTCACTGATTAACAATACTTATAACTTTATATAAAGTGCATGTTGCTAATATTTTTTCCAAATTTTTTTAAAGATGACATTTGGTGATGATCCCCATCGGTGATTGAAATCAATAAAGAACATTTTTGTTAGCTGAAAGAAGGTGACTAGTGGGTCATCCGGGTTGGCCTATACTTAATAAAGGGCTCAACTTGCCACTCAAAGCCAGTCAAGCCACCTTTACCTACTCCTCAAGCCCTCAATTTTACTCTCAAGACCCCCGTTTTCATTCACCATAATCACTTCCACCCTTACTACTCCCCTCCACCTTCTCATGGAGTCCCTCCAACTCATACATATTTATCATATGTCCTATCATTCTATTAGCCACTACCCCCTCAACCCTCTATAGGTGGACCTCCCACCTTGGTTGTAAATAAGTAGAAGTTAGATGAGCATATGTTGATTGAACATGAGGGTGAGACGTATGTACTTACTACATTCTTAAAACTACTAAGATAATTTGAGAAATGTTTTTTTTTTTTCACCTAACACATTTTGTGTAGGTTTTATCCATTGAAGTAGCCCACGCATGAGATAGGGGACATCATACGGGGTGGGTTTTACACTACTTATATTTCTTGGAAGAAAATCCTAAAAGGAAGTGCGCATCTAAAGGTTCAGGGAGTTTGAGGTTAGTTTTTAGCAAAAATATTCTATATTGTATCTTTTTAATTAAACTAAAAAAAATATTTTATATTGTATATTTTTTTATATGCAGAAAGATTTTTACTAGTTGCAGGTCAACACGAGTATAATGATAAGATTAGAACAAATTTTAAGATGTGCAGGTCAACACGCCAGAAAGACTTATTTATGGACATTAGGAAGTTAAACGAGCGACCCCTCTCGATTGCTTAGCAATACTTAATAAATTTATAAAAAGTCCATGTGCTATTATATATGGTTTATATTTTTTAAATTGAGCCAACATCCTCCCCCAAGGAGGGGCATTTTTTCAATCAACCACCAATACTAATGGATTCATTCAAACTTGGACAGGCGCAATAGATTTTTATCTTTTTGGATTTTCCACGTAAAAATCTTGGTGTCTCTTATGAATATATTGAACTCTACCTACTCTTTTATAAGTCTGTGTTGGATCTTCGTATAAAACTATGACACTAAATTTTATATCTCTCTACTGCCATGAATACTTCAGAATGCAACAAACATAAAGTAGAAAATAAAAAAAATGATCAACAAGTAGTCAAACTGTTGCAAGTGATCTCCAAAATATGGGATAAGACATTGTAGTAGCATTCTTATGACATTTTTTCTTGCAAAAATGTCAGTCTTATAAAAATTTTCATGAGTGCTGTTTTAAGAAATTTGCCTATTTAACTTGAATAGTAAATGGTTTTCAAATTTTTGAGAAGTCAATGAAAATTTTAAAAATATTTTGAAAGCCAGTTACATTTTTAATCGCCTTTGATTAATTTTATAATACCTTCAATAATTACAAGTTCAATCCTGTCAAAAATAATATGAATTTCTCATCCATATTTTACTTGCGAATTGTCAAAAGTAATATGAATTGGCCATCTATAGTAAACTTATGAATTTAATAATTTAAAGACATTTAAATTGTCTTAAACGACCAACCCAATAACTTTATTTAAGACAGTTTTTTACTGTTTTGTTTTTAAGACCGCACACATAATTTTTATTCAATTACTAGTTTTTACTATTCATTGGGGATTACAACTGTTGTAGGTATGCAAATGAAAAATCTGGAGGTACTCCTATAACTCAATCTGCATTGTTTGATTTCAACAATATGATCTTTAGAAATAGCCTTGTGGACTTGAACTCTGTTGGCTTTAAATATACGTGGTTCAATCAGCGTGCTAACAATCCTATTCATATAAAACTGGATCGTGTTTTAGTGAATGAGGGTTGGTTGAATATGTTTCATGACTCTTTCTGCTCTTTTCAAAGTCCTTCCTGTTCGGACCATTGTCCAATTATTTTGCACTCTGGTATGAATGTCCATGTTAATCATCGCTTCATTTTCAAAAATTATTGGTCCAAGTTAGACAGTTACTGGGCAATTCTTCTTGAGGCTTTTTCTACTCCTACTAATGGGAACCCGCTCTCTCACTTCAGTAAAATTTTGAAGAAGATTAAAACTATGGTTAAAAAAGAGGTGTGGGCCTCCTCTACCTGCATTTCTAGGTACTTGGACAAATTAAATAATGAACAAGCTAAGTTGTTAGGTAATCTTCAGGTGGATCCTAATAATCCTACACTCATCGCGGCCAACTTAACCTGTTCATTCATTATTCATCAAGCGATATTTTTTAAGCTGGATAACTTTTTTTTCTTTGTTTTGTAGATATGGTTGAAGAAAATGGGAGGAGACTTAGAGGAAGAACTTGTATTAGCCCACCAGCACCGGCCACAAACACAATAAACCATTTTTCACCTTTGAAGGGCCCAGGTTGTGGTCCTGATACTGCTGCTGCTCCTCCAGGCAGAACTAACGAGAGGAAATTCAAATGAAATTTTTTAGCTCAGACGTTTTAGACAGATTAGCTATTAAGGCAGAATGATTACGAAGAATAAAATTGTCATATTTTGAGCATGTTTTTTAAAGGGAAGGATGTTTAAGGTAATAGGAAGAGCTGTTCTTCTACGTGTTTACTAATTATTATTGTTGCAACTAATTGTCATTAATGGTTGTATTAAGAGCATAATAAATGTATTGGTATTCCATTTGTTTGATGGTTAATTTAATCAGATAGCTTCATTTAACAATAGAGGTAAGCACCAAAGTTGACTTTAATGAGATAAGTTTGCTTGTGTTGACCGATATGCTGCTAATGTGTCTAAATTCATTTGGAGGAAAGTTTTCGCAGCGCCGGTAAATTAGACCGTCTAAGTATGCTAAATTTTTTAATAAAAATGTAAAATTTCACTACGAGAATAAACTAATGTAGAAGTGAAATTTATTAACTACTAAGCACTTACATCTTCACACAACTACTAGTGGAGCAGCCACACACAATATAGCCTAAAGGACAATCATTAAATCTATTCAAACTCATTAAATCCTAGCCATACACATGTACAACACTTACATCTATATATGCACTTACTGATACAGTAAAAGGGGTACAGGTTTTGTTTTCACTATAATGGAAATTACTTTCTTCCTCTTTGTACTTTCATCTTGTATGCTTTAGTTTTTATACAATAGTTCTTACATGGTATCATAGCCATCTCAGCACACAGCCCTGTGAACTCTTAAAATGGCAACTTAGTTTTCTTCCCACCCCGAAGACACCTCCACAGAACCTACTCTTGAGGACGTCATCATCCCCTCCTCCCTAAAAATCCTCATTAAAACCATTGTCCCTATACAATTTTCTAATGACAACTACTTCTTGGAGATCTCAAATCATCAAGCTATTTTGAGCAAACAACTAAGTCAGTTTCCTCGATAAAACTACAGTTCCACCTCCCCGTCTTCTTCTTGACAGAAATGACATCTCTCAGCCAAATGGTGCTTACAATCGATCACTAGACACACGTTGACCAGAACCTCTCTGCTATTATATGCTCCACACCCACTGCATGGATTCTTCCCTACATTCTCCACCTATAGACCTTCACCAATATATGGAGTACACTCAAGCGAAAAATTCAAGCTACGAACAGGTCCAGAGTAATACAACTCAAGAATGAGCTACATCATATCTCCATGGGACAACTCAATATGCTTCAATACCTCACCAACATCAAAACACTGGTTGAAAACATTATAGCTACCTGTTGCTCCATTGATAAGAGGATATCCTCTTATACACACTAAATAGACTCCCTTCACAATATCAAGCATTCAAGACCTTCATCCAAACCAAATTGACCCATATCGGAGTAGAGGATCTCTACTATCTTCTTCTAAGTGAAGTAATTAATCTGTTCACCGAATTTACCAAAGATTCCTCAACCCCCAACGTTAATGCCTCTCTCTACAGCAGTAAAGGTCACAATGAAGGCTACGAACACTTCAAATCCTAACCCATTCATAGTCTCTCTGCTTCCTGAACTACTTCCAGATCAGCTCAATCTACAACATAACTACCTACTGCATCCTCTGAAGCTACTACAAGTGCGATTTACGGGAAGAGGGGTCATACCGCTAACAACTGTTGGCATTGGTTCAATGCAAACTACACTACACTGTCAACTGCTCTACTCACATCAAACTCCAGCCCTACCACTGAATGGATTCTTGACTTTGGAGCCACCTCCCACCTTACAAATAATTTAGACAATCTTTTCAACCAACTGAATATAGTGGTCTAGATAGTGTGTCCATCAGCGATGGTAGAACCATTCCCATAGCCCACTCTAGTCAGGGACTCCTCCCTACACCGACCGTAAGATCTCCCTTCCAAGTATACTTCACCTTCCTTACTTGTCCAATAATCTCCTCTCTATTTCTTCACTAACCAATGATAATAGTCTTTAAATTCTCTTTGATGCCTCTGGATTTCATAAAAGGATCTATAGACCAACTCCACCCTCCTCTCTAGCCATGTAGCGATGGTCTCTACTATCTCTCCACTAAAATCCATCGTTATCAAGCTCTCTCAATCAGAGTTCCCTCCTCCCTTTGATGGCACCACTAACTTGGTCATCTGCATCAACAAATCCCCTCCACCATATCTAAACATAACTGTTATTTAGCTATACCTACCTCGAATGCCTCTTACTCCATATGTAAGGCCTCTAAAAGCCATGAACTCCCTTTCTCTATATCTTCCACTCACCATTATAAACCTTTAGAATTTATACATATGGATGTATGGGGACCCTCCCAAATTCCTTCAAATCAAGGTTTTAAATTCTGCATCTTATTTGTGGATGATTATAGTCAATTTGCATGGGTTTTTATCTTATGCAAAAATCTGATGTATTTTTCATATTTACAACAATTCATTCTGCTATGCAAAAACAACTCTCTCTTACTATTAAGCAAATTCATAGTGATTATTGAATGTTTTGAAGGATCCTTCACCAACCTCATTGTCATGATTTTTGATTATTGCAATAAAAAAATAAGAGCACTAAACTTATTATAATAAATTGATGCAACCAATCTATCTAACTAAAAGAACATATAAGAATAATGAGAGTATTATATTGTGTATATAAATTTTTTTTGAAAATTTGATGCTGAACTATGTTCTGGATGATTAAAATTAAACTTGATTTAATTAATTTGGCCTTTTATTTGAGCCCATAATTTAGAAAAGTCCTTATAAAATTCTAGAGTCTCATTTTATAAGGAATACTTTAGAGGATTCAAGAAGTACATTCTAAAGGAGTGATTTAGATAATTATAGAATATGTAATTAATAATGATTATAAATGAAGATAGGAAAATATCCTAGAGAGTCAATAGTAGTCATTGGATTTAAATGTGTTGGCATAATCCTAATGTGGGTGTCACTAGTATAAATAGGTGTGGTGTATTTGAGTTTTGTATGAAGTAGAATAAAAAAGTGTAACAAATCTCAAGGAGGATGTGTAAGAGAAAAATCAAGACAAGGAGAAAGTTCAATAAAAGGACGTGGAAGAGAAAAATCAAGACCAAGGTATAACAAATCTCAAGTGATGTGCTGCAACTATAAAAAAGTTTGTTACTATACGGCAGATTGTAGAACTTCCAATAACAATAAAGCTGAAGAGAAGAGTAATCAAGTAGAGTAGGGAAGTTAACAAGATGGCATTTTGCTATAAGGAGAATGAAAAAGGTGAAGATAACACATTGTATCTAGACACCGGTGCAAGCAACCATATTTATGGAATAAAAAGCATGTTCATGGAACTTGACAAGTCAGTGAGCGGCAATGTATCTTTTGGATATGAGTCCAAGGTAGCTGTAAAAGGCAAATGTGATATTCTTACATGATTGAATAATTGAAAGAACCAATTCATTTCTAATAGTTATTATGTGCGAAATATGAAGAGTAATATCCTAAGTCTGAGTCAACTATTAGAGAAAAGTTATGATATTCATTTGAAAGATAAAAATCTTTCTATAAGAGACAATATGACTAACCATATTGCAAAGATACCAATGTCAAAAATAGAATATTCCTGTTCAATATTCAAAATGATGTTGCCAAAAGTCTCAAAGCTAGCTACGATGACCCATCTTGGCTTTGGCATCTTAATTTTGTAGGACTGAAGCTATTATCAAAGTAGAAAATGGAAAGAGGTCTGCCCAACATCAATCACCAAGATTAGATATGTGAAGACTGCTTTCTTGGGAAGCAATTCAATAAAAGCTTTCCAAAGGATCCAAATTCTAGTGCACAAATGTAATTAGAACTTATACATACGAATGTATGTGGTCCAATCAATCCAAGCTCTCTTGGTAAGAGTAATTTTTTCCTTCTCTTCATAGATGATTTTTTAAGAAAATCTTCGGTATATTTTTCAAGAAAAAATTGTGATGTATTCAAGAAGTTCAAAGCCTTGGTGGAAAAAGAAAGTGACCTCGAGATCAAAGCTATGCGATCTGATTGAAGACAGGAGTTTAGTTCAAAGGAATTTAAGGAATTTTTTTAAGCCAGTAGAATATGTAAATCTTTGACTATCCCAAGATCTCTTCAATAAAATGATCTAGTTGAATGAAAGAAAGAATCAATCACAAAATTCTCATAGCTCGAAGTATGCTCAAGAGTAAGTGGCTACCTAAGGAATTTTGGGTCAATGTTATTTCATGCACATTTTACTTGTCCAATCGATCTCCAATAAGAAATGTGCGGGGAATGACACCGCCAGAAGTATGGAGTGGAAAGAAGCCTAGTATCTCTCATCTATGAGTGTTTGAAAGCATAGCCCATGTGCCTGCCTATCAATAATAATATAAATTAGATGAGAAGAGTGAGAAGTATATTTTCATATGTTATGTCTAGCTCGAAAGGCAATACTATGAAGATAATCATTAGTCATAATTTTATCTTTAATGAAGAAGAAGAATAGGTTTGGGGCCCACCTGATGATCACTACAACTTCTTTAAGGATGAAGAAGTTAAGTAGCCAAGGATGGATCAAGAAAGGGATGAGCCCACAACACCACATACTACACCAACTATAAGCACTCAAGAGGATCCACCATCTTCATAATCTTTAAGTGAAGGGTCAAGAAAAAAGTATCATAATTTAGAAGTTTACAAGAAATTTATGAGGTAACTGAGAATCAAGATAATCTCGCTCTCTTTTTCCTCATTGCCAATTATGAACCCATGAATTTTCAAGAAGCTATGTAAAGTAAGAAATAGAAGGATGCAATGGACGAAGAAATCAAGGAAATCGGGAAGAACAATACATGGGAGCTAGTTGCACTTCTAATAAGACACAATGTAATTGGTATAAAGTGGGTGTACAAAGCAAAGAAGAATGCCAAAAGAGAAGTCGACAAATATAAAGCATGACGAAAGGTAATAACCAATTAAATAGCTGCCATCAACTAGGATGAGGTATTTGCTTATGTTGCTTGACTAGAAACTACAAGGCTAATCATTTCTTTGGTAGCTCAAAATAGGTAGAAAATACATCAAATGGATGTAAAGTCTGCCTTTCTAAATATAGTGCTTAAAGAGGAAATCTATATTCAATAACCATCGGGGTATAAAGTTAAAGGGCAAGAATACAATATTTTGAAGCTAAAGAAGGCTCTCTATGGGTTAAAATATGTACCTAGGGCATGAAATAACTGCATTGACAAGTATTTCCTTGAGAATAATATTATCAAATATCCTTATGAGCATGCCCTCTACATCAAAGTCAAGGATGAGGATATTTTGATAGTATGCTTACATGTGGATGACTTGATCTTCATTGGAAGTAATCAAAGTATGTTTAAAGACTTCAAGAAAGTGATAGATAAAGAGTTCGAGATGATGGACATTCGACAAATGACATACTACCTCGGTATTGAAGCTAAGCAAAAGGATGAATGTATCTTTATTTCTCATGAAAGCTATGGAAAAGAAATACTCAAAAATTTAACATTAAGTATTTCATCCCCATAAGCACTTCGATGGAATGTGGAGGAAAGTTATCAAAAAAGGATAACAACAAAATGGTTAATCCAACATTTTTTAAGAGCTTGGTCGATAGTTTGTGCTATCTGACTTGCACTAGGCCGGATATCCTTTATGTTGTTGGAAGTGTTAGTCATTATATGGAGGCACCAACTACTACTCATTTGAAGGATGCCAAGAGGATTCTTCGGTATATCAAACAGACGATCGACTTTGGCTTATTTTATTCATTATCAAATGATTTCAAGCTTGCCAGATATAATGATAGAGACAAGGCAAGAGATTTGGATGAGTGAAAAAGTACTATGGGGTTCATGTTCTGCATGAGAGACACTATTTTTACTTGGATTTCAAAGAAGCAACCAATCGTTGCCCTTTGTACTATTGAAGCAGAGTATATTGCTACAACTTCATGTGTCTATCATGTAATTTGGCTTCAACTTTTATTAAAGGAGTTAAGATTGCTTCAAGAAGAGACACTAAAGATTTGTGTCTATAACAAGCTAGTCAGCTACGACTTTGGCCAAGAATATTATTTTCCTGATCAAAATTAACATATCACCACATGCTATCACTTCATCAAAGATTGCATCATAAGAAAGGATGTGTAAATAGAGTATGTGAAGACTCATGATCAAGTGACTGACATATTCACCAAGACCCTCAAGCATAAAGGTTTTATCATAATAAGAAGATTGCTCGAGATAACAAATCAAGTTTAAGAGGGGGTGTTGAAAATTAAACTTGATTTAATTAATTGGGACTTTTAATTGAACCCATAATTTAGAAAAG
>NW_021318477.1:0-19913 GCF_001605985.2 Dendrobium catenatum | reverse complement strand
TAGACGGAAACTACGATACCGGACGGCCAATTGCCAGTCGCCGGTAATGGCATTACACCGTCGGTTTATAACCTGCGGTTACCAATGGCCACCGGCGGTTCTACGGTGGGCAGCCGGCGGTTTAGACCGCCGGAAATACCGACGGCTTTCTCCGGTTAATTAACCGGCGTTCTACCGGCGAAGGCCGGCGGTTTTAAAAAAAATACGACGGCTAACTAAACCGCCGGCAAACCGTCGGTAAACCGACCGCCGGTAAGCCGTCGGTCAAATAGCCGGCGGCGTCACAGCCGGAAAACCGCCGGCATAAAATCCGGTTGAAACTGGCGGTCGGAACCGTCGGAAAACCGCCGGCTTCATAAACCGCCGGTAAAAAACCGCCGGTGATAGTTTCCTACGCGATTTTTTCTGGCGGCACAAAACCCGCCGTAAAGCCGCTGGTAGTTAAAAAAACCGCCGGTGAATATAGGCTAACCGCCGGAAAAAACTGCCGGATTTCGACGTTTTTCCTGTAGTGTGATCAACAAGTAGTCAAACTGTTGCAAGTGATCTCCAAAGTATGGGATAAGATATTTTAGTAGTAGCACTTTTATCACAGTTTTATCTTACAAAACTCTCAGTCCTCTTATACAAATTCACATGAGAGCTATTTTAAGAATTTTCCTATTTAAAATTAAATTGTAAATGATTTTTAAAATATTTAGAAGTCGTTTAAAATTTTAAAAATATTTTTAAGGCCATTTAGATTCCTATTGGCTCGAGTAAATTTCATAATACCTTGAGTAATTACAAGGTTAAACCTATCAAAAATAATATGAATTTCTCATCCATATTTTACTTAGGAATTGTCAAAAGTACTATAAATTGGTAATCGATATTTTACTTATGAATTGTAAAATTTAAAGACATTTAAACTGACTTAAACGATCAATCCAATGACTTTATTTAGGATCACATTATTACACCTTTTTATGATCATCATAGTTTTTATTTAACTATTATTTTTTTATTATTTTCAAGAAGTTATATGCCAGGAAGCTATTTTTAATAACAATTTTCATAGAATTACTTTCACATAATAGTTTTTAAATCACATTTACAATAAAAAGCTGCAATCATCCCAAATAAATTATAATAGTGGAATCTTTGATCAAGACATACTTATTATATTATTTATTTTTTGACTATTTGAATCTTTGATCAAGACATAAATATTATATTAATGATTTTTTGACTATTTAAAGTAGCTTTATAGTAAAAAAAATTAAAAATTATACAAAAAAGATCTTTTAAAAAATAATAATAAAGCCGTCCTAGCCGAGTCCAAGCCCAACATTTACTATTTTTTGTAAGTATTATTTTGTCAACATATCCTTTCTTAAATTCAATAGCTTGTCTCTCTGTATTTTTTATTTGAGATATTGTTATTTTTTCTTTTTTATCATTTTGATATTAAGTAATCTCTTATCTGTAACCAAATAATAATTTTCTATATTCTTGATTATTATTATTATAATATATCGTTTTCGAAATTAAACAAAAAACGATTCTTCTTTAAAGCTGGCCATGAATTCTTCAGCGAACTTGCTCACGCGTTCTTAGCAGGTAGACCAACCTAATTTGTTTCTTATCACTGTCAATACTTTAATGGAGAGTATAGACTGCATGAAATGAATTGTGAGCTGGAAGAAAGATCAAAATGAGCCATTCCTTCTTTATCCCAGCTTGGGTTCTATTCTTCCTTATATCTTCCTCTCTCACAATCCAATTTCAATTCGCTAATGGAGGTTAGGAGATTTCCACTGCATTCATTCTTTTTCCCTCATCGCTGCCAACTTAGCCTGTTCATTCATTATTCATCAAGCAATATTTTTTTGGCTGGAAAACTTTATTTTTCTTTGTTTTGTAGATATGGTTGAAGAAAAGGGGAGGAGACTTAGAGGAAGAACTGGTATTAGCCCACCAGCGCCGTCCACAAACCCAATAAACCATTTTTCACCTTTGAAGGCGCCAGGTTGTGGTCCTGATACTGCTGCTCAGACGTTGTAGACAGTTGAGCTATTATTTAGATGAGGGCTAATGGCGTGTACGCTCTCGGTTGTGATTATAGCTCAATCTGAATCTTAAGCGGAGCCTGAGCAATTGGTTAGCTCAGACGTTGCAGACAGTTGAGCTATCTTGAGGCAGAATGATTACGATGAATAAAATTGCCATATTTTGAGCATGTTTTTTAAAGGGAAGGATGTTTAAGGTAATAGGAAGAGCTGTTCTTCTACGTGTTTACTAATTATTAAGTTGCAACTAATTGTCATTAATGGTTGTATTACTTAAGAGCATAATAAATTTATCGGTGTTCCATTTTTTTTTTGGGAAAAATTGGGGCCAAAGCCCTTAAATTTCATTCAAAATAAGGTTACAAGTAAAAGAAATTACAAGTAAGAGAATAAAATCGAAACTGCCCATCATAAGAGTAAAACATACTTATGAGGAACAAAATAAGACCTATACCACCTAAAAGAAATTTATAACATTAAAGAATACAAAATTGTGGTAAGATCCAGAATAACAAGAGCCTCAAATGCAGCAGAACGTGCCAACTCATCAGGTTGAGAACACTGGATATCACCCAAGAGAATGCAGCTCCAGGGCAGCCAAAAACCTGCAGCGAAAAACATAGACAGAACCAGCTCCCAGGCAATAGAGACTGGATTCATATTCATATTAGAACGAGAAAACCAACAGTTGGAGGGTCCCTGGTTGCCAAAAGACCATCCAAGGGACCAATCCAAGGGAGCTTCATCATCATCCAGTCTCAGCCAAAAATGCATATCGAATGGACAGAGGGACCCGAAATGCACGAGGCGCTTATAATCTTTCCCACAGAACATTTGCATTTTTCCATTTCATAATCTTCTCAAACATAATATGTTTGATATTATTCATAACCGTAGTGGAACACTGAAAATTGCCTCCAAACCTCCTGCTATTTCTTTCTTTCTAGGAGTAATAAATGATACAACATACCGCCAATTTATAAAATTTCAAAATCTCAGATTGGCCACTGAATTCCCCATTGATCCAGTCTAAGGTTTGCAATCGACGGCCTCAACAAGAAAATCCCAATCCCAGGAATAATACTTTTCAATATGTTGAAGGTGTAGGAGCATTCGAAGTAAAGATGGGATACAGATTCATCATGCAAATTACATAAGCTGCACGTTGTAGGAACAAAAATATGTCTGAATCGAAGCGCCTCAGCAGTTTTTAATCCACCCATAAGAGCTAGCCAAGCATACACAGAATGTTTTAAAACATGCTTTTTGTGCCAAATCAAATGAAACCAATTGCAATCCGGAATGTCCGAATAAATTCAAGTATAAAATGTTTAAATCTAAAGCACTTCGAGCTGTTCCAAAGCAGGCAGTGACCATTCCCCTCATTAATTTTCACCCTCTCAATAACCTGATGCAAGGAAGGGGGAATCACCCCAGGTAACTCCCAGCATCCACCAGAAATGAGCTCAGAAAGCTTGATTTCCGGTGAAGTGAAGTTAACTTCTAACCCAGTATAATTCTCAATAGTGGAATTAAAGCACCGTGATCCCATTTAAACGAGATGGGAGAGTTGTGAAATACTTTAAACTGAAAAAGGCTTTTACAGTACATAGCAGTCTTACAAATAGATTTCCAGAGCTTTGAATCAGAAAAATGATAGGGCTTCCAAGGAGAAGAGTACTTTTCCAGCAGCCACATAGCAAGAGGAGAAGGTGAGTAATACATCCTGATAATGATAGAACAATTATACGCAAATTGCAGAGCATTAAGGGAATGAATACCCAAACCCCCTTTAATTTTAGGCATAGTGATTTAGTCCCATGACACCATATGAAGTTTCCTATCCTTGTTGACCTCACCAAAGAACAGAAATCTAGAGCTAACTCTTTTGAAGGATTTATGCACCGATTTAGGTAATATGGAGCCCCTGATCCAATAAGCTATAGTATTTTGTATGGTGAATTTGAGATACTGAAGTCTTCCCGCAAAAGATAGTAAGTTAGCTTTCCAACCATTAAGTTTTTTATTTAAACTGTCTGTTAAAGGAAGAAAATCAGCAATTTTAAGCCTATAAAATGACAGAGGGATACCCAAATAAGTTATCTTGTTAGCAATATTGTGAATATTGAGGGCTTGACATATCTCCTGATGATTTTTAAGGTGCTTGGGAAACATAATAGAGCTTTTTTTGTGATTAAAAACGAGACCCGAGGAGTTAGCAAACTCCTTAAGAGTAAAGTAAAGAATTTGACAGTTACCAATAGTAGCCTCTCTAAAAATCAGAACATCATCTGCATAGAGCAAATGGGTAAGAGAGAAATTTCCAAGCGAGATACCTTTAAAGCCTCTTTCTTCTAGCAAGTTAGAAAAAGCGTCCATTACCAGACAGAAAAGATAAGGGCTTAGGGGACAACCCTGCCTCAGGTCAGCAGATGAAGGAAAGAATCCCTCAAGTGTACCATTTAGAAGAATGGAAAAATTTACATCAGAGATACAGGCCCTCACCCAATTAACAAATAGCCTAGGAAAGCCTTTTTGATTAAGTCTAGCCAAAAGGAATTGCCGTGACACAGAGTCAAAAGCTTTTTTAATATCCAGTTTGGCGCAGAAAATCTTTTCACCACCTCTTTTACCAGCATAAAAAAGAATATCACTAGCCAAAAAAATATTATCCGTAGATACCCTAGACTTCACAAAACCAGCTTGGGAATCTTTCACAATCCAGCTCATAATCGGTTTCAGCCTAGCAGCCATAATTTTAGAAATTATTTTGTACAGGACATTGCACAGAGCAATAGGCCTATACTCAGAGATACTGGCTGCATTTTTGTGTTTAGGAATAATAGCCAAATTAGATTTAAGTCCTTTAGGAAGAAAACTTTTAGAGAAGAAAGACTTAATAGCCCTGCAAACAGTAGGACCAAGAATATGCCAAGCAGATTTGAAGAAATGAAAATTAAAGCCATCAGGACCAGGGGCAGAAGTGGAAGAGCCTGAGAAAACAACAATTTTAATTTCTTCATCCGTCACCTCCGAGATAATGGAGGAAGCAAAGTCATCATTCAAAACATTACCAATGGGAAATAAATCTAGATTAGTGTTGCTGGGAGGGATAGGATTGTAAAGCTCTTGAAAGTAGTTGATAATAGTAGAAATCACATCCTCTCTAGAAGATTGGGAGTTGCAGGCTAACAAATTTTGCACAAATTTCTTACTTCCCATTCTGGTCCTGATTTTGGCATATAAAAATTTAAGGTCATCTTCACCGTGACTAAGCCAATTAACCTTAGCCCTTTGTATAATCCAAGAGGCTTGCATAGAAGAGAAGTTAGCCAAATTGACATTATTGTTTTTAAATTCCTGGTTGAGAAGAGTGTTTGTGGGATCATTATGAAGTGCCTCCAACAAATCCTTTTGATTCTTATACAAATAATCTATATGCCTGCTAACACAAGAAGAAGAGGCCCAGTGCTGAGATTTGATGATATTTTTGAAATTTCTGAGGGTATTTCACAGATGTGCTAGAGGATACCCAGTGGAAGGAATGAGAAGAGACT
Source organism: Dendrobium catenatum (assembly GCF_001605985.2). Taxonomy (NCBI): domain Eukaryota; kingdom Viridiplantae; phylum Streptophyta; class Magnoliopsida; order Asparagales; family Orchidaceae; genus Dendrobium; species Dendrobium catenatum. Next base: position 14,305 of record NW_021318477.1, on the reverse strand, counting down.
CAATAAGGAGAAACCAGAATTTGTCTACTTTAGTCCAGAAATTTTTAAAAAGAAATCTGTGCTTAGCCTGGAAATGAGTCCCGGGATGGATGAGGATCGGAGAGTGATCAGAGCAGGATGGGCTTTGAAAAGAGCAATAGGAGTCAGGAAAAGCTTTAACCCAAGCATCATTTACCAAAGCTTTATCAAGCTTAATATGTATCGGATTATCCTGCCTTTGGTTAAACCAAGTGTACTTGCAACCAATGGAATGGAGATCAAAAAGGTAGTTGTTAAAAATCATGTTATTGAATTCTAACATAGCAGTCTGATTAATCAGCGTCCCACCCAATTTTTCAAAAGCATATCTGCAGCAATTAAAATCCCCTACCATAGCCCACGGGATGGAATCAGCAGGGGCCATAGAATTTAGATCTTCCCACAGTGTTTTACGTTCAATACTACTATTAGAGGCATAGACAGCAGTAAGTTGAAAGGGGGTGAAGGAAGCACCCGATACAATCCCACATATCATTTGAGAGGTGGTGACATAAGGAGTGAAATTAACTTTAATTGGATTCCACTTTATCCAAATTCTCCCAGACAGAGATAAATCAAAATTGTGGCAACTCTCTTCATTCGGAAAAAGTGAGTGAGAAGACTCAAAAAACTGATCACTCAGAGAGTGAGCATGAATCCTGTTTTCCAATACATAGACCAAGTCTAATTTAAAAGAATCAATTAGACGTTTAAAGCACAAAACTTTATCAGGCCGGTTAAACCCCCTGATATTCCACACAGCAAGTGGTGGAATAGAAATTAAGACTTAGATTGTTTTTGGGGTTTTTTAATCTGCTTCCCCTTAGCAGTTTTCTTGGACACAGAGTTGGGCTGAGTAGGTTTAGACTTCCCATCTTCCTTCTGAATGTATTCTCCATCCCCATCATCAAGACTAGCTGAGGATAGCCCCTCAGACCCAACAAGAGTGTTCAGGTGTGATAAGGATTCATCCTCAATGGCCAACGCACCAAATTTATTCGGTGAAATAAAATGTTTTTTAACAGGGGGAGGCTTGGAACATATAATATTAGTGGATGATGAGGCGGCTTCATTGGGAGAATTTAAATTAGGAATTCCTGAAACTAAAACCCCACCAGCTGCTTGTGAGTCCTTATCATGTTGGGTTTGTAGATGAACATTAGTGAGAGAGGTGGCTTTGAAAGGCGGCGGGGAGTGAGGTTGATAGTGAAGTGTTTTTTCTATCACATTGGAGACCGCAAGACCAGGGTTGGAGTCACCTACGACAACATTAGAGGGGTCGGGAATATCAGGTTGAGCAGCTGGATTTCTTTCAGGATGATGAGTAGAAGATTTATTGCGTGAAGTAGGCTTCCTACTAAAACTCCTACCACATTTTTGACCTTTCTCCAGCCCAATATCCTCACCGATTTCAACACCAGCCACATCCGGCTTAGAAGGGCAGTAGGAATAAATATGCATTAAATACTTACAGTGAGCACAAGGGAAGGGGCGCCATTCGTATTGTACCTTCAAGCACACAACATCACCATCTAGGGAAACCTTGATCTCCTCCGGGTAGGTAGAATGGCAGTCCACTAAAACACAGATACGAGCAAATGTGATCCTGGTCTTAAGCTCCGTCAGGTTGTCAGCTGCTATAGGAACACCGATCTTACTTGCAATTCTCGAAATCCCTTCCGAATTTCAGCATGCAAGCGGAAGATCGTGAATTTTCACCCAAATCGGAATTGTTTTGAAATCTTCTTTCTTTGGTTTAAACTTCGGGTTCCATTTTTTCAGAACAAACGGCTTTCCCAGGAGAAACCAAACCCCTCTCAACCATACCATCTCAAAGTCTTCGGAACAAGAGAACCTCAAAAGGAAAAAGCCTTCGCTTAAAGAAAGAAGATGAACCGAACCTTTTAAGCTCCAAGTCTTTTTGATAGCCCCCAGCAACGCCTCATAATAAGGCCTTCTCCCAATAGAGTAGCCGACTAAACATAACTTCCAGTCATCACCACCCTGATGTAATTTTTCCCCCGTGAACGGAATAAAATCCGGTTCGTCAGGAAAGTGGGAAAAATTAAGAGCTTTTGGAGTAGTATTTTCGGAGGCGAAAACCTTACTCCAGTTTCTCGGAGCAGAGCTAACCACTCCCCCAGTGGAAAGTTGGGGAAAGCCATATGAGATAAGAGAAGCTTCCATCGAAAAAGCAGCAGAGGAGACAAATCCTCCGGCAGCGTCGGAGGAGGAAGCAAAGAGGAGAGTAAACAGCAGAGAGCGGGAGGGAAAGGAAAACCCTAGCCGCCCATCGGTGTTCCATTCGTTCGATGGTTAATTTAATCATATAGCTTCATTTAACAATGGAGGTAACCACCTAAGTTGACTTTAATGAGATGAGTTTACTGTTGTTGGCCGATATGCTGCTTATTAGTCTAAGTTCACTGCTCACATCGCCGGCGAATTAGACCATTGAAATATGCTAAAATTTTTGATGAAAATGTAAAATTTCACTACGAGAATAAATTAATTTAGAAGTGCACATATCAATTTGGCTCGAAAAAATAGACGTTACGCTCTGGTGCTCGGGAGACTTCCGGGCGATTTAGAGTTTTTGGTGATCTTCGTCGTTCGGGGTGGATTTATTCACTGTTTCTAGTGGATTTCTTCGGTCATTCCGATCTTCACTCCTGGTTTGTTGTTTTGCTATGTTTTTTTGGCTTTCCGAGTTGAGTTTTTCTTCGTTTTCCGGTTGTTTGGGGCATGACGACCCCGTCGTCATCTTCCCCTCCATCTACGGTTGTACCAACTGATAAGACTCGGTCTTTTAAGGATGTTCTTGCGGGTGCATCTTTTGCTTCTTCGCAAGTGAAATTTGTTCAAACTTCATTTAAAGGGTGTCCGGCTCTTATGTTCTATGATTCGGTGGTATCTATGCTTGCCGCTCCTTTTGCTCTTACTTTGGTTAGAAAATTTTCTCTTAAGCATCCTAATCTTAATATTATCAGAATTTTTTTTTCTAAATCTTAAGCTTTCAGGTTCTTTCCATATTGGTCTGCTAGACCCGAGGCATGTAGCCATTCAGCTCAGTAACGACCTGGATTATAGTCGTATTTTTTCTAGGAGAGCTTACTACATTCAAGCATGTCAAATGCGCATTCTCAAATGGACGCCTGATTTTGATGTTAGGAAGGAATCGCCTATTGTACCGGTTTGGGTTTCTTTTCCTAATTTAAGGCTTCATTTTTTTAATTCAAAAATTCTTTTTGGTATGGCTTCTATTCTTGGGAGGCCATTACAAACCGATCAGGCTACGGCTTCTGTGTCTCGTCCCTCTGTGGCGAGGGTTCTGGTGGAACTCGATATATCTAAAAAGCACCCAGCTAAAATGTGGTTAGGATTGGAACTGAACGGGTATTTTCAGAAAATTGAATTTGAAAACCTGACTATTTTTTGTAATCATTGTAGGATGCATGGTCAAAATATGGCGGATTGTTTTAAGCTTCACCCGAATTTAAAAAAGGAAAAAGTTCAACCCAAAGCGATTTCTTCCAAAGCTTTAGACAGTATTCCTATGGTAAGAAGTAATGAGGCTCAAAATCTGAGTAGGAAATTGTTGATGGTAAAAGCGATTGTGATCTAGTTCTTAGTGGTGAGGATTTGCAGCAAGTTCTTACTGAACAAAAACTTAAGGAGTTTCCTTTGAACCCTTTTGGGGAAATGCAATCCAAAATTCATTTTAAGGAATTACAATCGGATAGTATCGATATTTCAAATTTACCTAATTCTTTATGTATTTCTAATGTCAATTTACCTGCTACCGTTCCAATGTCTTCTAATGTGTTTGATTTACCTACTTTTGTGCCTTCTAAGGATCCCGAGAAGGAGAAGGTGGATGGAGACATTACTTTGGAGGTTGTCTTACCTATTGAAAAAGTGCGGGTTATTAATAAGGAGAATTTTACTTCAAATAAGGGGGAGGATTGTTTTTTTGCGGAGGCAAATTTGTTAAGTGGTATGGAGCACTCAGGTATGATAAATGATAGTAATTTCTATTCTAATGACTCTTATTTAAGTGATGCTTACATTGATACGGATGAGGTTCAAATGCTGGCTAAAAGTTTTGTAAGAGATGACAATGATTTAAGCTTCTCTAAGAGCCATGGTAAGAAAACGTAGAAAATTAAAGCCGATTATTATACATTCGCCTAGAAATACTCGCTCTCATACTTCCCACTAATTTCTTTTTTTATTTTTAATGCCATTATTTGGAATGTGCGGGGATTGGGTTGCACTTCTTCTAGGATTCGTGTTAAAAACTTATGTCGTATGCATAATATTGCTATTCTTGTGTTATTGGAACCTTTGATTTCTAATGAGAAACTTTTCTCTACTGCTAAATATTTAGGTTTTAAACATGCTGCTTCTAATGTTGCTAATAAAATTTGGGTTTTTTGGAAAGATTTTATTCAAATTGATGTGATTGGTGATTTTACTCAAGTTATGCATTGCAATATTCAAACTTCCTCTTTTCATTGTGTTGGTTCTTTTGTTTATGCTGCTTCTTCTTGTTATACTAGAAAAGTGTTATAGGAGCAAATTCTGCCGTTTCATAATAATTGCAATCTTCCTTGGATAGTGGGTGGAGACTTTAATACTATTGCTAACCCTTCTAAATGTATGGGGGGTTCTCCTCCCATCTTCCAATCTATGGAGGATTTTAATGGTATGATTATGGATTGTAATTTGTTTGATATAGGTTTCACTAGCAATAATTTTACTTAGAATCGTGGGCATTTATGGCAAAGATTGGATAGAGCTCTTTTTAATGATGATTGGATTCATTATTTTGAGTCTACTAATGTTGAGCATTTGAGTAGGACTCTTTCTGATTACGCTCCGCTTTTGATTAAGATCAATTGTAAAGCTTATGGTTCTTCTTCTCAATTCCGTTTCCAAAATATGTGGATTCTTCATGATTCTTTTTTAGATATGGTTAAGACTAATGGCAAGCTCCTATTATGCCTGATAATTCTATTACTGGTATGAATAGATTGTGGTTGAAGCTTAAAAGATTGAAACAAGTTTTAAACTGGTGGAACCATCATGTCTTTAAGAATTTGTTTTCTAATATTCTTTGTGAAGAGAATAATGTTAAGTTTTGGGAAAATGAGGTTCTCTTATGTCCTTCTGACCATAATTTCTCGATTCTCATGGAGGCTAAGAGTGCTCTTATTAAACTGCACTTTCAGGAGGAGGCTTTTTGGAAACAAAAGCGACTTTTAAACATTTGGTTGATGGGTATAATAACACCAAGTATTTTCATGCTTTAGTGAAGAATAACAGGGCTAATAATACTATTAGTAAGATTAAAAAAGATGATTGTTCTTTTACTGATAATTAGGAGGAGATTGCTGAATTGGTTGTTAATCATTTTAAAAATCATCTTAACAAAGTTTTTATTCCAACTACTGTTATTAATCCTCAGATCATTCCTAAGCCTATTTCGATTGAAGATAATTTTGGGATTGACTTCTATTCCTTCTCTTGAGGAAGTGAAGAATATTGTTTTTGATATGAAAGCTGATGCGGTGGCTGGTCCTAACGGTTTTACCACTAAGTTTTTTCAAAAATGTTGGCCTATTATTTTTTATGATGTTTTTGAGGCGGTTATTAATTTTTTTAAAGGTGGTGTTATTCCTAAATTTTTCACTGCTACTTCTATTGTTTTGATTCCTAAAAACAACCTGGTGGAATCTTGGAATGATTTTAGACCTATTAGTTTGTGTTCTTTCTTTTATAAATTGCTTTCTAAAATCTTGCTGAATAAGTTATCTGTGCTTTTACCTAGAATTATCTCTCCTTTTCAAATGGGTTTTGTCAAAGGTCGTGCTATTGTGGATAATATTTTATTGGCTCAGGAATTTTGTCAGGATTTGGATGCTAAAGTTCGTGGAGTAATATGATCCTGAAGTTGGATATTGCCAAAGCTTATGATAATATTAATTGGGAGTTCATTTATAAAATTTTTAGTTTATTTGGCCTTGACTGCACTTTTATTAACCTTATTAAGAACTGTATTGAAAGTCCCTTTTTTCGGTTATTGTGAATGGTAAGAGCAATGATTTCTTTAAGGTGTCTCATGGTCTTAGACAGGGTGATCCGATTTCCCCTGCCCTTTTCATTATTGCAGCTGACTATCTTTCTCGAGGTTTGGAGGATCTTTTTGCCAAAAATCCGGGTCTCTATTTTCATACTTTGGGTGGTTTTAAAATTTCTCACTTATGTTTTGCTGATGATTTTATTGTTTTTACTAATACCTCTTTGTGTAAGATTAATAAACTTATGGATTTTTTTAATAAGTTTGAGCCTGTGTTGGAGGGGGGGTTGGGGTGGAAGTCATTTTTTGATTTGGCCACTGCTTTCTCTTTCAAATTATGGTACAATTTTCGTGGCCAAGATTCTCTGTGGGCTAAATTTATGAGCTCTAAGTATTGTGGGGATAAGCATCCTATCTTTAGTAGCTTCAATAATGGTAATTTTATTGTTTGGAAACGACTTTGTTCTATAAAGTGGCAGGTGGAGCCTATTGTGGTTTGGGGTTTGGGTAAGGCCAATATTCTATTTTGGCAGGATCGCTGGTTAGAGGGTTCTTCTATTGACTCTCTTATTTGCTCTTGTTCTAATGACTTGGTTAAGGTTAATTATTTTATCTCTGGTAACAGTTGGGATATTGACAAACTTGCTTCTTTGTTGCCTATGGATATTATCCAGCATATTTTAAATATTTCTTTTAATTGCGATGTTAAAGTTATTCAAATGTGTGCTTTGTATAAGGATGGCACTTTTAAAATTTCGGATGTCTCGCATTATAACATAGAGAAGCTCGATACTTCTAGGCTTTTTTCTTTAATTTGGCATAAAAGTATTCCTATTACTATTCTACTTTTATGTGGCGTTTGCTACATAATTTTATTCCTAGTGACGATAACTTGATTAAGAGAGGTTTCATTCTCCCTTCTAAATGTCAGTGCTGCTTTCATGTGGACAACATGCAACATGTTTTCATTTCCAGTTCTATTGTTGTTAAAGTGTGGACCTTTTTTGAAGAAATCTTTCATTTAAGTGTTTTAAGGGTACTTCGTCTATTCAGTACATTCTTAACTTATGGTTTATTGATCGAATAACGTGGTTCCTTCTCTTGTCCTTTTGTATATTTGGATGGAGAGAAATAATTCTCATTTTAATGGGGTGACTATGAATTCTGAGAGAATTATTCATAATATCAAAGATAAAGTGTTGAACCTTTATTTGGCCAACCTTCTGGATATTAAAGGTTTAAGGAATTATGGTTTTGTTGCCCCATTTTTTGGTATTGATTTGACTAAACATTGTTAGAATAATATCCCTTGATGCATTTACTGGATTAAGCCTGTGCCAAATTTTTTGAAAGTAAATGTGGATTGCCACCAGATGGATAACTCTGTCTCGTGTGCCGGGGTGCTTAGGGATCATTATGGGAATTATTTTTTTGGCTTTGAGGGGCCGGTTAACATTGCTGATCCTAATTATGCTATTACATATGCTATCTGTTATGGTTTAACTGTTTGTTCCAAGCTTAACAGATTTGAGGTGGTGGTGGAGGTGAATTCTCTGTTTGACTTTAAGTCTCTGGATTTTAGAATTGACAAAACCTGCTCGGAGGCGTGACATTTCTATTTTATGTAAGAAGTTAAATTACTCCTTCTCTGTGATTGAGGATAAAGGGAATGCGGTTGCTCATACTTTGGCTAAGTGGGGTGGAAACCTGGTGAGTATGACTGATGTTTTCATTTTTTTCCTCCCTACTTTCATTAAGGGTCTTATTAATTTAGATATGAAGAATGTTCCTTATGTTCTTTCTAGAGTTGGTAGTTTGTTGTGGGCGGTTTTGGGCTCTTCCGTTTCTGTTTTTCTTGTTGTGAGTCTCGTATTTTTGCTGTTGGTTCTTGTCTGGTGGATGGTTTGCTTTGGTCCCTAGTTCTGTGGTCTGTTACAGGTGCATTTTTCTTTTGGGTTGTTTTCTGGCATTTGGCTTTGTTTTATTAATAGTTGGTGGGGTTGTGCCTGGATTTGCTGGGTAATCATTAGTATTGGCAGGCATTGGTGGTGGTCTTTTGTTAATTTTCTGTTGGCTGGGGGTTTGGTTTTCAATTTAGATTGTTACTCTATTTGGGGTGTTTTGTTTGTCTTACCTTTCTCTGCGTTGGATTTTCAGCTGGGAACTTTCGGTGGTTTGTTTTTTGCTATGAATACTTTTATTAATAGCAGGGTTAATTGGGTTTATTTTAGCTTTTTATCATCTGTTATTAATTATATGCATCTCATCTTTTTTGGGAGAATTTCCTGCAGGATTATGGTCAACTATTATGGGACAAGCTCCTTCGATTGCAAGGTATTCTCTTTTTGGTTTTCGTATTTTTTTTCTGGTTATTTCAGCTTTTTTGCAGGAAGAATGAGTGGAACCGTTTGATTATGCTCTTCCTTTTTTGGTTGCTATCATCTCATAGCCCTAGTTTTACTTATAGTTCTTTTTGTAATCGAAGAAAAAGGATCCACCGGCTCTTAGGTTTTTTTACTTTTTTCTTTTTTTAAAATGTAGCTCTTTCGAGCAGTAGCGAGCTGGAGGATCCTTCTAAGGATTTTGTAACCATTTTTTTTAATATTAACACGTAGGCCCCATGAGTGGGTTTTATCAAAAAAAAAAAATTAATTTAGAAGTGAAATTTAATAACTACTCAGCACTCACCTCCTTACACAACTAGAAAATTATTAGGTCTGGTCACCTGACAGAGAGATACATTTGGATTTCTCTCTGTCTACAGTAAAAGCACAATTACTGAGATCGAAACTATAAATACTATGTGACTATAGCTCAATATGAATCTTATGCTGAGCATGAGCAATTGGTTTGCTCATATGTTGCAGAAAGTTCGGATTACTATTGTTGCGGGCTAGAATATACGCGTCGGTAGAGTTTACAAATTCACGTCTGAGCGTTGCACGAATATTTAGCACACAAACAGAAAAGAAAATGAACACCAGGATTTTTACATGGAAGACCCAAAAGAGGGAAAAAACCACGGGGCCACGCCCAGTTGAAAAGTTCCACTAGTGTTTTTATAAATTACAAGAAACTGATTCGTCCCACAAATCAGGACAATCATATTACAACTTGAAGCAAATTTATAAAGTTTTGCAGAATCCCGTCATTTCCCGAAAATCCGGCAGAGTTCCGGCGTATTCAGGCAGCGAGAAGAGCTCCAGCGGTGGTCGAGGAGGAGAGGATTCTCCCTTTCCCCTTTCTCTTCTTCTTCCCTTCTTCTTCTCTTTCTTCACTTGAATATTATTCAATTGTTATCTTTGTTGTTGATTTTGCCCCCCAGTGGGACGAGCTTCCACTCAGGTAGATGAATCTTGAATAAATTATCGAAGGTAGCCCTGACGGATAAGTCTTTCAATATCATCCTTGAGTTTCTTACATGCTTTGGTAGTGTGATCACGACTACGATGAAAGTGACAGTATTGATTTGAATTTCCTGTGTTTGACTTCAAAATATTTAGTCATTTTAATGTATCTTGATCTCGAACGGTCATCAATACATTTACTCGAGATTTGTTGAGTGGGGTATACTCCATCTCCTGTCGGGGTTCCCATCGTGGTAATGGACGCCTAGGAGGTAGATCATTCTTTCTTTGCTTTTCTGTTGTGAGAATGAATTGTCTATCTCAGGTGCACCTTTGCGCTTCCCGTTGATTTGCTCAAACTGCTTTCTGTGAGCATTTATGGCTTCATCTGCAGAAATTTGCGCCTCCACACGATGGATCAGGTCAGCTTATGAATGAACAGTGTCGCGCATGAGTGCTGAATAGAAGGAGCCAGGATGAAGACTTCCAAGAAAAATCCCTCGGAGTAATTTAGGGTCTACTCATGGAATCTGTCAAGCCTCGGTGGAAAACCGCTGAAAATACTCCTTCAACAATTCTCTCTCATTTTGGCGGATCCTGGAGAGGTGGGAAGAATCCTTAGCAATTATTTGATTAGCCACAAACTGTTCAACAAATAGTTTGGCTAATTTGGTGAATGAAGGGATCATTCTGGACAGAAGAGAATAGAACCACATTCGAGCCTGTCCTTTAAGGGTGGCAGGAAAAACCTTGCAAAGGAGTGCGTCTGATGCTCGTTGAATAAGCATGATGGTTCTGTAGTAGTCGATAAGTTCATACGGGTCTGTCGTCCCGTCGTAGGACTCAATATTAGATACATTAAATCTGACCAGAATGGGGTGCTGAAGGACGACTTCAATTAGAGGTGATGACTCCTGGAAGTTCCTCTGTCGGAGATCTTGCCTCACATCTCCTCGAGGAAACTCTTCCCGTACCAATCTTCGCAGTTCAAGACGTAAAGCATTGCGAGGGAGCTCAATAATGTGTGGTTGGGTAGAGCCTTCTGGGAGATCCTGAAGAATGTGAGACTGCCGAGTTGAGGGCGGAGGATGTGTAGAACTTGCTGTATCGACAAGTTCGTTATCCTGATGTATCTGCCTTCTTGGGACAGGAAGAGGAATTTCTGCATGAAGATGCACGAATTGAACATCTTCAACCCATGGTGGATCTCGAGGGAGAAGCACTTCCTCCCTTTGTGGTAGTGTCGGTTGCCGACTCTCTCGCAGGAGTTGACGAATTTCATTATGAGATTCTTCCATCTTCCGGATTCTTTCTTCTAAAGAAGGTCCTAAGGTTCCTTCTCCGGTAGCATTTTGCCCCCCAGGATGAAAAGAGACAGGCATTGGGCGTCTATGATTCACGGATTGATTTTTAGATTGATGGGAGTTGGAGCAGGAAGCTCCAACGATGCGACTGCTACGTCTATTGACCATTATATCAATACATGAAGTTGTGGGATAGTATTTCTCACAGACGGTGCCAAACTGTTGCGGGCTAGAATATACGCGGCGGTAAAGTTTACAAATTCACGTCTGAGCATTGCACAAATATTTAGCACACAAACAGAAAAGAAAATGAACACCAGAATTTTTACGTGGAAAACCGAGAAGAGGGAAAAAATCACGGGGCCACGCCCAGCTGAAAAGTTCCATAAGTGTTTTTATAAATTAAAAGAAACTGATTCGTCCCACAAATTGGGACGATCATATTACAACTTGAAGCAAATTTAAAAAGTTTTGCAAAATCCCGTCGTTTCCTGAAAATCCGGCAGAGTTCCGACGTATTCAGGCGGCGAGAATGCTCCAGCGGTGGTACGAGGAGGAGAAGATTATCCCTTTCCCCTTTCTCTTCTTCTTCCCTTCTTCTTCTCTCTCTTCACTTGAGTCCTCTTGTGAACAATGAGGGCTCTATTTATAGTTTTTCTTGAGTGGCATGGCTTTAAAATAGGTGTGAGATCAGGGGCGAATAGGGAGTGGTCGAATGGACGGTTGATGTTGAACCCTTCGATCGTGCACCATTCGTTGGACATTTGAAGGCCTTAGTGATGTCAGAATTCAATGATCTTGGGATCGTTGGATTTGTCTCGTCGATTCGTTTGATTCGAGTATAAGCTCGTTAAAATCGGAGACCGTTTGGTAACTCAAATTGTGGTTTGTACCTTCCAACAGTGCTTCGGGTCCTTGTTTGGATCCATTTGAGTCGGATTGGGTTGAATTTGGTGTATTTGGGTTTGTATTTCCGAGACGCTCAGTTTGACTATAAGCTCGCTGAAATCAGAGTTTGGGTGCTTCCGAATTTAATTTTTGAAGTTTCCGGGTTGGGTTTTGCCACTACAGGAAAATCACCAAAAACCAGCGGTTTTTTTCGGCGGCATTGATGGTAAAACTGGCGATTTTCAAAACCACCGACGGATTTTCGGCAGTTCTCCAACCACAAAAAAAAAATGGCGTAGGAAACATTTTTTCCGGCGGTTTTATTAATCGACTGTCTTCCGGCAGCTTATACCGCCGGTTTATTACCCGGGTTTGTACCGGCGGTGTTCCGGCTGTTGCGCCACCAGTAATTTTTCTGACGGCTCACCGGCGGTCCCTTCACATAACAACGGTGGTATGAGCCGCCGGTACATCGCCGGTAATAATTATGTCCGGCGGTTCATACGGCGGTTACATGACCGCCGCTATTACCGACGACCTAAACTTAAAAACCCCCCAGTTAGGCCGCTGGTAATAGCTGGCGGCCAAATCGCAGGCGCAACCGCCGTTATTACCGGCGGCCATATAACCGCCGGTCAAGGCCGCCGGTATTGGGTGTTTTTCTTGTAGTGTGCATCGAGATTCATGCCCAATCAACATAATTTCATGATAACGTATCAACTATGAAGAAAATTGTCATATTTTCAGCATGTTTTTTAAAGGAAAGGATGTTTATGGTAATAGAAAGAGTTGTTAGTCTATGTGTTTAGTAATTATTTTTGTTGTTACTAATTATCATTAATGGTTGTATTTGGAGCATAATATATGTATCAGTGTTCCATTTGTTAGATGGTTAATTTAATCAGATAGCTTCATCTAACAATAGAGGTAAGCACCAAAGTTGACTTTAATGAAATGAGTTTACTTGTGTTGGCCGATATGCTGCTAATGTGTCTAAATCCATTGGGAGGAAAGTTTTTGCAGCGCCGGCGAACTAGACCATCTAAGTATGCTAAAAATTTTGATGAAAATGTAAAATTTCACTACAAGAATAAACTAATTTAAAAGTTGAATTTAATAACTCTCACCACTCACCTCCTCACACAACTTGCTAGTGGAGCAGCCAGAGACAGTACAGCCCAAAGGAGAATAATTAAATCTATTCAAACTCATTAAATCCTAACCATACACATGTACAACACTTACATATATATATGCACTTAGCTGCTATAGTAAAAGGGGTACAGGTTTTTCTTTCACTATAATGGAAATTACTTACTTCCTCTATGTGTTTTCCGCTTGTATGATTTAGTTTAGTACAATAGTTCTTACATGGTATCAAAGCCATCTCAGCTCACAACCCCATGAACCCTTAAAATGGCAACTTTGTTTTCTTCCCACCCCGAAGACCCCTCCACAGAACCTACCCATGAGGACATCATCATCCCTCTACTCTAAAAATCCTCATATCTAACATTAAAATAATTGTCCCTATACAATTTTCTAATGACAACTACTCGGAGATCTCAAATCATCAAGCTATTTTGATCAAACAACTACAATGGTTTCCTCGATAAATTTACAGTTCCACCTCCCTGTCTTCTTCTTGACGCAAATGATGTCTCTTAGCCAAATGGTGCTTACAATCACTGGACACTAGTTGACCAGAACCTCTTTGCTGCTATATTCTACACCATCACTGCATGGATTCTTCCCTACATTCTCCACCTATACACCTGCACCAATATATGGGGTACACTCGAGCGAAGACTTCAAGCTACAAATAGGTCCAGAGTAATATTGCTCAAGAATGAGCTACATCATATCTCCATGGGACAACTCACTATGCTTCAATACCTCACCAACATCAAAACACTGGTTAACAACATTATAGCTGCCAGTTGCTCCATTGATAGAGAGGATATCCTCTTATACACACTAAATAGACTCCCTTCATAATATCTCTACTCTTTTCTTCTAAGTGAAGAAATTAATCTGTCCACCAAATTTACCAAAGATTCCTCATCCCCCAATGTCAATGCCACTCTCTACACCAGCAAAGGTCGCAATAAAGGCTAAGGACGCTTCAAATCCTACCCAAGTCATAGTCGTTTTGCTTCCTCGACTTCTTCCAGATCAGCTCAATCTATAACATTCCTACCTACTGCATTCTCTGAAGCAACTACCTTTAATATTTATGGGAAGAGGGGCCATACCGCTAACAACTGCTGGCATTGGTTTAATACAAACTACACCACAACGTCAACTGCTCTAATCGCATCAAACACCAACCCAACCACAAACTGGATTCTTGACTTTAGAGCCACCTCCCACCTTACAAATAATCTAGACAACCTTTTCAAGCAGCATAATATAGTGGTCTGGATTTTGTATCGATCTGCGATGGTAGAACCATTCCCGTATCCCACTTCGATCAAGACTCCAACCCACACCGACTCTTAAGTTCGCCCTTCCAAATCTACATTACCTTCCTCACTTGTCTCATAATCTCCTCTCTATTTCTTCACTAACCAAAGATAACAATCATTCCATACTCTTTGATGCCTCTGGATTTGAAATAAAGGATCAGCAGGCCAACTCCACCCTCCTCTATGGCACATGTAGCG
>NW_021318476.1:4397-12397 GCF_001605985.2 Dendrobium catenatum | reverse complement strand
CTACTAACGTTCGGCTCCTCTCGTCATCGTCGTCCTCTTCCTTTACCTCCAAATCCATCTCCATGTCATCTTCCTCGTTCCTCCCCCCAAGCCTTTCCATTTCAATGAAATTTTTCCTGGAGAAATGTCGAGCAATACCGAGCAAATACCGAGTAGTACCTATCAATACCGAGCAAATACCGAGTAGTACCTAGCAATACCGCACATATATGTTTCGGGTTGGGTCGTCGGGCCGCGCGATAAAGAGTAAGAACACGTGGCGATATGTTATAGGTTACCTGATGTATCTCTATTTCAGGTAACCTGAGGCAATAAAAATTCCAAGGGATCTCTCTCTCTCTCTCTCTCTCTCTCTCTCTCTTGGCTCCTCTTTGTCGAAGGTAGGATGGACACGACAAGGGGGAAGGGAGTTTCGGTTGAATGGGAGGAAGAAGGCGTCGGGAGTGGGAGAGGAGCTTGGACAGAGCAGTAGCGAACGGGGGAAGAAATGGCTTCATTTGGTCGGTATTTAAAGACCCGAATGGGAGCGGGATCGAGGACTCGTCGCAGGATTCGCGCAGGATTTGTGCGAGGAGACGTGAATCGGCTCTGCCAGTGCCGAATAGCTGACATTTCTGCGGGTTTTGAGCGGGATTTCTGGATCCAACAGAGCAGAGGTATGATTTGGTATTATACATTGGTCAACAACCTTTTAGTGGTAATGCTTGTTTAACTATTATTTTGATTATGCACAAAAAATTATTTTCTTTTTATTAATCAATGTGCATCATAAAGCTTTAATCCAAATGATCTAGACCCCAATCCGAAGGTCTAGACCCCAATCCGAAGGTTTATTTCAGTTTTACTTGATTGATAGGGGTATTTATAGCTTGTGCTGGGAATTAAAATGTTAGAGCTAATTAGGCTACAATGAATTGCCGATGCATTAAATTTTGATATTAAATTATTTTCTGACGAATGTGTGGCAGTACACACACATCTATTTGTGATCCTATCCCCCAAAATGGTTCCATGAACCGTTTTAAGGTGTTCAGTGAATATTGTGTTAGATTTCTCAAAATATGCAGCAGTACTAGATTGCCATTTGATAATCATTGTTTATTTCTCTCTTTCAAGACCTGTTAATGACCTTTTAATGAACTATATAACATTTCTCATTGGCTGATTTTAGGTGAAGTGCTTTCATAACCTCGGGATCAGTCATGCATAATTTTTAATAGCTAAGGTGCTCACACTTGATTTGCAACAGTTTTAGTGGGATCAGGATTTCTGGCACATTCTACTCTTGGATGTTACAAAGCCTAAGTTTTGAGATAAATTTGTATCAAAAGAAGCCTTTTGTGTTATCTTGAGATTGAGATTTGATAAATGTTGCTGTTTATGGTTCCGTTTAAGTTATGTACTCTGCTAACCTTCATCTAATAGTTCTTTTTCTTTTTGGCTGTTCATACTTTGTGGGTAAATCTTATTGTATTTGAACATCGTGTATGTGATTTTTTTTCTTAAATTTATTAAAGAATATAGGTTGATCGTCATGTATGTGATGATATTTATTTCTTATGCCATTTCTATTTTTCAGCATCATTCATAAGGCCACCAGTGTAATGGAAGTTTTGATGGAAACTTTGAATGCCTTGACTCCTAGATGCCCTGAGGTACATGTATTAATGAATTTAGCATCTTATGAAATGCATTGTTGTTGTTGTATGGAATGCATAAAAAAGATATAATAGCATTTGATAAAATATTTAATTGTGTGTAAATGCATGACATTGGGTTTTCTTTAGTCGAACAAACAAACCTCCATATGTTATTCTACTGTTTGACTAGTCGCTTAACATCCTGAGTGCTTATGCATTATTGATAGCATCCAATCCTAGATAAGTTTTTGAAGTTTTTCTGATAACAATTTTTTTTAGATATAAATTGCAGAGCTCAAAAATATTTTCTTTTATAAATGGAGAATGTGTCAGATGTGGAGGACTTATTTTTATTGATGCATTTTTTTGATAAGCTGTGAATGCCAGCTTGTTGATCAAACTACAGAAGATATCATTTGATACTATTTTGAATATAACTAACAATCGCTTGCAACAAAACAATATTATAATATTCATTTTTTTTTAATAAATATTGATTATATGAATGGGGCTAGAGCAATGCGTAATTCTGGGAATTAAAGGTAACGTGTTCTTGTGCCAGACACAATGTTTCTTTAATGTATGTTTACAGCCGATTTGCTTGACCTTGCATTATGATGCTTATGCATTGATACATATTTTTTAACTGATTATGTAAAAAGAAAGAAAAAAGGAACTAGCAAATTAAACAACTTTCAGAATGTTAGTCAAACACTATTATAGATTGCAATACACGAATCAACTAAAACATGTTACATATATCAATGAGAACAGATAGCATTTTAGCAGATAAAAACATTGTAAAACCATAAATTCATGTTCATGATTACCAAAATCTTCGAAGAAAGAGAAATATATGGCAAAGAGGTAGGAGTCTTCAATAACCATGGTTGGTACTTTAATGTCGGGCAATAGAGAAAGATGTGAGCAACAACTCTGCAATAGCCAATAGCCTGGGGCTTCATTTGGGACATTTTTTTTTATTGCTTTCTAAAGTAGCTCTCTGTCACGACTCGGCCCGGCTAGCCCGGATTAACGGGGCGGGAACAGAAAGGCGTACAGTAACACATAAAGTTTCATTCATAATCAAATATATACAAATGTTCATCCAAACTTCAATTATAAAAAGAGTCACTAAATATCAAACTTGAAAGTTGCAACAACATTAGAAATAACAATTTAAAACATAACAATACCTTAGAAAGTCCCCAATACATAAACTTTAACATAGACTAACACTAGAAGCATAAACAACCATAAAAACCTATCATACTGGGATCCTCTACGACGGTAGGTAATCGATCTTTCAGCCATCACTCTCTTGCAGTCTCTTCTAAAAAACATTCCCACAAGCAAAGGTGAGCTAACGCCCAGCAGGTAACAAATATTTAACATAAATTCATGAACAATAAAAAAATAGCATTAAAGCATGAAATCTTTAATTCATAAAAATTATAGAAATTAAAAGAAATCATACATGACATTTGATATGCATATACAATATAACCATTTTATTTTATTTTTCTTAAACTTTTTTTCATTCTTCATAAACTTTTCCTTTAGTCATAACCTTTCTTTTATTTTTAAATGCATAGAATGCTTAATTATATAATTATACACCAATCTCGGAAGTACCATTATTTTGTACTGATCAGGTACATAGTCAATTTTTGGCCAACCTTTTCCTTTACTCCGAAGAATTGTTTACCAATTTGCCCCGAAGAGCCCTCTACCATTTTTGCCCCGAAAGAGCCCTTTACCAGTTGGTACATCCTGATCATCATGCACATTCAATCATAATATTTATCATAGGGATAAATTCATTTAGAAATTCATATATGTTTCAAATGTTCTCTTGTTTACCTAAATTTCAATTATAGGACATGCCATAAAAATATGAAATTACACCGACAATCATATGCCTTATATTTTGTTTTACAAGTTTAACTTTCCTTTAACAATAAACATAATAACATGAACATAAATATAATATGTGAACATAAAGTAAATAGGAAAATTCATAAACATGAACATATGAAATTCATTCATATCCATAACATTTAAAAGTGTAGGAACATGAATTTAATTTAAATACAAGTACCTACCTTACAAGCATAGTAAACCTCAACGACGTCGTTTATGCTCGAGGCGTCCTCTTATAATCGACACCTTAGTATAGAAGTAAATACAAACATATTAAGCATTAATCATAATATATTTTCAATAATCACATTAATTAAATTATATTTTCGGATTTATTAAAAATCCCAATTTTAGGAAACCTAATATTCACTAATTTCATCTAATAACCATGCCGAACTTTCTCCTAAATCTAATTAATAATTAGGTTATGAAATTTTCGGATTATTTTCATTAAAAAATTATAAAAATAAAATTTTTGTTAAAAATTTTAATTTCCACCATTACAACTTTCCTAATGTCATTTGAAACAAAAATCGTGAAGGGTTTTCTTAAAAATTCACAAGTTATGAAAAATCCTAATTTTCCAAATTCAATATTTTTAGGGAAAATGCGGTCAAAATCCATTCCTTATCATTTTCTAAACAAAATATTCAGATTTAAAGAAACCCTATAAATTTATCGTCCAAAAATTTAGAGAAAAGATAAGAATTTCTTATTTCTAATAATACCTTATTCTTCCTTTAGCCTTTCTCTACATTTTCCCCTAAGTCCGGCCGCCGGAAACCGCCGCCGGAGCCGTGCCCGAAGCCTCCCGTCCTCCCTCTCCCTCCGTCTCATTTGTTCAGGTGAAGGAATGGATTGCACGAATGAAAGGGGACCAAACCTAATTGGTCCCTTTAAAGCTCTAAATGGTTTAGGGATTGCCAAAAGACCGATTTGCCCTCACTTAAAACTATTTCTCTTAAGATCAAGAGGGGTTATTAAGTCATTTAAAAAATATGAAAACTTATTTGATTTTTAATTTCAGATCTATACGAAATTCCATATAGGTCTTTTATACTAATTTGCTTGAAATTTTATGTACAATTTTATAAAATTATTTTTGTCGAAATCCGATGACTTTGAAAATTCACTTAAATCTCGTCGTGATGCATCGAGATGCGTGCAACGCTTACGATCGATGATTTCGTATTTTACACTCTTTGGCAGAAAAATTTTTAGTTCAAAATTTTTTTTTGTATTAAAAAGCTGCTTTAGAAAGTACGAAGAAAACTATCCCAAACTAAACCTAAATGTTCCATTGCTGCTTTTGCTCAAATTCATGTATTTACTATAACATTGATCATATAAAGGACAAACCTCTGGATTATGTAGTCTAATTTGTCAACTACAAGGTTCTGGTTATTGACTTGCAATGACTGGAAAAGTTAGTTAGAAAGTAAAAGGAAGATTTGTTTATAAGGAGATGGAGTGAATAAAAAAAACAGGATATTAAAAGGAAACCGAAGAAGCTGTTGACAAACAAAAAGTTAAAAAAAAAAAATCAGAACAAAATGAAGAGCATGAATGATGGAAGAATTCCCTCCTCCTTTTATCACTTTGTTAAAGGAGTCAGATGATTGTAGATTGTAATATTTCATTAACCAAGTTTAGTTCATGGAAGAATTCCCTCCTCCTTTAGTTCATTAATAAAGCTGTTTTGCTTTGGGTTCAAAAAAAAAAGAATGTGGGAAGAATGAGATGAGTGTTAGAATGATGGATTAACCAAGTTTAAGAAATTCCTTAAGGGCCAAAGAATTAGTTGATGTGGAAAGAAGAAATTAAAAGGAAAAATAGTGAACAACAAACAACAACAACAACATCAAGCCTTTATCCCACTACGTGGGGTCGACTACATGGATTCTTTTTCTCCATTGTGTCCTACTAAAGGTCAAATTTCACGTTTAAATCAAATAAAGAAAGGTCATTCCTAATATTTTCTAACCAAGTCTTTTTAGGTCTACCTCTGCCTTTCTTAACATAAGTCAAATCAAATACCTCTACTCTCCTAACCAGGTAATTGTAAGGCCGCCGTTTTATGTGACCAAACCATTTAAGGCGACTCTCTCTAATCTTATCTTCTACTGGTGCTACTCCAACCTTTTCACGTATATGCTCATTTCGAATCCTATCTCTAAGGGTAAAGCCACTCATCCATCTGAGCATCCTCATCTCTGCCACACTTAATTTAGTATTATGCTTCTCTTTTAATGGCCAACCAGCCGAACACTTAGAAACCTAGGCACCTACAGTGAACGTGGAGGGCGACTGCAGCGAACGCAAGACAGCGGGCGAGAGGGAAGGCTTCGTCGCAGACTCGAGAGTTGATTCGTGCGCAAGACGGAGGGAAGGAAGAGTTCGTTCCGACGTTCGTGATTCGCGACTGCCTCCGGCATCGGGAGATCTAGGTCAGTTTTTATTTTTGAACGCATTGATTGATTGTTGTGTTTGTTTTTTTTTTAACACATTGCTGAATATGAGAAGTGTTTTTGATCTTCTTTGCTTAGGGAAGATGATTGAATGTGTTCTTTTGGAAGTATTTTTTTTTATATTTGAGATAGGTTACAAGATGTACTTTTGGTGAAGTAAAATCTCCCTTTTTTATATATTTGTCTATTAATAAGAAAATTTTGTCCCCCTTAAAATGAAAGTCTGGTTCCGCCCCTGCTCTTATTAATGACTTGATCGCCCAAAGGAAAAATAGTGAAGGATAGAAGAAAAAGATGAGCGGAAGAAAAAAATGAAAATCCTTGCTAAGTGACAAAATGAAGAAATGTGAGTGGAATGGGAAAAATGTTAGAATGATGATTTAACTAAGAAAGAAATTTCTTAAGGTTGAAAGAATTAGTAGATGTGAAAAGTGAAAACTAAATGAAAAATTGTGGCGAAGAGAACAAAATGATGCTTTGAAGAAAAATACGAAAATCCTTGCAAAATGAAGAAATGAAGGAAATGTCATTAATAGAAGGTGGAAGTTGAGAAAGGAGTAGTCTTATCTTAAGGAATCATTGTGAATGTGATACACCAACAAGGAGAGCTACCAGCAGCAGTAGGAGCGACAACAAGAGGGGCAACAACAGGAGAGGGCGCAGTGGGAGAAGGCCTAGACCAACCCATCTGGCCACTTCAATAGGAGCCGAACCAACAAGGCTGAGCGGAAGCAGGAGGGGAGCCAGAGGAAATTCGGCTAGCTTTGTGGGGCTTAGAAGAGCTGTTATGCGAAGAGGAGTAATCAAGGGAGAGGTGTTTTAGAACTTTTTTATCAGTAAGGTTCCAAATATGTTTATTGTGTGCTAGGAAGGATTTAACGAGGGAGAATTTTTATTAGGAAAATTCTATTTAATTAGAAAGGTTTCCTAAATTATATTTATGTTGATTAGGAAGGTTCTATTTATTCAGAAATGTTTCCTAAATTATATTTAATTGTTTAGGAAGGTTTCCTAAATCATGTTTATTTGTTTGAGAAGGTTTCCTAAATTATATTTAAATTGTTTAGGAAAGTTCTATTTAGGTTATTGTATTGTAGGGCTATTTAAATGAGAGTAGTCTATGGTTTTAGTGAGTGTTTGCTATCCACTGTTTTTGTGAGAGATTTTAGCAGCGTCTAGAATTTGGGAGAGAAGGTCCTCTCGAAAGAGGACCATTGTATCTTGCTCGTTTGCATCTCTTTTCTTATCAATACAATCTGTTGGTTTTGCTGATTTTTTCCATTTGTTTGTTGAAATTTACGTATTACCTGTTGTAATCTTTCTTTTCTTCTCATGTAAGAACAGAACTTATTTAGATGCTGTCATGTTGAGTTTTCGTTGTAGTGGGTAGGGCTTTATCATATGTGGAAAAATAGAAAAGGAATAAAATTTTCCATGAGATTTTATTCCATATTGTGTGATAAAAAGAAGAGTTGATAAACATTAATTTGTGTTTTTTGTTTGGTTATTTATATTTGCTTAACTTTGATATCTCGCGGTGATTGTTGTTTAGTAAAGTGTAAAGAATTTTTTTATCATATTCGGGGTTGAAAACCTTTTTAATTGTTCATGAGGCTTCCTTTGTGATCACTCTGCAATTACTTTGATTTATGTCTCTTTCTCTCTAATTGTATCTGTGTTTTTTAGTGCAACTAATGATTTGCATCAAGACATTTTTTTTAAGATGATTTTACTTATTCAAGTGGCCTTCTTAACTATGACGCCATTTTGTTTAAACCTGATTTTAAGTAGCTTTAAGATTTACAGGGGGCAGCTGGTGAGTTCATTCTGGATCTTGTTGAACAGTGTTCTTTTCAGAAGCAGCGAGTCATGCATCTTGTGATGACCTGCCAGTAAGAAGCTTCGGTTTTTTTTCTTGTAATTACATCCTTTTCAGAATTTGTCTAGTGCTACATGATGTGGTCATTAG
>NW_021318476.1:0-4297 GCF_001605985.2 Dendrobium catenatum | reverse complement strand
TTCAAGCTTTTCCCTCTCAAATTCTCTAGTTTTAACAGAAAGTGAACAAGTTTTAGATGTCTTTGATTTTAAAATCTCCTTAAAACCTTGAGGCATAGAGCAAATGAGAAAAAGATAAGGAAATTAACGAGATAAACATGAATGTGAAGTGATTGAGAGTTGCAGCAGAATCCTTAAAGCATTTCACCTACTTTGCTTTCCTACAAAGGTTGAAATTGTCACTTCTAAGTTCTATAAGTTCTTAATTAGTTTTTGTTAGGGCACATTCTAACCATCAAGAATATAGTAGGGATGTGAAAATTTACTATTGCTGTTTTTTCAGTGTTAAATAAAAACTTAAAGCCTTTTAATTTTTTTCACGTCTCATTTGGTTGCTTGAAGATGGCAATCATATTTTTTTAAATCGATGTAGTATGTTAAGTCCATCAACATCGATTTTAAAATTTATAAACTATCTCAAAACTTCTTCACAGGTAATGATTTTATATTCATAATCACTGAAAATAAATTATCAATTTTTAAAACATGTTTTCTATTCATGAGCAATTTAATGAGTCCTCAATATTTTCCATTTTAGTTTAGTTTCCTGCAAGCCATTTTGTATGCAAGTTTTGTTGGTGCATTGCAAATTTGAACTGCTATTGCACAAATTTATGTTTTGAAATTCCATTGTTTTTATCAGATCAAGTGTGCTAATCAATATCTCAATTTTTCTTTGTTTTTCTCTAGTGATGAGAAAGTGATTGCTCAAGCAATTGAATTGAATGAGCTGCTTGGTAAAGTTCTTACCCAACATGATTCACTTCTCTCTTCTCGAGCCCCCTCTACAACAGGTTTATTTGTTAATGAAGAAGCAGAGGAGGATGAAGAGCTTCTTCTTCGTAGGTACTGTTCTTTTGTAGGAGTCGTCTTGTTTGATTACCTGCTAATATACAATCTGAGAAATATACCACTAAATGCTCTTGTAACATTTATTTATTGTGCTCAATAGGCTTTAATGGGCAATGTGTTGGATCAATACAGACCGATATTTTCCAACATAGAATGTTCTGAGGAGTGTTCTGAGTTTTATAAGTTGTGAAATTTCAAAGAAAAAGTTGATGCTCATTTGCACTTAGTATTGATGATCTCAACATACCTAGGTGTCTTGCCTTTGATTTGGGGATAATATAATTTTATGTTTCACAAAATTTTTAATGAGAGTTTAACCATAAATCATATTTGTCATGGCATAGAATGGTGCACGCCATGTCGCATGGCACGACGCACCTTACGGCATCAGGTGCATTGCACGACGCACATGTTCAAGTCAGTGTGTGCATGGCACTTGACGTGCGCAATTTGAATTTTAAGTTATATAATTTCAAATATTTATATAATTGTAAATTTTAAATAATGTAATTGTTGGAGAAATTTTGTCATCATTAACGGATTGCATATTTTGTGATTGAGTATGTCATAAGAAAGATGATATATTACTCCGAAGGATAAAAATATGGCCTACCACGACCAGAGGGGTTTACAATTATTATGGTGGTGGTTGATAGGCTGAATAAGTATGCACATTTCATCTCCTTACGACACCCCTATACTGCAGTGACAGTGGAAGCAACATATTAGGGAGGTGGTTAGATTACATGGGATTCCAGAGTCGATAGTGTCTAATCGAGACAAAGTGTTCCTCAGCCAGTTTTGGAGTGAGCTGTTCAGGCTATAAGACATTATTCTTGATACGTCATGCAAAAATTAACTTGATCGGGCACCTACCGTCGCGAATATTCCAGGACGCAACAATTCTCAAGAGAAGCACCGCCTACCATCCTCAAACAGACGGGCAAACGAAGGTAGTAAACTGGAGTTTGGAGACTTACTTGAGGTGTTATGCTTCTGAAATACTAAGGTCGGCAAAATGGATAGCATGGGCCGAGTATTGGTACATACATCGTACCATTCTGCTTCTCAGATGACCCCTTTCAAAGTGTTGTATGGAAGAGACCCCCACACTTGGTGTACTATGGGAAAGGGAGCATTCCAGTTTCCTCAGTAGGGTAGTACTTGGAGGAAAGGGATAAGGTGTTGGAAGAGTTGAAGAAGCATCTGTTGAGGGCACAAACAAATCATGAAGAAGTAGACATATACACATAGGAGAGATACGGTTTGAAGTGGGGGAGAAAGATTCTTAAAATTGCTACCTTACAGGCAAAGGAAAGTTGCCAACAAGTGGAACGAGAAATTGGCCCCGAGGTACTTAGACCCCTACGAAATTTTGGACAAAATTGGAGTAGTGACATACCATTTAAAGTTACCCCCATCCGCCACCATACACCTAGTCTTCCATGTGTCCCAGTTAAGGAGAGCTCTAGGGGAGCATGAAATTAGTGCGGCGTTACCATCTAGATTGATAGAGGAGTTGGAAGTGATCTTAGAACCACTAGAACTGAGAGGAGTAAGATCAGATAAAGAGGGGAATAAAGAAGTGCTTATTAGATGGAGATACCTGTCCGATTTCGATGTCACTTGGGAGCCCTATGAGGGGGTGAAAGATCAATTCTCTTTATTTCTCACCTTGAGGACAATGTGAGTTTTTAGGAGGGGCGTAATGTTAGGTTGGCCCTAGGGCCAGCTGAACCGGTCTAACCTAGACCGGTTCTTTGCTACAGGAGGCGGGGCGGAACCGAGGGGAAGACAGAGATAGGCCAGTTGGAGAGATGGGGCCCAAAATTTAATTAAAAGTTACTTTGGGAGGGAAAATTTAAATTAGGGGCTGTTTAGGGATTTTGTATTTGTCCTCTTTGTTTTAATTAAGTTCCCTTTGGGAGGATTAGGGTTTGATCTGGAATTGGGAGAGAGATTTGAGATCTAGGGTTTGTTCTTTTAGGCTTTAGGCTATGCTAGAGATTTGGAGAGTTGTTTCTTTCTCTCGAATTAAAGAAACTTATATCTTCTATTATTTTTTTTTGTTCGTAGATTGAATAGAAGAGGTTTCCTTGTGTTTTCTTTCCAATTTTTTGAATTTTCTGCATCGTATTGATGATCTCTCTGAAATCAGCAGATTTCTCGTTGTTTTCACTAATTCTTTTAGATTTGCTTGCGAACTCAAATATTTCCTATCAGCCATTAAGTCAATAAATTACGAAAGTTGCAGGAGATGCTTAAGGTACCATTGGAATCATAAAAATTTCATGTCATCAAGTTTCTTAAAACTCAAAAAGGAGAAAAAAGAAAAAAAAAATCAAATGTACCATCAGCTCTCAGTCCTTTTACCTTGAGCTTTTGCGTACTCTGGGCTTCTCAATAATCTATTGTTCGTGTGAAACTACTGTTTTATTGAACTGGTTTGCTGCTTCTGTGGGTGTAAGAAAGTAACCGGTTAAAAATAAGTTCTGGAAATGTGAACAATAGCCTCATTCAGCAATTAAGGTTTCCTCCAACTTGGTAGTACTTATTACCATGTTATTCATTATTGTTAGCAGTTAGTGTGTCTTCTGTAGCACCTTATGAAATCAACGTGAAAGAAATGCCTTCAGCCATTTTTCTTTTCAAGATAAGGGGTCATTGTATCTGGGAAAATTTCGAGTATGTATTGGTTAAATTGTTTTCTCTTGTATGACCAGTGATTAAATATGAAGTGCATAGAAATATAATATTATCCGTTGTGCGGTACTGCGGTAGCCTTCTGAGAGAGAGAATGATGATGAGGAGGCAGAAGACCCAGACTCGACTAGTTAGGGCTTCTCCAACCGAAACTCTCATTTTTCACTGCAAAATATAGTAAAATCAAAGTGTTGTGATTCATCTCCAGTGGAACGCCATTTTGCCCCCAAATCATCGTTCGTTTCTTTCGCGCCTTTCTCGGACGAGTTCGGTAGAGAGAAAGAAATGGTGCAAGTGAACACTGCGACGCCAATATTGGCGTTGCACTGTTCAATTGCGATTAAATGGCATTCGGTTGCGACGTTTGAGGACCTCTATTCGGCTGTTTGCCGAACGGTTAGAGATGGTCTTAGGAGTTATTCTCAGCATGAGGAGAGAGAGAGAGTATGCTACTTTTGTTTGTAGCATGTTTTTACTTTTTATTTCTTTTTCATTTATTTTCTTGGGCTGATCCAAAAAATATGATGTTGTGATAGTGTTGTTTAGTTTGATGATTAGTTGTGGCTTTGATAGCCACTGAAGGTTTGATTATCTCTATATTGTAATAGATTATTTTACATCTCATATTTTATGATTTTCTATCATTTATATAAAAACATGTGTTAGTTGTTAATGTATATTTGTGTTATTATTTACATATTAT
>NW_021318475.1:12790-15827 GCF_001605985.2 Dendrobium catenatum | reverse complement strand
ATTTCGGTGTTTTTTTTTGGCTCTGAGAACGATCTTCTAGCTGCTTCATCATGATGGAGGTTTTTTGGGTGTTGGCCCTGCTGCGTGTAGTTGGGTTTTTTCTTTCTTTGCATGTTCTTCTTTGCCGTAACGTCTGTTCATTGATTGTTTTTTTGGAAGCTGTCGCTCTCTGGATGGAGAAATTATTAGGAGCGGAGTGCCGACGTAGCTCCGGATGGCGCACATGAATTTCCTTATCATATAGGCTGATTCTATTTCTCTCGAGATCTTATATTGCTTGTAAAAATAGGGGAAAAAAAAAGAGAAACAAAAATAAGAAAAACTGATAGGAGTGACTACGCTATAATTTGTCTTCTTTTTGGTTTTTGTCTATGTTCTTCCTAGAGCCTTAGGGCTGCCTAGGGTTTGCTTTTCCTCAGCGGCATTTCTTCGTTGCTGCTTCGGCTTTGCGTGAAGTAGAGTTTAAGCTGTACTTCCTATTAGGTTTTGTCTTCATCTGCTCTCTTTCTAAGGAAGTCGATGTTTAGGGGCTGGGATTTAAGTTGGATTTACGCTAAATCCAGCGAAACGGTTTTTGTGCTCGCATTAAATACCGGCAATGGTTAAATCCCGGAATTAAGGATTTACAGCTTAAATCCCGGATTTACTAAATCCCTCGGTTAGGTGGATTTGTGGGATTTGGCCGAAGAAGCGCACGAAAGGTAGAAAGTTATCTTCACAGCCAGTGAGAGCTTCCATTGTTGCTTCCAATCAAAATGTTGTAACTTCCGATCCTACAGGAAGGGAAAGTTGTCGAAGGAGGGAATTCGAACAGCCACGAAGGAGCCGAATTCGTGCAATCTCTACACCTCCTGCAAAGGTGACTGAAAAGGAGGAAATGTTGAGATTAGAGGGTTTGGAGGAGGATGGCTGCTTACAATTCCTCAAAGGCCATACATTTGCTAATACGGAGAACCTAGATATTCTTCACAAATTAAGATCCATTGGCAAATGTATGTTGTTCTAAATTCTAGCTTTAGATGAAAAGCATTGGATAAAAGTTCTAAGAGTTTTTCTCTTTTTTTGAAATATTTGTCTACTTAGCCCAAAAAATCCCTCAACTTGTTGATTATATTACTCCAAATTTTATAGTGGTGGCAATGCTCCAAATTTTATAGTGGCGGCAATGCTCCAAATTTATACTTCTAATTTTGGTGGTAATGGTTGTTATTGTGGGTTCATTGGATCTTTTTATTTATTTATTTTGTTGTGCAGAATTTTGGCCGATAAAAGTGAAGCATAAAATTAAGTTAATGTGGCAGAGATGAAGATACTCAGGTGGATGAGTGGCTTTACTCTTAGAGAAAGAATGCAAAACAAGCATGTACTAGAAATGTTAGAATAGCTCCACTGACATGTAAGAGTAGAGAGAGTTGTTTTAGATGGCTTTGTCAAATAAAATGACCTTCCGGGTCATAGATTTGGCTTATATTAAGAAAGGTAGAGGTATAACTAAAATGTTTTGGTTAGAAAATATTAGAAATGATATTTTTTTTATTAGATTTAAATGAGAATTTGATTCTTAATATGACATAATGGAGAAAAAATGATTTATGTAGCTGACCAGTGACCCCACATAGTGGGATATAGGCTTGATGTTATTGTTCAAAATGATTTTATCCCCTGTTCTTCTTTGCTGGTATACGGACAATGATGTTATTTTGGAAGCCATTTTGCTCTCCCTTTGGATGGCACACTCTTGTTATCCCTATTCTGCTTCTCCCTTACCCTTACAAGCAGTGTGCAACCGGGTAGAGCGCCTCCGCTTCATTTGGCTGGCCTCGGCTCTTACCACATTCCTGATAGCCATTGCAACAACCTAATCATTTTTGAGCCCATTTTGCCTTTATATTTTACCACCCTCTGCTTTTTTCAAATTGATCCCAATTTGAAGAGACTGGAGGAGATTGTGAAGAGACTTGATAAAGGTTCAGCTGATGTTGTTAATTTCCTTCATCTTTTAGAGATCACATACCAGAAGCAACAACCTGCTTTTTTCAAATTGATCACAATTGGTGTGGTCTCTCTTAAAAAATAGGCCCGACAGTTACGTTGGAATCTCTTAAAAAAATAGGCCTGTTTTGGAATCACTTGATGCACTTCAAGGGAGTTGTATGTTTGAGGTTATGTTCAATAATTTCTTATCCTGGATTACATTTGCACGTATGACAAAATCAAATAGGAAAATGTGCTCCTCTCTTTGGCTTATTGATGTTTGGGAAGTAAGATTTTTGTAACTCAGTGGGCTGCAGACAAGGAGAGAGGGGGCCTCAATGGGGATTTATTTTACTTTTAATTACTCATCATAGAAATCCAAAATTGAAGTGTGTTAAACAGATTTCTGGATCTCTATTGCCACTAAATGTCATCGATGCAGTTTTGAATTTAAGCTTAGATGAAAGCATTGCATGGAAATTTTAAACAATGAGTTTGGATGTGAAGAATTTGGTCAGAATGCCATATTGCTATCTTATAATTGTGTTATATATCACTCCCAAAATATTTACATTTTTTTTTCTCTTGCATTTTGTAGCACATTCGGACAAGATCATAAGTGTCATAAAGATGATATGGTGTGAATGCAGGTTGCATCATGTGTCATTCAGTTGCCCTGGAATGGAGACTAGACTGAAGAATATTTGAATAATTTATTTTAATGTTTCAATAAATCTTTTTTTGACAAGTTCTATATTGAATATGAAATATAATACAAGATGCATGATTTATTATAGAAATTGAATTAGCTTTGTCATTTAAGAACTTGAAAATTTTGATAAGAGGAACTTTATGAATTTGTCCTTAGAATGGGAACATTTATGCTTCTGCTGTAATTCTGTTTCGTGGTTCTTCGTTCTTCTTTTTGTTTTATTTTGGGTTCTTCCCTGCGGCATGCATCTCTCTGTTCTGTTTTTGAATTCTTCGAGGTCTAATTTGCTAGATTTATGAAGGGTGTGTAAATTGTACTTATACATACCCTGTGTACAAGTTGTATGAAGGG
>NW_021318475.1:9880-12690 GCF_001605985.2 Dendrobium catenatum | reverse complement strand
ATAATTAATAATATAAATAATTATTAATAAAATATTTAAATAACTAAATAGATAATTAATTGTATAATTAAATTAAAATCTTATCAAAATACCCTTTAACTATTTAATAGACAACCAGAAATTAAATAATTAGTTAAAAGTCTTTTTAAATTGTATAAAGATTGCAAACTAAATACAATGACTCTTTTCACATCAAGTAGTTGGAAACACGTATCTAAATTTTAAGATCAAATTCCTCTGTCATTTCATCTTAATAAACAATTTACAAGAGAGTTGTCTTAGGCATACCACCAAGGCCCAACATTGATAGAAGAGAAATGTTGCTGTATATATTAGTGCCGATAAAATGAGTATGACGTTCATTTGATGGCTCATCATCCACATCATAACAAACTCCTTGCCTTGACCAATCTGGTCAAATTTAGGCAATGATCTTGTTTCACATCTTTTACACAACTCACGTTGTTGCTTAAAGATGAAGGAAATTAACAACATCAGCTGAAACTTTATCAAGTTTCTTCACAATCTCCTCCATTCTCTTCAAGCTTGGATCAATTTGAAAAATGCAGAGGGTGGTAAATATATAAAGGCTAAATGGGCTCAGAAATGATTAGGTTGTTGCAATGGCTATCAGGAATGTGGTAAGAGCCGAGGCCAGCCAAATGAAGCGGAGGCGCTCTACCCGGTTGCACACTGCTTGTAAGGGTAAGGGAGAAGCAGAATAGGGATAACAAGAGTGTGCCATCCAAAGGGAGAGCAAAACGGCTTCCAAAATAACATCATTGTCCGTATACCAACAAAGAAGAACAGGGGATAAGATCATTTTGAACAACAACATCAAGCCTATATCCCACTATGTGACCAGCTACATAAATCCTTTTTTTCTCCATTATGTCATAATAAGAATCAAATTCTCATTTAAATCTAATAAAAAAAGTCATTTCTAATATTTTCTAACCAAAACATTTTAGGAATACATCTACCTTTCTTAATATAAGTCAAATCTATTACCCGGAAGGCCATTTTATTTGA
This sequence comes from Dendrobium catenatum, assembly GCF_001605985.2. NCBI lineage: Eukaryota > Viridiplantae > Streptophyta > Magnoliopsida > Asparagales > Orchidaceae > Dendrobium > Dendrobium catenatum. Next base: position 11,658 of record NW_021318475.1, on the reverse strand, counting down.
CAAAGCCATCTAAAACAATTCTCTCTACTCTTACATGTCAGTGGAGCTACTCTAACATTTCTAGTACATGCTTGTTTTGAATTCTGTCTCTAAGAGTAAAGTCACTCATCCACCTGAGTATCCTCATCTCTACCACACTTTAACTTAATTTTATGCTTCTCTTTTAATGGCCAACATTCTGCACAACAAAATAAATAAATAAAAAGATCCAATGAACCCACAATAACAACCATTACCACCAAAATTAGAAGTATAAATTTGGAGCATTGCCGCCACTATAAAATTTGGAGCATTGCCGCCACTATAAAATTTGGAGTAATATAATCAACAAGTTGAGGGATTTTTAGGCTAAGTAGACAAGTATTTCCAAAAAGAGAAAAACTCTTAAAACTTTTATCCAATGCTTTTCATCTAAGCTAGAATTTATACCAGAAGAACATTTGCCAATGGATCTTAATTTCGAAGAGACTTAAGAATTATACAAGGCAACTTTATACCATCCTCAACTTTTAAACATTCATGTAAAAAAACTGATTGTGACTTGTATCGTCCAAACTTATCAAAAAAAGATTTTTTAACCCAAACATCAAAATAACTTCCTCCAATATCCACCATAGTCCATTCTTGACCATGAGGTTCCTGAATGAAACCCAATACTCTTTATCAAACCTATAATTTTTTTGAAATATATAACAAAATGCAAAACAAACACAGCTCAATCTTAAAATGAGAAAGATGTCATCCTGACCCAATTTTGGACTTACAAAATCACTATTTAAAACTTTTGTCCAATATCTTTCATCTAAGCTAGAATTCAAACCTTTGGCTGCCAATGGAGATCCTGAAAGCTTTTAACTCTCTCTCCAACAATAACTTCTAAATTTTCATGATCATCAGGGGAGTTCTCTACAACAGCAAATGCATGAGAGTAGAGGAGCTGCAAACACTCATCTTCTACTAGGCCCTCTAATTTAACTATTTCCTTCTTCTTTTTAATTACCTTTGCAAGCATCAGTGCAACTGAGTCTGTTCGAGTCGTTACCAGAATCTTACTACCAAAACCCCCAGAAGCTAGAGGGGCGAGCACATCCTCCCATTTGCTTTTATCCTTCTCGTCATCCTCCTCCCAAATATCATCCAGCACAAGTAAGAACTTTTTGAACATAATCTCAGTCCGAAGACTATTTTGAAGTGCATCAAGTGTGACAAAACGAGGATTCCAACATATCTGCAATGGCTTTTTTCACATCAAATTATTTGGTTAAGTGTTTGGTTTAAGTAGGAGGCTGCAAAGTTCTCAGCTTTTCTTCCAATGCATCATTTTTTTTCTTTTTTGGAACCAACTAAAAAATTTTTGTCAGAAAACTATATTAAATGGAGTGCGATGCCCGGAATTGCCAAGAAAGCAAAAAGAACACGTACAAAAACCACAATTTTACAGGTAAAATAATAATTCAAACCAAAGATCAAGAAAATCAAAGGTTACAAAAAAAAGAAAAAAAGAAAAACCGAGAGCTCAGAGCAAATAGAAAGAGACCAATAATCTGCCATCTGGAAGACAGTTAGACCCATAATGCAGGGAATCTCAGCTGCCAAGAACACTTTGGGGCTGTTTGGTAGCAGGATTTAAGGAGTTGGGCAGGATTTAGAACTAAATGCCACCAAACGCAAAAATTGAACATCTTAAAGCAAATTAAATCCTTTATTTCCTTTTGCAATAAATTTCGGATTTACTCCTATAACTCAGCAAAATTGCAGGACTTGGCAGATTTACAGGA
>NW_021318475.1:5353-9797 GCF_001605985.2 Dendrobium catenatum | reverse complement strand
AAAAAAAAAAAAATCTCAGTAAGGACTCAGCCACTGATTTGAAAAAGAGAACATTTCAGATGAATGTCACACCGATTATGAGGAAAAATAGAAGTTGTGTTGCCAGTATTGCAAAGAGGGATAAGAGACTAATGCTCTGGACGAAGTAGAAGAAATGTGATGGCCATATTTCCTGCAATTCCGTTGCCATAAATAATATTAAAATAGCTAAGAGGGGCGAGAAAATTTTCCTTTCATTCTTTCCCAAAACTTGAGTAAATGACACCCATATGACCGTGAAATTCGTAGAAATAAGAAATGCTAACAAGGAAAGAACGCAGATAATCCATGCTCTCAAGAAATGCTTGATATGGTACAGGTTCTCAAAAAGTGCTACAACAAGGTGAATATTGAAGTCCTGGCACCCAGTAAACATTTATCCTCAGTTTCTTTAGATGGTTATGTGGTTTAAAATTCTCAAGCACCTTCTCATCCAAAAGTTGAGATCTACAATTTGCTTGAAATCTTCCCAAATACAAAGGATGAAAATTAATGTTAGTTTCATTTTCAAATGAGTTAGAGCAGTGGTTTCTGCAAGTTAACTCATCTTTTTGTGAAGAAATTATTAAGTGGGGAATCCGAACATAGCTCACATCTAGGCTCCAATGACATGAAACCACGTGATCTGTACACACCCTGCATACAATTTGTACACAAGGTGTGTATAAGTAGAATTTACACACCCTTCATAAATCTAGCAAATTAGACCTCGAAGAAGTCAAATCATTGTAGTGCCTTCCATATTCTTTGTCCTTCACTTCCATCAAGTTCATCAAGTTCATAAAAGTATTCTGTTCCAAAAACAACCATACCTCCCTCCAACTTTGTTTTCCTGAAAATTTTCCAAAAAGCCCAATTTTCATTGATGTAAAAAGACTATTTACATGTGTAAGAAAGAAGAGAATAAAAACAAAATTGTGGTGTGGAGCCACTACCAGAGGCTAAAAATGCTCACCAAAATGGTGCAAAAATAAAGTTACACATGTCAAAAAGTGATCAAAAGAGAAAAACAGCCATTTAATGCAGTGAAAGATCAGCCACAAGAAGACTAAAGAATAGAGCTTAGGGAAGATAGAGGTTGCATCCAGGTAGCCACAAACCGTCCCCAGTTGCGGAATTGCCATTCAATAGAAGCTGAATAAAAACCGTCGTCCTGGGGGGATAAGGAATGCAACCCATTCAAAAGGAACTTGCCAAAAAAAGATTTATTGACCAAACCTTAAAATAAATTATTCAAATATCCTTCAGTCTCATCTCCATTCCAGGGCAACTGAATGAAATCCGATGCAATCCATATTCAGACCAAATCATCTTTATGAAACTTATGATCTTGTCCGAATGGGCTACAAAATGCAAAAGAAAAAAAAATGTAAATACTTTGTGAGTAATATATAACACAATCGTAATATAGCAATATAGCATTCTGACCCAGTTCTTCACATCCAAAATCTTTGTTTAAAACTTCTATAAAATGCTTTTCATCAAAAGCTTAAATTCAAAACTGCACCGATGACCTTTACTGTCAATAGAGATCCATAAATCTTCTTTAACTCACTCCAGTTTTGGATTTCTATGATAAGTAATTTAAAGTAAAATAAATCCCCATTGAGGCCCCCTTTCTCCTTGCCTGCAGCCCACTGAGTTAAAAAAATCTTACTTTCCAAACATCTATAAGCCAAAGGGACGAGCACATTTTCCTATTTGATTTTGTCATACCTGCAAATGTAATCCAGGATAAGAAATTATTGGATATAACCTCAGTCATACAACTCCCTTGATGTGCATCAAAGTGATTCCAAAACAGGCCTATTTTTTAAAGAGATTCCAACATAACTGTAATGATATTTCTCCCATCAAGTTTTTGGAAAAACAAATCTACATTTTAAGATTAAATTCCTGTCATTTCATCTTCATAGACATGATGCAAGAGAGTTGTTTTCCCCATACCGTGAAGGCCCAACATAGCAAGAAGAGAAATGTTGCTGACCATAATAGTTCTGATAATGAGCATGATGTTCATTTGACGGCTCTCTGTTGGGGATGAGGAGTGAACACCACAATAGAGAAACAAGCAAGAAAGTAAAAGCAGCCAAAGACATGCAATTGAGATTAACCAAATAATTCAATCCAAATTCAAGACAAAAATAGATGCTAGGTACTCATAACATAACCTAACGCTTAACAACAAGAGGTTCACCTTGATGACCTTCACTCATGTACTCTCTGGGGTTTAGCGGCGGAAGGCGAGTCAAATGAAGAAGGATATTACCACTAGGAAGATGGTGCCGAAGGTCTTTGTTGATGGAGAAGTAGCCACGGACGAAGTAGTGGTTCTCCCAACGAGAAGCCAAGGCGTCTTGGGTTTTTCAAGATTGATCGTCTCCGCTAAGCAGTAGAGGATGCACTTGACGTATCTTTCCACAGTCTCGTCGTATTCCCAATCAAGATCTTAGAAGGGGGAAAGAAGGATGTCGATCTCCCCACGATCATTGTAGGCGAATTCGTGATCAACCTCAGGATCGGCCATGCATCATGAGCATGAGGAGGAGGGAACACAAGAAGGAAGAAGGAGAGAAATGGCGGTGGAGAGAGAGGCCGGCGGCTTGAGTAGAAGGTAGAGGGGCTGGCGGCTTGAAGGGATGGAGAGGGGGCTAGGGTTTGAAAGAACTTAGGCTAAATTAGTATGGAAGTGTTCTAATCCAAAATCTAAAAATAATTTCAGGTTTTGAGTAAAAGTGGAGGGAATTAATTTGAATTTTGATTTCAAAAGGGCCTTGAAAGAGCATTAATGGGGAGGTACCCAAGCAAGGGGCCGGCGACATGGAGAGGGAGGGAGAGAGGTTTTGTGGGGGAAATTTAAATCAACTTCCTAATTGGCCTTTTCAATTTAGGAGAAGAAAAATTCCATCCAAATTAATTTTGAAATTAAATTTGAATGTGAATCAAAACTTTCCTAAAATAGTTTTCTAATTTAGGAAACTAATTTGAAATTCAAAATTTGAATTTCAAATGATTAGAATAACTTCCTAAATCGTTTAAGCTCTTTAGGCAAGTATTAAGGAGACATTAAATCCTCATTCATGAAAGAAGACAAGGATGGCCGGCGGTGGATTTGGGCTTGGGTGGGGACGGGTGGAGCCAATGGGGGAAAAGGGGCGGGTTGGTGGAGAGGTTGATGGTGGGCTTGGGGAGGTGGGGTTATGTGGTGAGCTTGGTGATGGGCATGGCCGGTGGTGGAAGTTATGGAGGTCGGCGGGTGGAGATGAGAAAAAAGGAGGAGACGAAGAAGATAAATTGAAAACCACGAGTCGAGGACTCTTCCAAGTACTAGTGGGCCTTGCACTTGCTCACCTTGAGCTCTCCCCCTTCTCTCTAATGCTCACATAAGAAGAAGTAGACCTAAAGAAAATTATATTAATCATTCGTCAAATAAATTACAACATATTTGACCACTCTATATAGGTCTCCACTCATGAAAAGAAAAGTACCAAACTGCCCTCTAGGCTACAATAACATGACAGTTCCCCAAAGGGGTAAAAATGGAAAAACGGTCAAACTAAACAACATATCATGAAAGATGAGTCAAAAGTAGAGGCGCTAAATCGTGGCCGTAGATCTGTGATTCCTTCGTCGATAAACATGTCTGTAGTGCCTGTCGATGTCCTCATCAGAAAGTTATCTTCACAGCGAGCGAGCTCCTGTCGTCGCTTCCAATCAAAATGTTGTAACTTCCGATCCAACAAGAAGGAACCATCGTCAAAGGAGCGAATTCAAACAACAATGAAGGAGGCCGAAGAAGTGACTCATGCAATCTCTACACCTGCGAAGCAACGAAGCCGAACAGCAACAACCTAAAAGCAAAAGCAAATGCTAGACGCCTCTAACTTATTATTGATCATAATTAATAGTATAATTAGTGCATAAGCTTATTATCTAATTTGTCTTAATTAAGTAGTTAGTAATATAATTTAGCAAGAAATTTTATTCAAATATTTCAGTTTTTCTCTCATTAATCAATAATTAAGTATATCAAAACATTATGTTAGATTTTTCATTTCAACTCAGCCATTTACATCAATTCAATTATAAAATCATTAGCCACATGTTATGATAAAAATAACAAAATGCCTGAATTTGAAACATGAAACAATATTGAAAAAAAAAAATAACCTTAGCCTACTGCATCGTTCTCTCGGTTCAAAAACGATCCCTGAAGTAGGAGGCTGCAAGAAAGTTCTCAGCCTTTCTTCCAACGCATCATTTTTTTTTTTCTTTTTTTGGAGCTAAAATCATGGCACCGAAAACTATATTAAATAAATGAAGGGGATTGCCACTTGACAGGCAGCCAAAAGGCAAACAGAACACGTCCAAAAACAAAAATTTTACAGGTAAAATAATAATTCAA
>NW_021318475.1:0-5300 GCF_001605985.2 Dendrobium catenatum | reverse complement strand
CTTAATTAATTAATATTAATCAATCATAATTAATAATAAACCAATTATAATATAATTAATTAATATTAATTTTAATTAAACTAATTATAATTAATTAATCATTAATTATAATCATTTAACTAAAATTAATTATAATTAATTATATTAATTAAAATTAATTAGGATAAGTACAATTAAAATTAACTAAAATTAATTTTAATTAAAAAAAATTAATCCCTTTCTCTCTTTCTCTCGGTTCGGGAGTTTTACGGGATTTGGCCGTGGAAGCACACCAAAGGGAGAAAGTTACCCACACTGCCGGCGAGTTCCCGTTGTTGCTCCGATCAAAATGGCGTAACTTCCGGTCCAACTTCACTGTCGGCGAGCTCCCGTTGTTGTTCCGATCAAAATGTGGTAACTTTCGATCCGAGAGCAAGGAAAGGTCGTGGAAGAAACGAAGTCCGACAGCAATGAAGAAGCCGGAGAAGCGCATGTGAGGAAGAAAGTTGCCTTCCACAGCAAGCGAGCGCTTGTCCTTGCTTCCGATCAAAATGTTGTAACTTCCGATCCAGAAGGAAGGAACGACGCCGGCGGGGGAGGCGAAGTCGTGCAACAGCGACGGGAACCGAAGAAGCGACGAAGTCGAACGGCGACACAGGAGCTCTCACGATCGGCAAGCTTCGATCGTTGCTTCCGATCAGCTGGAAGGGAAAATCGTCGCTGGAGCGAGGTCGAGAGAGGAATGAGGGAGAGTGAGAGAGCTCGGGGTGGAGAAAAGAGCTTCGGCGCGAGAGAGGCCGAAGGCCTCATTGTCTCAGAGTTTTTAACGACTCGAAATGAGTCGTGGGGAGAAATGACACGAGGCGCGACGCTCGGTATGGCTTCGACGTGCGACGAGCGGCGCTGGATCGTGCGACGTGGGGAGGCAGGTAAGATTTGATTTCTCTATATTTTTTTTATACGCAGCAGGTCAACACCCCCTTCTCTCTAATGCTCACATAAGAAGAAGTAGACCCAAAGGAAATTATATTAATCATTCGTCAAATAAATTACAACATATTTGACCACTCTATATAGGTCTCCACTCATGAAAAGAAAAGTACCAAACTGCCATCTAGGCTACAATAACATGACAGTTCCCCAAAGGGGTAAAAATGGAAAAACGGTCAAACTAAACAACATATCATGAAAGATGAGTCAAAAGTAGAGGCGCTGAATCGTGGCCGTAGATCTGTGATTCCTTCGTCGATAAACATGTCTGTAGTGCCTGTCGATGTCCTCATCAGGAAGGCAGTTAGACCCATAGTGCAGGGATTCTCGGTTGCCAAGAACACTTGGGGGCTGTTTGATAGCTGGATTTTGAGCTAAATGCCAACAAACGCAAAAATTGAACATCTTAAAGCAAATTAAATCCTCTATTTCCTTTTGTGATAAATTTCTGATTTACTAAATCCTGAGTCCAGCAAATTTGCAGGACTGGGCAGATTTATAGGACTTGGTCGAAGAAGCCGTTCTTACTTCTAATTCAACAAGATGATTGTCATCGTACTGTTTTTGTTTTTTTTGAACATTTAAGCTAATTAAGACAAATTCACACATACATTTACATACGCGAGCATCAAACCTAAAACCTCTTAATTCAAAAATTTTTGTACTAAAAAACTTCTCCAGAAAGCACTAAGAAAGCCATCCCAAACGAAGCTCTAGTTAAATCTTGCTAAACATAGGAACGTCCTCAATATATAGATCCTTAAGTGAAGATAAACTTTCCAAGGAGGAAGGGAGAGACTGTAAAGATTTGAGAAATAAAAAATTCATCTCAGAAAGAGAAGACCTAACTTTCATAAACCACTGCTCCGACTCATTTGTAAATGTAAACAGCTCATCATTTGACCAAATACTCAGCTTTTTTAAGGAGGCGATGCTTCTCAATGGCTCCATTAGCAACACCGATGGATCACTTATATAAAGAGATCGCTGAGCATGAGATGACAATTATCCATCTTATATAAAGAGATCGCTGAGCATGAGATGACAATTATTAGTGGTCTCCACTTCTCGATATCTTCCCAGAGAGATCAGATTGGGGCAAATTATCATTATCAAGTATCTTAGTGCTGCAAGTCTTGCTATTTCATCTGCCAGAGGAAGAGATGTAATGTTTGGACAGCCATAGACCTCTAATGTTTCAAGAGGAATTGGATTTGAATTGCTACAAAAATTCAAAGACGTCCACCCAATTTTATATATCTTCAAGGTCTTGAGCTTAGAAGAAAAGAGGGCAACATAGAAGGCAAAGAGGGAATCTCTTTCAACTTCAGGCAGTTATGTAGCCTCAGTTGAATTAAGCAATGAAACAAACATCCATCTTCAGCAGCAACTCCTGCCTCAAACCAATCCTCCAATGCTTTTAATTTCGTAATATGTAGCAGCTCTAGCAATGGAAAGGCATGGTATTTATCATTCCCATTAAATTTACTTTCAAGCCATTTTGCTTTCGGCATTTTAGAAAGTGTCAGTGACTTGAGGTAGGGAAGTTGCCCAAAAGGTGGAAGAGTTTCACACTCCAAGCAATCTGTCAATTCGATTTTCTCTATATTGAAGATCGGATTGACATTGTTCATCCATATTGCATACCTTGCACCCAGTGGACCGGTCTAACACCTGATTAGAAGTTCTATAGAACAAGATAATATAATGCAAATATTTAAACTGCCCAATCTTTTTTATGATGTCTGATTTTGTAGTTTCAACAGACAAATGTCGGAGAGTTTTAGAAATTATAGAAGGCAACTTTGTATCATCCTCAACTCTTAAACATTCATGTATAGAAACTGATTGTGTCAATTCATCTATTAAATCATGCATCTTGTAGTATAGTCCAAACTTATCAAAGAAAGATTTTAACCAAAACATCAAAATACCTTCCACCAATATCCTCCATAGTACATTCTTGATCATGAGATTGCTGAAGCCCAATGCAATCCACATTTTGACTAAATCATCTTTATCAAATCTATAATTTTCTTGAAATATAGAACAAAATGCAAAACAATTTTGTAGATGTTTTGGGAGGAACATATAGAACAATCTTAAAATGTGAAAGATGTCATCCTGACCCAATTTTGGACTTACAAAATCACTATTTAAAACTTTTGTCCAATGCCTTTCAACCAAGCTAGAATTCAAAACATCACCGCTGACCTTTGCTGTGCCAATGGAGATCCTGAAAGCTTTTTAACTCTCTCCAACAATGGATCTTAATCCTTTATAATCATTAGGATTCTCTACAACAGCAAATACATGAGAGTTGAGGAGCTTCAAACATTGATCTTCCTCCAAGTCCTGTAATTTAAATGTTTCCTTATTCTTTTTAATCACCTTTGCAATTGTCAAAGCAACTGAGTCCATTCGAGTTATTACCAAAATCCTACTACCAAAACTCCCATAAGCCCAAGGGCCGAGCTCCTCCCATTTACTTTTATCCAGCTTCTCATCATTCTCACAAATGTCACCCAGCACAAGTAAGAACTTTTTGGCCACCGATCCGAAGACTATCTTGAAGTGCTAAAAGTGTCTCCAAACAAGGCCTCTCATTCTTAAGAGATTCCTACATATCTGCAATGACTTTTTTCACATCAAATTATTTGGTTTAAGTAGGAGGCTGCAAAGTTATCAGCTTTTCTTCCGATGCATCATTTTTTTTCTTTTTTGGAACCAACTAAAATATGACTCAAAAAACTATATTAAATGAAGGAGTGCAATGCCCGGAATTGCCAAGAAAGCGAAAAGAACACGTCCAAAAACCAAAATTTAACAGGTAAAATAATAATTCAAACCAAAGATCAAGAAAATGAAAGGTTACAAAAAAAGAAAAAAATATAAACCGAGAGCTCAGAGCAAATAGAAGAGACTAATAATCTGCCATCAGATGAAGGCAGTTAGAACCATAATGCAGGGAATCTCGGTTGCCAAAAACACTTTGGGGCTGTTTGGCAGCAGGATTTAAGGAGTTGGACAGGATTTAGAGCTAAATCATACCAACGCAAAAGTTGAACATCTTAAAGCAAATTAAATCCTTTATTTCCTACCTTTTGCAATAAATTTCTGATTTACTAAATCCTATAGTTCAGCAAAATTGCAGGGCTTGGCAGATTTACAGGACTTGGCCAAAGAAACCATTTTTACTTCCGATTCAACTTTTTTGTTTTTTTTAAACATTTAGGCTAATTAAGACAAATTCACACATACATTACATACACAAGCTTCAAACCTAAACCTCTTGGTTCAGAAATTTTTGTACTATAAAGTTTCCTTTACAAAGGATTAAGAAAGCCGCCCCAAATGAAACCTTAGTTAAATCCTGCTTGTTGCCAAACAGCCCCTTAAGGCCTAATTCGTGGATGTTATAAACCATAACAAAAGAGAGGCCATCCAGGAGAACCCCTAGGGCCATATAACTCATCATAGCCCTCTCGGATTAAAAAAAAATGACAAACAAAACAAATTTCTAGATAAGGAGGCTTCCACCGATCTGAAAAAGAGAACATTTGAGATGAACGTCGTACTTCTTATGAAGAGAAATATAAATTGTAAAGAGGGATAAGAGACTCATGCTGTCTCTACTCTTTTTTTTTTTTTTCATCCATAAAGGGATAAGAAAATTTTCCTTGCATTCTTTCCCACCCACAGGTAACTAGTCTCATAGGAAGAAAAAAATCTAGCAGCCTCAATCCAAAACTTGAGTAAATGAGACCCATATGAACGTGAAGTTTGTAGAAAGAAGAAAGGCAAAGAAGGTAAGAATGCAGATAATCCATGCTCTCAAGAAATGCTTGATATAGTACAGGTTCTCAAAAAGTGCTACAACAAGGCACATATTGAAATCTTCCCAAATCCAAACGCTGCAAATTAATGTTAGTTTCATTTTCAAATGAGTTAGAGCTGTGGTTTCTATAAGCTAACCCATCTTTTTGTGGAGAAATTCTTAGGTGCGGGATCCGGACATAGCTCGCATCTATAGGCTCCATTGAAATGAAATCACGTGATTTGTACACACCCTGCATGCAACATGTATCTAGGGTGTGTATAAATATAATTTACACACCCTACATAAATCTAGCAAATTAGATCTTGAAGAAGTCAAATCAATGCAGTGCCTTTTATATTCTTTGTCCTTCACTACCACCAAGTTCTTAATAAGCATTCAGCTCCAAAAACAACCAGACCTCCCTCCCTCTTTGTTTTCCCGAAAATTTTCCAAAAAGACATGGGATTTTAGCCTCCTCCCTCCCTCTTCTACCCCAAAGTTACCCCATTCT
>NW_021318474.1:1531231-1554913 GCF_001605985.2 Dendrobium catenatum | reverse complement strand
TAAAAATGAGTTAAACAGAATGAAAATTTTCTTTTTAAGTTTTTGTAGAAAGCATTTTTCAACCACAGAGTTTTTAAAGCTAAAATAAACGCGGAAAAGTAAAAAACAGTAAAAGTAAATGACTACCAGATTTTATAGTGGTTTGGTCTAAACCAGACCTACATCCACTCCCCAGAGGCCACCCTCTGAGTATTGCAGCTATATACTAATAGTGACTCTCCTTTGCACCCAAGTAAGGCGGAAGAAGCTTTACAAAACCTTCTTTTCCAACCACTACACGGGTACGGCAGAGAACCGTCATCCTTTTTACATAAAACAATTCCCAGTGTTGTAGAGATTGTCAATCCTTTCACACTCCTCCTAGTGTGGCAGAGAACCCTTCGACTGTCACACTCTCCAAGTGTAGACAGCGAACCTTCGACTATTCACACTCTCCAAGTGTAGGCAGTGAACCCTTTCGTCTTTAGCACTCTCCAAGTGTCGGCAGAGAACCGGATTCCTTGATAGATCTTTTCACAAGAATCTAGAAGGAAGAAGGAAGAGTGGAATTAATCCCAATTCAAAGTAGAGATTCTTACCTTTGACTCCAATGAGCCTTCCACGCTCCAGTGGTAGTGAATTCTACTTTGAATAACTCTCACACTCTCTCCTTGGCATTCCTCTAAGAGGCCATGAAGATCAAGATGACAAAAAGATTTGGTGGAGTCTTATTGGACTATTTATACAGAAGATAGAAAAACCGGCCAAAAACTGCAAGTTTTTCAATTATGTACGGCAGCTGGATCGTCCCGTACGATCGGGGATCGTTCGGACTGATATTATTAAACGCTTTGAAATGACCCTATTTGTATTTGTGTACGAAATGTCATTCGTGACAAGCTGATTCGTCCCCGTACGAACTAAGTTCGTCCGGTACGAACGGTTATTACAGAAGGTCCGGTTCCAGAAACTGGCAGGGAAAAATTGGTCCTAGTCGGTTGTATCGTCTGGCGAAAATTGGTTCTTAGGGACAAAATTTTTACGAGAGAAGATCGTCCTGGAACGTATTTTTAATTTCGTCTGGGCGAAAATTATACAGAGAGCATAAATTGTTCAATGTACGATAATTTATTTCGTCTGGACGAAAATTTTACAGAAGAACAATTCGTCCTGGAGATATTAATTTTTGTCCTGGATGAATAGGACTTAGAAAAATTTTTCGAAGCCAGTTCCCTATTCGTTCCATGTGCTCAATTAGTGATTAACTGTTCTGGATCGTTCTCGTACGAACTAATATCTTCCGTACATCAAGCTTATCGAATTCTATTGAATCTCCTTATGTGTGTGTGTATGTTTTTATTCACATCAAGTTTATAATCACTCCCTTTCAATTTTTATTTTTAAAAGAAAGTACAAGCTTCAAATTTCAACAAAGTATCTCATGCTAAATTTATTTGCAATCTTTCGTAAGTGTGGAGTTTCGATTTTCTAAAATTGTTAGTACACAGAGAAAATACAAATCTTTCTAAAATTGTTAGGAGATACTACACATTTGACAATAATGTTTGGAATCATCAATGACTAATACAGTTGCAAAAATGTTAAAATGGTTCATGCAAATAGCAAACTATCTTAACAATCTCCCCTTTTTTGATGATGGGCAAAATAATTATTGTTTGGGTAGAATGATTTCAATTAAAAACAAAATTCTTCCTAAACCTCCCCCTTGAATTGATGAATAATGAATAATAAGGAGGCATTTTGAACCAAAGAGAATACAATTTTTTGTTTTTTTTAAAAATTTTACTAAAAATTAAAACTAACCAAGACAATATCCCACAAGTCAAAGACACAAAAATCAAAATACAAGTATACCAAATACAAGCATACAAACAAATAATTTCTTCCCCCTTTTTGGTATACACAAAAAGTTAAGAAGAATAGATAAGAATGTAAGTAAATTATATGAATTCATTTGAAATTTAATGTAAATGTGATTGACATTAAGGTATGCAATCTAAATACTAATAACATTAGTAAATCATAAAAATGTCATAGAATTTAGATATAACTTCTGATAAAGAAAGATATTTATCAAAAGATATGATTCAATTCTTAGACGATTTGAATATGGAAAAATCATTTACAAGAGAGATGAATAAAATTCTAATATTTCAAAAGTTCAATAGAATATAAATGAACATAGATCATTTGAATTAAGAGATTAAAAGCAATTTGGAAAAGAAGAGAATTACCACAGTGGCACTTTGCACAACTTTTTCATTTTTTTGGCACATTTTTGTGATCTTTTTACATTGAGCATATTTGTGGCCTCTTTTTTTCACATTTGAGAACCTTTGCGCATTCCTTTTGATTTTTGTACTCTTTTGTACAATTTTCAAGAGTAAATTGAAACCAATTCTTTCCAAGATCAATAATCTAAAATTTTAAATTTTTTTTAAGTCGATAAATATCACTTGAGCAAGAAATACAAAATAAGAAAGCATCTAAATTGCAATAATATATAGCTTTTATGTAGTCTCCTAAATGAAATAGACACTGGAGATTTAAAAATTTTAATTATGACAGTTATAAACACATTTTAAATTAGAAAGACTAGATTTTCCCTAATGAATAATCTCAATTACAAATCTAATTAAGCACAATTAAGATTAAAAAAAAAAACTAATGAAATTCATAAATTAAGCACATTTCAAACAAATTCAAATTTAAATCAAACTACAACTAAATATTGAATATTGATGAAAAAGATAACAAGATCATTTCATAATATAATACAAAAATACTAAAGAAAAATACAACTGGAACTTTAAAATTTAAAACACAAATAAACACAACTAAACAAAACACTAGGACAAACACTAATACAACATAAATACAACACATAAAGAAAATCAATCAACTCAATATCTCTATTCTTCTGGAGGAGGAAGGAGGAATGCCACCAAATAGGTTGAAGTAAGGAGGTCATCAACATAACATTGGTATTGATTTTCATGACTTCCATTTTTTGATACTACCATGTTCAATTGCTTGCTATTGCTAGCAGAAGTTGAAGCATCAATTTGATCAAAAATCTTTGATCAAAATGGTCTCAAGTTATCAAATTTTCTCAATCTCTCAAATCAATTCTGATAATTTGATTTTGAGGGGTGCAGAGTTTCCTCCGTTATCCTTCTTCTTCTTCTTTAGAGCCTGGCATGTGCTTTTTCCTTTTTTTTCCTCCTTGAAAATTGCTCTGAAGAAGCATCATTGTGTACACCGGCTCCTCAATTCATCATCAGCGATGAAACTAAAATTGTATTTCTTTTCCATAAACCTAGGTAACTAAGTGTCCTAATGAGAATATTCCTTTTTCTTTTATGTTTTGTCTCCTGCATTGCCAATTTTTGAACAGCCCATGAAAGATGGTCTAGGATAAGTTGGGCTTCAATCGAGGAATTACGATCCATAATAACAAAGGTACAACAGAAAGGAGTGGGTAATATTGATCTATCACCAGCTTTAGGAATAATTGAAGATTTGGAGAATGTGCTGGATGATTCGAGCAATTCTTTGGTCATTCTGAACTCTAAGCAATATGATATGTTAGGCCACTTTATCTAATCACCCTATTGACTTTCATACCATTTGAAAGGTGTTTGTCATTCATAAGGGTGTGGGCTCTAAATCCTTCAGTTCTTAAGTTTTAGAAAGGCACTATGTCGTGCTTAGTGACTTTCACTTTTCTGTTTGCAACAAAAGGAACTTATACAGGAGTGGTCGAATTGAAACTCATATTGGCTAAGGAAATAGAAAAGGTTTAATTTGTTGTAGAGGTGGACGAGAGAAAGAATGATCAAACCTGGGTGGAACAAAAGGTGGCATTACCTTGAAAGTTTATCTCGCTTTGATCAGAAATGCGAGAAGGGTGATTTTGGAAGATGCAAAACGAGGAAGGATTCTCATTTGCTTTTTGAAGGGAAGTTTTCAGAAGCATTCCTGTTGGGGCTTTCCTTTTGCTAACACCTTTTTCTCTTGCTAGATGAGGCCATTTTGTTGATTTGGAAGTCAAAAGGGATTGAAAGAGATATTTGGCGATGTGATTGTTGAGTTGGAAAGACTTCATATTTAAAGGAAAACGATAAACGTTCTCCTGGACGAAAACAGTTCGTCCTGGACGAAAATTGGTGTTCGTCTGGACGAAAAAATTTATACGACGATCAATTTTCATCCAAAATGTAATGGCTTTTTGTAATCAACACAAATTTACGATACGTTCCTTTCGCACAGACTTTTTTGACCTTGACCAATCGTAAGCACAAAAAATTTCGTACAGATGATCAAAAGTTTAATTTGTTTTAATGTCTGTTGAAAAACCGTCCCTACTATGAATCAACGTCTGTTCGTCTGGACGACAAAAGTTCGTACGGACAAACTTTACAATTAAAACTGCCTTATCCTCTCACTGCTGCATTCAATCGTCCCAACGTTGAGAAAAATATTTCGTCCTGGACGATCAATAGATCGTATAGACGAACTACATTAAAAACTGCTCTCAAGAATGGTTTTATCATCACGCAAACTGAATTTTACAAACCATCGTCAGTACGAAAAATTTCGTCCAGGACGATTTCCACATTTTCTGGATTTTTTGAATTTTTATCAAACAAAAACAACAAAACTACAAATCATAGAAACAATGACAAATCCACCGACTCTAAAATGCAATTCACTCAAAATAGTCAAAAATCACAAAAACAAAACAAAACAAAATTAACTACGAAAAACACTAAATATCATGTTGCAAATATATTTTTATTTAAGCATTCAATCATTACACCAAGCCTTTGTTCTTATGTACTGAAGGTAATCAAAGGCTAAGGTGTTAGTAAAAATGTTCTGCAGTGATTTTCAGATGAAACATGAGCAAGTTCAATTTCTCCCTTGGATACATGAATCCTTATGAATGATGTCTTTATGTCAATGTGTTTGGTTTCATCGAATGTTGATAGAATTTTTGGAATACAAATAGGACTAGTATTGTCACAATAAATTGGAATAATGCCTATAAGTTTAATCCTAAATCAATCAACTGTTGTTTAACCAAAGACTGTGCCACACAACTTCCTAATGCAATGTAATTCTGCTGTCTAACAGTAGAAAGGGCAACTAAATTTTGTTTTTTTACTGGAACCACGAAACTAATGAATTTCGCAATGAAATTACATGTTTCAAAAAGTGCTTTCTCTATCCACTCTAACAGCCTCAAAGTCAGAATCTGAATAACCAACAATTTCAAATGGAAGAGCTAAATTTAGGATACCAAATTCCTAAGTTCTGAGTTCCTAGTAATATCTTAAAATCCTTTTCATACTGTCAATGTGATTTTTTGGATGCTGATTGAAATCTAGCAATAAGCAAACACTGACATATATCTGGTCTGGCTGAAGTCAGTAAAGTAAAGGATCCAATAATGCCCTCTATATTTCTTTTGTATCAACAGATTTTCCCTTAAAGTCCTTATCCAACTGAACCTGAGGAACTCAATTGGTGGTACTAACAAGGTTTACATTGTCCATTTCATTTTTTTGAGGATGTCCTTAATATATTTAGTTTGGACTAAGAAAATATACTCCTCAAGTTGCTTAAATGCTAAATCTAAAAAGTAATTAGATCTCTCATTAGACTCATTTTAAATTCACTACTTATTGTTTTAAAAAAATCATCACAAAGATTTTATTTGAAGATTCAAAATGATATCATCCACATAAATTTCGAACAATGGAGTATATCCTTTCACAAAATTTTCTTTAGAAAGAGAGTTGTAATCACACTTCCTTTTTCAAAGAATATTTCCACGTAGGAAGGTGTCGAACCTCTCATACCAAGCCCTATGTGCCTGCTTCAATTCATATACAGCCCTTTTTTAACTTGAAAAGTATGATTTGGGTATTTTGAATTTCGAAAGCTGGAGGTTGTTCTATAAAAACATCTTCTTCAATCACCCATTAAAAGGCACTTTTGAACATCCATTTGAAACAATTTAAAACCTTTAAATACAGGCAAAGGCAAGTAAAACCCTAAATTGCTTCAATCTAGCTCAGGGGCAAAAGTCTCCTCAAAAAAAAAAATAAACTCCTTCAATTTGATTATACCTTAGGCAACTAATCTAGCATTATTGTTAATGACTACTCCTGAGTCATTCATTTTATTTTTGAACACCATTAGTATCTACAAACATTTTAATCTTTTTGGGCTTGAGTTAAATTCAAAACTTTATTTCTTATAAATTGGATTCAAAACTCTTTTTTGGCATGGCCAATTATCGCAAAATTTCATCAGAAAGTGGCTTATCAATATTAGTGGGTTTCTATTATTGAAATAAAGGCAGGAATGATTAACTCCTTATTTAATCCAACCTAGTTTCTAACACCCTCACTAGGATTCACCTATAATCAATTCCCTTGGGTGGTTTTTAGAAAATCTCAAAACTCTAGGAAAATGGTTTTTCTCTTTCCAATTCTCTTCCACATTTTCTTCTAAATTTAATCTATCAATCTTTTGGGAGTTTTTCTTCAATCTCAATCTTCAACAACATTTGGACTTCCAAATTCATTATTTATCAAATACAATATGTGTGGTTTCTTCAATGACTAAAGTTTTTTGTTGAATATATTAATAAGATTTCAACACTTAAATATCCACAAAAATTCCTTTATTTGATTTTGGGGATCAAATTTTCCTAAGGCAAGATTTTTCCATGTTATGAATGAAAACCTTGGCAACCAACTGCAAATGAGATAAATTAGGTGTTCTACCTTTTAGGCAACTCATGGGTGTTTTATTTAAAATTTGATCTCAACATTCACCCTATAGAACATAACATGCAGTGCTAACCCGCCTCAGCCAAAATATCTTAGGAAGTGAGTATTCTGCAACATGATTGGGCGGCCTTTTTTTAATGTTCTGTTTTTTTTTCAACTCCATTTTGTTGAGTGGTTCTGGTGCAGAAAAATTGTGATCAATCCCTTTTTTATTTACAAACAATTTTCAAAATCTTTCATTTTCAATTCTCCTGCCATGATCACTTTTGTAAAGAAATTATTTTTACATTCCAAGTTTTTCTTTGAATACAAGTTGAAAATTTTTTTGATTCCCTCAATGATCTCACTTTTCATGAAAAAAGAATCTAACCCCAGTGAATCTTTGAGAATCATCCCTATAACAAATCCGTAATAGCTTTCCTTCCTAGACTTACAGTTCCTACTGGTCCAAAAAGATCCCATGTGAAAATTTCCAAAGGTTTATTAGTCCTAAGATTCTTATTGGCTTTTAAAGAGACTTCACTTATTTTTCCTAATTGACATGCATCACAAAGGTGGTCCTTAGTAAAGTCTAGTTTTGGTAATACTCTCACTAAGTTCCTTTTTGGGTAATTCTTCTAAGGTTTTTCAATATTTAGAATGACAAGTCCCTATGCCAAAGCATGATTCATCAGAAACATTTTTCAACAAAAGCAGTATGAGATTTGAATTGAATTTAAATCTAGCATGTAAACTTGTTTACCTTTTTTCCATTAAAACTTCTTTCCTTTTAGGCTTAATATGCAGTCGTAGGTAAAAATTTTTACATTATATCCTTGTCCATAGCTGACTTAATACTTAACAAATTATGTTTTAAGCCTTCAACCAATAAACTTGTCTATGAAAGTTTTTTCCATAAATTTTTTCAATCATAACCTATCCAATCAACTTTTCCTTTGTGGTAATTATCTTCCAAGTTAACCTTGCCTCCATCCGGCTTCCAGCATAATGAATTGAGCAGTATCTCCAGTCCATATGCTTTGAACATCGATGTCCAGATACCATAGCTTCCACGAGGTCTTGTGTGAGAGCAACTCCTACAAAAATCACATCAATGTTAGACCTGGGACCCAACAACGTTTGGAATTCCTCACTAGCAATTTATAATCAGATGCATGTATGATATGTCTAGTTTAAATGCATCTTAGTTCTCCACACCAATTAAGATTTCATCTTCAAAGTACAGGTTGATATATGTATCGCTAAAATCCACAATTATTCACATTTAAAAGTATTAGGAAAATATTCCTAAGTTTTATTCCATGTAATTACTTCCTAGGGATTTTCATGAATTTAGGATAATATTTAGGATTTGTAAATCTTTCAAAGCTTAAGGGGTTTCCTATTATCCTCGAGAGTCTTATTGTCCAGTTTATAGAATGATTTCATATCTTCTAAGATTCGAATTTGTATAATTGATTCCTATCTGTTTTGCTCTCAAGATTCATCTTAAATTTTTAAATTCCTTTTCAAGATCAGATGATGATTTTAATTTCTCAAAAATTCTTTATTCAGTCATCATATTCTCAAGTGTTTCATGTGGTTGTCACTATTAATGCATGATCTTTCCCTAAGGATTTCATGTTCCTTTTAAGATCTTCTAGTTTCAACTTAAACTAGCATGTCATTTTTTCATTTTTCCTATATCATCATGCATGTGTTTCAGAAACTTTCAATACAATTATTATAGGTTAAGTTCACTCCTCTTCTTGATCTGACTTATCACATTGTCTATCATCAAGTTAGGTTGGTGACTTCTCCTTCTTTTTTCAATCTCAGATCAAGTCTGAAGGCTGAGGTCCGCGCACCAAAAAAAGAGGGCTTAAAATTTTTAAACTACCAATTCACCCCCCCTCTTGGTATCGTTGGGACATTAACTTAGGTTTAACAACCTATTTACTAGACTCAACACTCTTTATAAGGTTTACTGGGATATAATAATCTATATAAACCTAATATATATTTCAGAATTAGATTTGCTAGGATTCACGCGAGAAATTTTATAGTTATGTAAGAGAATGTTCAGTCTAGATTGTTTAACTTCATTTATACCTTCATATGTTATGTATAATCAGTCCCAAATTTGTTTCCTAGTGAAATAAGTGGAAACACGCATATATTCTTCATATTTTTAAGCAAAAAAAAAAAAAGGTTAAAGCACTTAGCATTCCGTTGTGCTAGATCTCTATCTTAACTAGTCCAATTAGTAAAACAAATTTCATTTTTAACACCATTTACTAATCTAAAAGGTGTAGGATAACCTTTCCTAATAAGCATCCACATACGATAATCAATTGACTGTAAAAAGGTGGACATGTAATTTTTCCAAAAATCAAATGCTATATAATCAAAAATAGGTGGTCTAGTAATTGAATATCCTTCCACAGTGTTTCTATTTTCAATGCTAGCAATATATCAAAACTCTAAGGTTTTCTAAAAATTATTTTATATAATCTACTCTAATACCACTTTAAAGTTCATTAGGGGTGTTCAACCGTAAAGAACTGGCCAGAGGCTAATCAAGAGGAGATGGGGGGGGGTGAATTGGTAATTTTAGAAAAAAATCTTAAATAAAAAGAAAATCTTTTTGATCTTCTTAAATATTTTAAAATAAAATAAAAACCATTGATAAAGAAGAAAATTGATTTTCACAAAAAACAATACAATCAGATTTTTTAAATACAGAACAAATCATAGAGAGTATGGAAATAAAATGCCATAAAACTAATAGGAAAGAACACACTGAATTTTATTATGGTTTTGTCAAATCTGACCTAAGTCCAATCCTTGGAGACTTCCTCTCTAAGTATTGCACTAAAATTAAGTGACTCTTCTTCTGCTCCCATAGCAAGGTTGAGAATCCCTTACAAAAATCTTTTGATCGACACGATGAGGTAGAGAACCTTGAATCCTTTTACTTCCTCCTAGAGTAGGTAGAGAACCTGAAAATTCTTTATCACCAACCTGGAGAAGGAAGAGAACCCAAGAATCCTTTTATCCCCTACTAGAGTAGGCAAATAACCTAAATCTAATGCTAAAAATGATATCCCCAAAGAAACCAAGGAACCAACGGAGGAAATCGCAGAATATGATGAACACTTTGCTTAAAATGAACTTAGTGATTCCCTCACAAACTACCCCTCATATGGATCTCTCTAATTCAAGCTCTCCCTTTACCTTTTCTAAGCTCCCTCTTGGATCAACTCCATAGCATAATATTAACTCATGGGTTATTACAATTGCTTAAATAGATTGCCTCCAAAAGAAGTCCTAATTTTCAATCTTGCAAAATTGATCGTCTAGAATGATTGATAGATTATCCTTTATAATTAGTATAAAACATCCTATACATTTAGGATGAACACCTTTAATCTATATGACCAATACAAGTATTTATGTAGATAATCCAGTATGATCTTGCAATAATACGGGATGATTAGTTCAATATACTATATTGATCATGTAGTATGACATGGGCTGATGGGTGGTGATCTTTATATCATCATGTATGTCTTAAGATGTCAAGTATGATATGCCTAGATGATTAGAAGAAAATTTTAATTTTTTTTATCACAGTAAATAGGGGATCATCCTACAAAATATTTTATATCATTTAATATGATCCAAATGGATCATCCTATATGATATGATTAAAGAATTTAACCATAATCATTCCCCTAATCAAAAGATCAATTTAGGCTTGATTATCTAGTGGGATGTGTATCATCCTATATTATTAGAACAAAATTTGAAAATAAAAAATTACCTAAATTGTGATTCGCAGTTATTTTTCATTATTTAAACTGATCATTTTGGATGATATGGATTATCTAATATGATTAGTTTAATCACTATAAATTTGCATGGATTTCCATGCCCTAATCATTTTTTCTATTTTTAGCTAACCATCCAATACAATTTCAAATCATCCGGGTTAATTAGGTGAAAAATAGAAAAATACTCTAACTCACAAAATTTCTCCCCTTGAGTGTGTGTGTGTGTTCATGGTTACTTTACTTAATGTCCACCTTAATCAAGATTATACTGAAGAAAGCAAAAAAATATATTAAAATGAAATTAAAAGTTGATTTAGCCCTAATCTATCTGATCTTGTGCTGATTTACATTATAAATGATCTTTGTATGCCTTAAAGGTTAGTAAGCAGGCAAAATAAAATAGATATGAAATAATAGTAGTGATGAAGAAATAATAATATTTGTTATCATCAAAATCATAGTATTTGGTTCCAAATTTGCAACAGACATGTCCTAGCATGCCATAAGAGAAACATCTAATTCCAAGAAAGGGATTTACTAATTTATGTGGCTTATGGTGCCTCTTCCTAAGTTCGAATGCATGTTGTGATGGGGTATTATGAAGCTATGTAAGTTCAGTAGGCATTTTTTTTTTGTATGATTTTAATTAACATTGTAAAGATTTATTTTTGTTTTAGGAATTAAATTATGAATTTTTAATGCATGCACACTACCTTCTAATTTACATGTAAGAGTTTATAATTCCTTGAATGCAATTTCTAATTCAACATGCAATGTTTTCAAGGAATCAAGATGCATTTTATTTAAGGAGTTAAATTCATCTAACAAAGCCATATGTTTACTATCTATAGTTGAATGATCTTTCATTGGGCTTTCATGCTAGTTTGTAAAATTAAAAATTCAAATTTAACGCTTGTATATTCTTTCTTGAGCTTTCTATATGTTGTATGAATTTTTTTAGAAACTTTAAATAATTCATCGTAGGAAAGCTTATATACCACCTCTTCATAAGAATGACCAAGATGATTATTTACTAATAAGCACAGGTTATTTACCTCCTCTTATGTTTTAATTTCATATGAGTCTGATGCAGAGTCTACCCAGAACTACTTCTGAATCATTTACTTGGCCTTTTTGAATTTATCTTTTTACTCTCCTTTCTCATTACTCGAGTGAGCTTTAAGACTTGGGAAATCAGAGTTTATGTGTCCTAGTTTCTTTCATTCATAAAAAAATAATATCATAGGAAGCTTTAGAATTTTTAAAATATTTACCTTTGCTCCACTAATGATGAATCTTTTTCTTTTTCTTCAGAAAGCTTCTGAACTATCAAGTCCTTAGGGCGATAACGTTCTCTCCTTTATAAAAAGAACTATTTGAGTCATTAGCCTTTAAGGCTATAAATTTTTTTTTCTCTTTTCGCCTGCATGAAACTGCCTTTGATTCACCCCATGCTCATAGGGAATGAGTGACCCAAGTAAGTTATCAATGGAATAAGCATTCAAAACTTTAGATTTAGTAATGATAGTGTTTTTTTCATCATAGGAAGAATGTAAGTACCTTAAAATCTTGTTAACCTTTTAAGAATTTGTGAGTTATCTTCCATATGCATTCAAGGAATTATTGATTTGTGTAAACCTATTATACATTTCAGATATGGCTTCATAAGATTTAATGTTAAAGAGTTCATAATCATGGAGCAAAATATTTAACCAAGATTAATTTAGTTCAATTTTTCCTTCATAGGTAGAGTAGAGTCTATACCAAATCTCTTAACCAATAGTGAAAGTAGAAATATGTATGTAATCTTCTGATTTTAAAGTATAGAAGAAACAGTTTAGGTACATAGTGTTAAATTGAGTTTAATCTTTATCATCAGTATTCCATTAAAAAAATGTATTTCTGTTTTCATGCGATTAACTAAATGTAAAGATGCAGAATATCTTTCCTAAATTAACATCCATATGTGATGATCAATTGATTGCAAGAAAGCAGACATGCTAATTTTCCAAAAATTTAAAGGAATATTATCAAATAGTGGTGGTCTTGAGATCGAATATTCTTCCGTAGTATTATAATTACCAGTTATACATAGATATTTTTTTAAAAGTTTTTAAAATTGAATGTATGATTCCTGCTTTGATACCACTTAAAAGTTCGTGAAGGTTGTTATACCATTAAGAACTAGCCTGAGGATAACCGGAAGGGGGGTGAATTAGATATTCTAAAAAATTCTTTAGAGAAAAAGAAATTCTTTAAAAAACCTTTTTAAGCCCACACATGATAATCGCTGTAGTGAATACAAAATTAAGTAATTTCACAATAATAAAATAAATTAGATTTTTCAACCACTCATAAAATTGCAAAAAATAATCATAATGAACACACCATAATTTATTGTGGTTTGGTTAACCTAACCTACGTCCACTCCTTTGAGTTTCCATCTCCAAGTGTTTCACTAAATAATAGTGATTCTCCTTTTGATCCCATAATAAGATGGAGAAGCTTGTACAGACACTATTCCACCACCCTGGTGTGGTAGAGTACCTTAATAAATTTACATGTAGAGAACCTCAACTCTATTTTTATGCTCCAAGAGATGGTCAGAGAACCAAATCACTATTTCCATACTCCTCATCATGGTCAGAGAAACACTACCCTATTTTATCCCTCCTAGTAATGGTTAGAGAGCCACAACTCTATCTTTACCCTCTAGGTGAAGGTTAAAGAACCCCAATCTTTACTAAAGAACTTTTTCTCTAGAGCCATAGAGAATCCATGCAGATATTTATAAATACTAGGCAAGATTTTTTCTTGGAGTAACCTTGTGAATGCCCTCATAACATCTCCCTCACAAAATCTCCTTCTCCTCAGTCACAAATCTTTCCTTTTTCTCTCCTTCAGGGCTCCCTCTTCTGAAGTCTCAATAGCTAAAGTTTTTTTAATATGATTATTAGAAAACCTTAAGTAGCTAGCGGGTTTCAAGAAACCCTAATTTTTAAGAGATCCTTCTTCTATACATATAGTGTGATACACGTATCGTAAAGTATGATCAGTGTAATTCATAATCATCCAGCAAGATCTTTCATATGAACTATTAAAACTTTATAACATTTCATGAAGTACAATTAAAATATCGTATGGTACGAATTGTAGAAATTTCTTTTGTTTATTTTGGACGACCCTGTGGACCTTTAAAAGAGCACCGCTCGTGGGGTACGAGCATAGAGGGTACGGTCGCACTATTACGTAGTACAAAATGATCTTAGGCCTCTACACTCGACACGAACAAGTCGATGGAAGGGCAGATTGGATCATGCATACGACTAATCATTAAGGATAGAGGGTGTCTCCAACGCACCCCGATGGGTAGTAATATACACGACCTAGTCACATGTTTCCTCCATCCGATACAACAGTTTGAATGAGGTTTAGTAGATATGGGACCGAGTTTCCCACGGGCGCAAGTCCCCATGGTTAATTACATTCTAGGCCAGAGCTTGAGAAAACTCTCGATTAAGGATCATACATTATCCCCTCTTAAAAAGTTGGATTGTCATAGGGGTGTAGACTAGGATGTCCTATTCAAAAGGAAAAAAGGTTCGAAGGGCTGAATCAACATGAGTATCTCATACCAGCATTTGGAGGCTCTAGGGCACTAGAGAGAAACTAGGAAAATAAAATCAAGCACTCAATCACATGCGTGAAAGAAGAGATGGAGGTGGCGTCATCCCGTAACACGGATATGTAGGATTTATAGTCCCTTAAAGGAAGGGACCTACCTACTATTTAAGGCATACTACGAGACCAAATGTAGTAGCCTCGAATCCTTAATCTAGGTTGGGCTTAGTGTTCTATGAAACACTAAGACCCGTGTCCTAGCTAATGCAGTGCAAAACCTGGACTAACCCCGACCTGGATTGGGGAGCCAGCTATCCACCTAATCGATTGAAAACCATGCTATCAAGTCAATTATGAAAGATGGGTGGGTGGTGAAGTTCTTGGAAGTAGGACCGACATCTAGAGAGTTTCCTAATTGGTCCTGGACTTATGTGGGTTAGATTCTCCTAGCTAATGCAATTAAATTTTATTTAGTTGGTTACTAATGCAATGCATGCTAGGTGAAATGTCAGCTCATAAATGCTATAGAATTTTAAATATAGACTTATAGAAAATAATTTTTTGAAAAGAATGGATCTCCCTAGGTCCGGCACTTCATCCTCATAGGCCAGATTATCCGGACTCTACCCGCAGGCAGGTGGATGTCTTATAACAAGGAAAGAAGAATGCAATAATATGCATGCGACCCCGGACGATTCCGGCAGTTCCCTAGGTTCATTAGATTTCTATATTATTTAAATCTTAAAATTTTGTAAGATTAGTTATGAGTAGAAAAAATTTATAATCCTTAAAAGAGCCCAAAGAAAATCCAGGCAAAAACAAAAGTGGCATGAAAGAAAGAAACCAAAGAAAAATAGGTAGTTTCTACTGCGCAATTAGGTAAACACATCAATATAAATAAAAAAATAATCAACTAAATAGCCATAGGCAAATTTCCCTTATTACAACCCAGATATGCAGAAAGTAAAGTGGCCGGGCACCACTACTAACAACCCGAATTTCAAAGCATATGATAGACGCAAATGACTTTGAGTGGGATATTGGTCTTCAGGTCTTCGGTCTTATTTGGATCGCTCTTCCATGGACTCCCTGGATCTCCCTTCTTAGAAATCTACTCCGTGGACTCCTTGGATCCATCGTGGCTTGAATATCCAAATGAAGAGACAATTCCCCCTTGGTAGGGGGCATTGCCTTTTCTCTTTGGATATCTAAAGCCATTCCACTCGATCATCCAAATGGAAGAAGACTCTCCCCTATGAGGATGCCTTATTATTTTGGGATTCAAGTGGGATAAGAATATCCACACTCAAAATTGCATTTTCACAACTCTTAACAAATTTTTTTATAAATATTACAACCATTTTAAAAAAGGAAAATTTTAGACTCCCTACATAGTTATCCTAAAAATAAAAAATAATTTATATATGAAAATAAAACACATCCCATTGAACCTGTGCTAAGCCATGCTCTTAATTATGAGGGTTAAGCATCTATGGAGCACCTATAGCAGTTATAATTAATGAAACTAGCCTTTATTTTGTTAGGGGGGCTGAGCAAGCACCTGCATAAGACAATATTAGAAATTATAATGGTGCCCCCATTTTATTAGCTTGAGCATGGCCACCTGCATGGAAGAACAGTATATATATGTATGGCGTTCCTAACCTAGGGGTAAACCTAGCGCTTATCACATCATCCACAGTGCAGTAAATATAAGCAAACATTTCAATTCAATTTCATACAGCATGTAGTGAAAACCATCGAAAAGCTCTGGCACACAACAAAAAAATAAAATCCAGCAGCCTAACCTAGATTTAGAAGTGGTGCCCTAGCAAACAATTCTATGTGTGTGTAAGGCTTGTGTGGTTTGGATAGGTCCAAAGTAGGGTAGTTAGTTAAAATTGCCTACAGTTCAGATTTGTTATAGGCCAGAAAGGGAAATTTTAATTAAAATTTAAATATTAGTGAATTAGTATCCATTTTAGATAATTTAATTGATTGATCAATTTTAAAAGCTTAGGGTAGTCATATTTGGAGTTTAAATTGTATTAGCCAATTTTGGAATGTCCCGGTTCCTTCTAGGTGCTAGGCTAAGGGGGTCTAAAAAGTCACTATGGGAAATAGGCTACGTCTTGGTCTCCTAATACTTTAGAAAAATACTAGACCCTAAGAGGAGTAGTTACCCAGGTAGTACACTGAAATCGAAGTTTCCTATCCAAAGTTATGAATTTTCTAAGTTTCGGACCCTAAATGAACTACAGTTGACCAGAAAGTTGACTTTCTAATCTAGGCAATTTTCTAGAAGCCTAATATTTGTAATAAATATTAGACCCTAATAGAAGTCTAATTCAAGTGAGTTTGCCTAATTTAAAATTTTCTACAATTAGTTATGGATTTTCTAAGTTCAGAGTATTTAAGGGAATTTCTAAATTTCCTAATAAAGGGCTATTTTTATTGTTTTGCTCCAAATCAGCTCCAAACTGATTGGAATCACTCCCAAAGGTCAGGGATGAGATGTAAAAGTGTTTCCAGGTGTTTGTAGAAAAATTTGGATTTTTAATAATTTTTAATGAATTATTAGGGGCAAAAAGGAAATTTTCACCTATGGTCAAATTAAGGGTCATGCTGAGGTCAAACAAGAGAGCCCTATTTATCTAAAGTCAAAGATATGATTCTGGTCAGTTTGGGGTATTATGGGTAATTTTCTGACCTAAAATGTTTTTATTGTAATTTTTCTAAAGTCTCGGGGCCTTATTTAACAGGTTAATTATGGTTGGTTAACTAAGGGGTCTAACAAGCCCTAAAAATTCCTAGAAAATTTTGGGATGTTTCATATGTAACTAAGTTCAAGTTTTGAAGTTTTCATATCAATCTGAGGTTTATCCTAGTGACTAGAAAATTTCTAAGTTTGCTAGACTAGTCCTTAATTCTTGTCCTTATGCTGTCACTACGTTATATGGGATTAAATGGATATTTACACTAACCCTTAAGGTAATAATACATGTGAAACATATAAAAGTAGTAAACACTCCATGTCCTTAGATCTAGGAGAGCCTAAACTAAGTGCTCGTGGTGCAACCTACACATGCGATCTACGATGAACAAAAAGTAAAAAAAACTAATGACGGGATTAGTAAATGATTGGAATTCAACCATCCACTAATCCACTCCCCCATGATTTTCTCTTCATATATAGAAGCTATGCTTAAAATTTCATGTGGTGAATCTCCCAAAGTTAGGATTTACAAACATAGGTAATTTTAAAATAATCAAAATACCTACATATATATAATTTTTTTTTAGAAATAATATAATAAAAAATATGTGAGTTTATAATACATAAGTATAGGGGATACTCACTGGTCATTCAAGCAAGGTTTCAAAATTATTTTTAATTTCAAAATAATTAGGGTAATTAATTATTTAAATAATTTTAAATAGTCACACAAGGGTAAATGACAGAAATCTCTCCGTACAGTCAAAATCAGTCTCTAAAAATAATTTTAAAATAACATTCATATTTTTTTAAAAAATTTAAGGGGTTATACGTCAAATTCCGATTTGAAATGAGAAAGATATGAATTTTTGAAGTTTTAAAACAATAAATGGATTTTGAAATAATCTAAAATAAATAATATTTTAAAAAATATAAAATTTACATATCATTTTTGTAAAAAAAAAAATTTATCATGTAGAGAATAAAAATACAATCAAAACGAGATATTATGCATAAAAAACGGAGTAAAAACAATTTTTTGTAATTTTTTCAGTAAAAATAGCTTTTAAAAGACTTAAAATAAAAAGAAAATAGGGAAAAATCCTCGGGCTGTTACTTGGCGCCGTCGGATTGGACCTCGGGCTACGGCGGCGATTGAGTGCGCCATGCAGCACACTCAGATTGGGTCCGCGGATGCGGGACAATGATTGGCGCCACCGCCAATGATTGACCGATTATTACGGCGGCAAGGGGGCCCACGCGACTCACTTAAATGAGTCATCCCGGATCCCAGCCATTGATTCCGTACGGTTCAAGCAGACGGGCGTGATGACGCCACGTGGCCAACCAGACCTTTGGCGGGGCTCCACGGTCGATCCAGACCGCGTGAACGAGCAGATCGTGATCGATGATCGAAAGATCAATGGTCCCAGTCGATCCAACTGCATGCGAACACGTCCGAGACCCTAAAGCGGATTTTTGTCTCGTTCTCCCAAACGGATGGACCAAATTGCATAAAATTTTAAATACATGTTCTATGGATGAAGAGCATCCATGGGGGCCTAGTTTTGAGATCTAAAATGCAATATATAAAAAGTTATTTAGCTTTTAGTGTTCTAACTAGGGTTTACGATATTCCTCAATCCACACGGTGGATTCGGTTGATATTGGGCTTGCTGGACACATGGAGGATCCAGGAATGTTTCTCTAGTTGATGTCGAGTTCTGAATCGCCTTGGATCGATCGAAAATCATCGAGGAAGATTTGAGGGTTCGGTCTCACCGGGATCTCGCCGCCGGCGAGTCGAGCTCATAGGATTTTGGCTGAGGAAGGTGTGGAAGGGATGTAGGAACTCTCCTGCCAAATCTCAGAGGCTGGGAAAGTTTCTAGAGAAAGCAAGAGCGAAAAGAACTTAAAATGACCTAAATTTCACTATTTAAACTCCTCTCTCTCTATCTTGGACGGTGGAGATGAGATGAAGGGTTAAATCCAGAGCGAGAGTGAGTGATTTAGGTGGGATTTGAATTTCCAAAATGTTTGGAATTTATTAGGGCATTAAATGGGGCTTAAATAGGGATTTAAATGAGTCTTAATGGGTCGATTTGACCCATTATGACTTAGATTGACCAAGTCATGTGTTGACTTGGTCCACTCAATCAAATAGGTCCATGGGGGACAAGTTTGAGCCATGAAATCCATGATATTAATTTAGAATTGATTTCAGGCTTAAAGGGTTCAAATTGGTCAACCTAGGTTGACTTGGTCAATTGGGTTGACCCAGGGTCCAAGTCAGGGTTCAACACACTCGACTCAACTCACTGAACCCATTGGAGAGGGTCATGGGGTCTGGCTTAGTCAGTTTGACCAAGTCAACCTCTTTGACCAGGAGTCTGGGCAAAATCAAGGTCAACAAACGGACCCCTAACTAGAATGGCGAATAACTAGTGAACCGCTCATATTGGCATTGACCGACTTAGACATATAAAGTAGTGTGGAAAATATGTGAAGGAATATTAGAAAGATGGTGGAAAAAGTAGGAGACTCTTCTCCTGGCCTTGCCCTATAGTGGGGGCAGAGCCTAGGAAAGAAGAAGAAGAAATAGCAGTGCACAAGTAAAGTTTCACCAAAATGGTGAACTAAAAGTAGGGTCTTCTCGTGGCCTTACCCTTCGACAAGGGTAGAGCCAAGGATAGAGCTAACGGTAAAGATCACCTAAAAAGGTGAAGACAAGGTAAGTGGATTCTCCCATAGCTTTGTCCTATAGTGAGGGTAGAGCAGAAAGGAGAATTAAAGGTAGAGGTCACCACTAGGGTGGAAAAGGTAAAGAAATTCTCTCCTAGCCTTGCCCTATAGTGAGGGCAGAGCCAAAGAGAGAATCAAGGGTAAAGATCACCTCCATGATGAAAATGGTAGAGAGATTCTCCTCTGGCCTTACCTTATAGTAGGGACAGAGCCAAGAGAAGAACCAAATGTAAAGTAGTAACAACATAACGACTATCTGTCAGACTATATCGAATCAGCAGAATAGAAGGTGAAAGGGTCTCATATCCTCCTGCCTATCTTAGAACAGTGGATTGGAGTGATTTAGTATCTGCCTGACCAAATCGGATCAGCAAATAAAGAAATCATGAAACCTGGTGTCTGCCTAATGGGAACAAGACACTCATGGAAAAAGGGTGGCAAGGAGTTTCTTCCAGGTGCTCTGTCAGGCCCTCTCTATCAATTAAGTCAAACTAGCTTCCTGTTTGTTCAATTCAAATAGCAGGATAGAAGGTGAAAAGATTCTGCCCTCTTGCTCATCTCAGAACAGTGGATTGGAGTGACTCAGTATTTTCCTGACCAACTCAATGCGGCAAATAAAGGGAGTCACGAAGTTTGGTGCCTGTTTGATCAGAATATGACACTCAGTGAAAAAGGAGAGGAGTTCCCGCCGAGTGCTCTATCAGTCTCTCTATACCAAGTAAAGCCAACTACCTGCCTGATCGTGTCAAAATAGTAGGGTAGAAGGTGAAAAGATCCCGCCCCACCTGCTCATCTCAGAACAGTGGATTTGGGTGACTCGATACTTCTGCTTGACCTCAGCAAAGTAAAGAATATATGAAATGGAAGATTGCGTAGTCTTTTACAGGGCATCCGGAGTAAATGTGCGTTAAGGAAGGCCTCCCAGGGACTCTGTCGGGCTCGCTAAACTGGTAAGTAAAAAGAACTACCTGTCTGCCCGTATCTGGGCAGCAGGGTAGAGGGTGGAAAGGATCCCTCCCCACCTGCTCCTTTCGAAATAGTGGATTGGGGTGACCACTACTTCTGCCTGACCTCAGCAAGAAGCTCATGAACCATGAAGTAGAAGCCTGCTTAGTCTTTTTCAGGACATCCGGGGTAAAAAGGGTGTTGAGGAATTGCGCCTTCCAGGGACTCTGTCGGGCTCACTCAATAAGGTAAGTAAAACCAACCACCTGTCTGGCCGTATCTGGGCGACAGGGTAGAAGGTGAAAAGGATCCTGCCCCTCCTGCTCCTTTCGGAGCAGTAGATTGCGATGGCCACTGCTTCTGCCTGACCTCAGTGAGAAGCTCATGAACCATAAAATGGAAGCCTGCTTAGTCTTTTACAGGACATCCGGGGTAAATAGAGTTTTAAGGAATTGCACCTCCTAGGGACTCTGTTGGCCTCACTCAACAAGATAAGTAAAACCAACTACATGTCTGGCCATATCTGGGCGACAGGGTAGAAGGTGAAAAGATCCCGCCCCTCCTGCTCCTTTTAGAACAGTGAATTCGGGTGGCCACTACTTCTACCTGACCTCAGCAAGACGCCCATGAACCACAAAATGGAAGCCTACTTAATCTTTTGTAGGACATCCAAAGTAAAGAGAGGTGGTAAGGGACACCTTCTAGGGGCTCTGGCAAGGCTTCACTTTAACCAGGTAAACTTCAACATCTGCTCCATCAGCTCGGTCTTGCAAATGAAGAAGGGCTCATAACTCACTCAGTCATTTCAACTGAGTGAATATATAGAGTCAAGCTCTGATGCCTGCCTGATCACAATAGGACAATCAGAAGAGTGGCGAGGAGTACCTGCCAGGTGCTCTGTTAGGTCATCTCTACCAAGTAATACCAACAACCTACCCGTTCATTTCAAACAGCAGGATAGGAGGTAAAAGTAACCTCAACATCATCCTAACACAAATCTGTGCAGGGATGCGAGGGAGAAAAGTGTAAGTAAATGGGATAATTTTAAGGGTAGAGCCACCTAGGGAACCCCTTCTAGCGCTTTGGTAACCACATGGTAGAGGACAAATCGTCGTGGCCATGAGTATCCAAATGCTGTTATGATCTCCTAGGGAATCCTAACCCTATACAAAAGGGAAGGAGGACATTAGAATGATGTCTCCCAAACAAAGTTGGAAGAGATACACCCTCAGTAAAGTGTGCAAAGGGGTAATCTCATTCCAAAGGAGCAAAAAGAACTGGAGTAGCGAGGGGGTACCTTTGCTACATAAAGTTGGTCTGAGCCTTGTAACAGAAACAATGTGGACCCTGTAAGAAATGGAAAGAGTGTCAAAATATCCAAAGTACCTCTCCAGCAGCTAGGAGTCGGATCTCAATGGGAAAAGAAATGGTAAAAATCTAGAAGAGCTGACTCTGTACTAGAGAATCGAGGCTCAAGAAAGAGGTGATGGTGGCACCTATGGCACAATGCCCCATATCACCAAGTAAGAGAAAAAGAACCAAAGCAGCGAGACAGAACTCCCGCTACTCAGGGCAGCAACTCTGAGTAGGAGAAATCTCATAGTGGTAATACTCACACAAACTAGTGGGACCCTGTGAGAAGTGAAAGTGACTTTAACACATTCATAGGACTAATCTGACAACTGAGCCTAGTGTATAAATAGTAAGATAGGTCAAAAAAAGTAGTTGAAGAACTGATCTACTGTGAGAAGATCAAAGTTCTCAAAGTAGTGATGCTAATATCCGAGGTGGGGTATACTACATCACTACAAGTAAAGCAGCTCTAGGTAGTAAAGGGAACACCCTCACTACCTGAGGATAGTAATCATGTATAAGAGTGAAAAATCATCAAGAGAGTCATAGTGGTAACACCTACCCTGATCAGGTAGGACCCTGTGGGAAGCAAGAGCAATAAAACAACATTCATAGGGCTACCCTAGTAGCTAAGAGTAGAGTACGAATGTAGAAAGCAGGTGAGTAAAGAAATTAAGGAGCTAATATTTGACTAGAAAATCAAAGCCCCTGAGGATGTGATGCTAACATCTGAGAGATGATGTACATCATCGCAACTAAGGAAAAAACTCTAGGTAGTAAGGGGACATCCTCCCTACTGAGGATAGTAATTATGAACAAAATCAATGATTACCAGAAGGGTCGTAGTGGTAACACCTACCCTTACTGTGTAGGACCCTATGAGAATCAAAAATAATAATACAATATTCATAGAGCTACTCTAGCAACTAAGAGTAGGGTATAATGTTGTAGTAGATCGGTGCAAGAAACTAGGGGTTGATCTTCCGCTAGAAAATCAAAGCCCCTGAAACTGTGATGTTAAAACCTGAGCATAGATGTACTACACCACAAGTAAGAAAATAATTTGAAGGTGATAAGGGAGCACACCCGACACCTAGTACAATAATAATGAATGAAATCCATAATTATTAGAAGGTCACAGTGGTAACACCTACCCCAATCAGGTAGGACCCTGTGCAAAGTGAAAGTAACACTACAACATTCATAGGACCATCTTGGCAGCTCAAAGCAGTGTATGAATGAGAGAGTAGGCTGCTGAAAAGAGAGCAACAGGGGGCGATCTTTTCTCAGAAAGATTTAAGCCCGGAAGATAGTGATGTTGACATCTAAAACACAATATGTTACATCACTAGCGAAGAAAAAGTATTTTGAAATCATAGATATTTATAACCAATTAAGTGTCAACTTAACCTTGAAGAGCTCATTAGAGTGTTTCAAGGGAGAAGAAAGAGAAATTTTTGGGAATTTGGGCTCTTAGAGAGTTTTACCAAGTTCCTCCTGTGACCAGGGAACCCGGTTTTGCACTACTAAGAGCTTCCCTCTTTTATCATATATATATATATTTTTTAAATGGGGACTGTGAAGGGTTTTGATAACCCAGACCATGTTCGCCACATGAACAAAACTGGGGAATTTATGCTTTTAGAGAGTTTTACCGGATTCCTCCTGTGACAAGGGCAACCTA
>NW_021318474.1:1516123-1527944 GCF_001605985.2 Dendrobium catenatum | reverse complement strand
CCAGTAGGGTCTGCTAATTCTTTTGCTAACTTGGCCAATGCATCAGTTTTTCTATTTTCAGCTCTAGGGACCTTGGCCAAAGTTACTTCTGGTATTAAGCACAGGAGCTCCATTGCCTTGTTATGATATAGAATGAGCTTAGGCTTAAGTACTTTGTAGACTCTAGCTACTTGATTGATTATCAGTTGGAAGTCTCCAAAGATTTTCACCCACATAAGACTCATTCCAATAGCCAACTCTAGCCCCAAGATCAAAGCTTCGTACTCAGCTTCATTATTAGTACGAGGTTCTGATAAACTATAGGAGTACCGTAGAGTATGGCCCTCATGAGACACAAAAATTAGGCCTAATCCTACCCTAACTGTAGGAGTTTCATTTGGACTTAAAGTTTTAACGGATGACGCACTATAAAAGTAGAATCCCAAGTAAGGGACTCCTATTCATCCACACTCAAGATTAATTCCTTAGGTAGATCATCATTGAGTGGTGAATCAATAGGGATCGGGTGATCGGCCAGAAAGTCAGCTAGAGCCTGTCCTTTGACGGCCCGCTGGGGAACAAAAGTAATATCAAATTGCAATAGTATCATAGACCATAGTGTTGGATGACCTAAAAGGGTCGGACGGGTCATCAGGTACTGCAATGGGTTGACTCGAGATATCATATTTATCTTATGTGATAGCATATAATGCCTAAGCTTCTGTACCGTAAAGATCAAGGCTAAACATTGCTTTTCTATTGTTGGGTACTTAAGCTCCGCAGGTATTAATCACCTGCTAAGGTACTACAAGGCATTTTCCTTGCCTTCCTCATTCTCTTGAGCCAACAGTGCACCTAAAGACTCATCCAAGGCTTTAGTGTAGAGAATCAACGGCCTACCCTGGATAAGTGCAGCTAAAACTGGGGGGTTCATCAAGTAACGCTTTATACTCTCAGAGGCCTCCTGACAACTCTCATCCCAGTGGAATTGGGCATCCTTCTTCACTTGTACAGAGAAGGGATAACACCTACCAGAAATATTGGAGATAAATCTCTGTAAGAAAGCGACTTTATCCTGGAAGGATCTCAACTGGGTAAGTCTCTTAGGGGGTTTTAAATCTACTATGGCCTTGATCATAGAGGGGTCTATCTCAATGCCACGCTAGTGAACTATAAACCCTAAGAACTTTCCTGCACTAACTCTAAATGCGCATTTTAAAGGATTCATCTTTAAATCAAATTTGCGCAGGCGTTCAAAAATGATTCGTTGATCTCGAAGGTGATCTCTGTGAACCTTGCTTTTAATGACCAAATCATCCACAGAGCATTCAACTTACTCATGTATCATCTCATCTAAGAAGACAGTCATGGTACGTTGATAGGTGGCCCCGACGTTCTTGAGACCAAAGGGCATTACCTTGTAACAAAAGACACCTATAGGTGTCTAAAAAGCAGTAAATTTCTCATCCCCGGGGTCCATCTTTATCTGATTGTAACCAGATGAACCATCCATGAATGAGAAGATGCTATGGGATGATCCTATATCTATCATAAACTCAGGAATGGGGAGATGAAAATCATCCTTAGGACATGCCTT
The DNA here is from genome assembly GCF_001605985.2 of Dendrobium catenatum. Lineage (NCBI taxonomy): Eukaryota > Viridiplantae > Streptophyta > Magnoliopsida > Asparagales > Orchidaceae > Dendrobium > Dendrobium catenatum. Next base: position 1,526,368 of record NW_021318474.1, on the reverse strand, counting down.
GTTAAAATCATGGAAGTCGATACAGATTCGTATCTGTCCGCTCTTTTTCCGGACTGGAATAATATTTGCAAGCCAAGTGGGGCACTTCTCTTCCCTAATGAAACCAGCTTCTATAAGCTTCTTGGTTTCAGCGATCACTTTTTATTTAATTTCCAACCTCATCCTTTGAGGTGCTTGTTTAATAGGGAGTGCATCAGACTTAATGGCTAACTTATGGACTGCTACCTCTAGATTTAGACCAGGCATCTCGGTGTAGTTCCAGGCAAAACATTCTCTAAGTTCTGATAGTAACTTGATGTATTCTTGAGCCTCTAAATCAAACAATAGTGCACTGTGGAAAATAGGCCTAGGATTTGACTCAGTACCTAAGTTTATCTCATACAGTTCATCCATGGCTGGAGTGACACCATCTTCGAACTCTTTTGGAGCCTCAAGTATTCTATCTTCCTCAATATCCAGGTCTTCTTCGTCGGCAAGAGAAATAACCGGATAAGTATGAGAAATAGTACGAACATTAACTTTATCGGACTGATTTAATCCCATATAACCTACACCTCCTCGACTTTGAGGGAAATCAGTCTGAGAGACTCAGGCTTGCTATAGAGCTTATTCGTCGGGCCAAGTGGAATGAAAGAGACCCCACTCAATAAAGCTCTCTATAATAGGTGAAAAGTAATGAGGGGCACTCCTGACCTCTATATCCATAGCGGTCTCCTCTAGATCCTAGCTCCCAGGACCCAGTGGGGCACTTATACTACGGGGTATAGAGGGGCACCAAGATCGTACTGGTGAAAAAGTCTCATACAAGTGGGGTATGGGGTTTTCACTACCCTATATCAGACTATCATCATCAATTATAGGAGTGTCAGAAGATCTTTGACTGGAATCCCCAACTCCTATCCCGCGTATCTGATGGGGGGAAGGTTTTCTTGTAGTATTCTGACATCGGAAGTCTTCTTCCTCATCTGAGCTAATATCAATAACTAATCCACCTTCAAGTATCAAAAGGCTATGAAATGTGGGCAGTGAATCATAACCAGCGGAATGTGGAAGTGGTGAAGTAACTGGGCGCCGAAGGATATCAATCATTCTATCGTCAGAAGAGTCGGACTCTACAGTTAAAGAAGAAGTGTAAAGGTGAGGGAGAGGTGGTGTACGAGTGTCGTGGTTCCGCAGCTCGTGGATCGCAACTCTACCTCTACCTCCCTTACCTCTACTAGGGGGAACATCATGCCTCACTGCTAACTGAGAGGGATCTCTATCAGAATGGGCAGTGGAAACACCTGGCTCAATACTAACCTGTGATGAACCCTGTACTAACGATTGTATAGGACCATATATAGGTGGCTGCATAGGACCCTATAGAATAGTATCTGGTATCACTGGGGACAGAGTTGGTGGAGCTATACGAGCTTTCTGAGGTACATAGTACTCGACATCATCGTACATAGAGATCTCATGCACGAAAAAGGGCTGGGTATCTCTAGGAATGGTATACTCAACATCATTCCTCAAGAACTTCATACATTTGTGCAAGATAGAGTGCACTATTCCATACTCATGTATGCAAGGCTTTCCTAGGAGAGCCTTGTATGAAGTGTCAACCTCAATCACATGAAACTTTACCTCAGTTAGAAAATTCCCTAACTTCAGAGGCAGGGTAATAGACCATAGAGCTCGCTGGCCTTGGTCATTGAAGCCTTTCAACATAATCTTGTCGGAAGTGAGCTTCAAATGACCTAGGGAGAGGCTCTTTAAAGTTTCATGTGTTAGTATGTTTACTGAAGCCACTTGGTCTATGAGGACCCTATTCAACTCATAACCATTGACTTCAGCAGTGACATACAAGGGACGATTGTGCTCAGTAGTCCTTAAAAGAAGATCACGACTAGAGAAGGTGATGCATGGCATGTTGTACAAATGCCATGCCTCATCAGTGGGGTCAGAATCAAAGAAGGCTTGATAGGACTCTGGTTCAAGTAAGGCTTTTACCAGTGTCTCTCTCAAGTCAGGTGACAACATTAAAACATCATAGACACTAAGAAGGGAAGGAATTTTTCTTAGATGAGCCAACACATTATAATCAATCTCCAGTTGAGGGCCTTTTCCTTTCTCCTTAGGCTGCTCCTAGGAGGAAGGGTTAGGATCTTTCTACTGGGTAATGATATTCTTATCTTTTGTATTCTTAAACAACCTAGGTGGAAGGACCTTCCCTGAATGTAGATGAACTTCCTGTATTGAGTCATCCTCAACAGGAGATTCCACTGGTTCAGTGGTGGTGGCAGGTGTTGGTTCTAAGGAAAGTACTGGGAGTGGGTTCTCGGATTCATCTTCTGAATCTATGCAACATCCACCCTCTGATATGGTAAACACTAGTTCACCTTCATACTCAGACTCAAACTCTTCACCAGAATCATTCTTATCATAAGACACATGTAAAGCAGTAAAAAAGTGAGTGCTAGAAGAAGTGGAAGTAGAACTAGGAGTAAAAGCAGTAGGAAAATAATAGCAGAAATAGCCAGAATTACCTTCTTCTATTATTTTTCATCAAATGAAGGGAGAACAAAGTCCTTCAGCGTAAGTGCTGGAAGGAACCTTATCTTCCTTTCAGAGGTTACAATATATTTTTCTCTATCATACATTTTTTTATTACATGTAAAAGTAGAAGAAGAAGGAATGTGCTCAGTAGGAACTACAACAGAAAGAGAAGAAGAAGAAGGTATAAGTGTTAGCGTAGTAACTGCAGTGGAAGTTATCAACTTGGCCTATGATGTCCTCCTCTCAACTGCCTCTGAACTCTGAACTGTATGGTCTATCTCCTGGTCTTCTTGTAGAGTGCTAACTGCAACTCTCCCTCAGAACTCTAGGGTAAACTGTCACTACTACCCTGACTGTCACTTTGACTAGGACTGTGGCTGGGACTCAAAACCATCTAAACTGTCTAAGGGCCCTTGCCCATGGGCTGCACTAAGTCACTGTCCTGGAGGTGTTTCTGTCCAGTAGCCATCAACCTCTCAACCCTGTCCTTGAAGACGTAGCAGTCCTCTAACACATGCCCAATGTGTTTGTGGTAAGAACAATAGATTGGGTGCTCAGTCTGACCCTCTTCCTCCACTCTATTATTGCTGGGGAAAGTCAAAATATTTTTCTTAGTATAAAATTTAAAAATCTTTCTTACACTCTCCCTTTTAAAGGGATATTCTTTACTAAGCTTCTCGTGTAGGTACTGCTGACTCTCTAGAGTCCTACGGGAGATCCTGGGCTGTACTGCTGGTTGACTAACTGAGTGTGACTGACTAGCTGAGCGTGACTACTATGAAGGTGCTGAACTGCTTAAGGTCCTCTTTCCCTTATCTGCTAGTCCCTGAGTACTGTGTACCTCCCCTCTCCTGGGTGGAGGTGTCCCTAAAAACTCCTGCCGCTGAGGTCTATGTGAAGGCTGACTCTTAGCCTTAGGAGGGACTGCATCGGGTATGCTGTCTTGTAGGCTGGTGACCTTGATCAATAGCTTTTGAAAGGTTCGAACGGTGAAATCCTTTAGGTATGGAGAAATGGGACAATCTATGTTTTTCAAAAAGATCTCAACTGCATGCTGCTCCTGTAACTATGGCTCGCACTACAAATAAAGGTTCCTCCATCTGACTACGTAATATATGAGTGACTTTCTAGGCCTCTATCTGGTGACTACTACCTCCCCATCTGTAACCCGGTGCTCTGTGCTGACAAATCTATGTATGAAAAGCTTCTCCAGTTCTGTAAAGGTTCGGACTGAGTCATTGGGGAGGTCAGCGTACCAAGCAAACGCCACCTCTGCTAAGCTGCTGACGAACAACCTCAACAATAATGGATCACTCCCTCCTATATTGTAACATATGGCCCGATACTGAGCCACATGCTGCCTTGTATTCCCAAACCCATCAAACACTTTGAACCTAGGAGGGATGAAAAAAGGGGGTAGGGCTCCTGCTTGTACTCTACTGGGTTTGGCCACCCACTTCTAACTGACACTCCAATCTTACTGGAGGAAATGGCCCGCTCTACCTTCTAGGCAATCAGATTCTGAAGCTGACCCACTGACAACTGAGCTGGTTGACTCTGAACGACTAAAGGTGCTACAGGCACTGCTATCTGGACCATGTCCAATCTCAGGGGGTCTAGTGTTACTGGAGGAACAACTGGCTGATCTCTAGAAGTACTGGCAGCGGCTACACCTGCCACTTGGGGCATCGCCCCCAAGGCTGTCAATTATGCTGTCATGGCTGCTATAGCTCTGGACATCTCTGCCATCTGTGCCTAAAGGTTTAGGAGTATAGCATCTGTATCAACTAATCCAGGAGATCCACCCACCTCGGGCTCTCCCTGCTCATCCTGTTCCTCGGGCTCTCTCTCGTCCGAGTGACCTCTACGGGAACCACACAAACTCGAAGTACTGGCACATCCTCATCGGAATCCACTAATATATCATCGTCCTCTAAAAATGATCGCCACATCGCCTCTATGTATGGACTCATAGGAGAGGTGATCCTATGAGTGCTAGGGGCTACCTCTATCTCAATCCATATTGGTGATCTGTCTGGGGTAGGCACTGAACCATCATCGCAAACCATCGGGACCGCCTCTGACCCAGAAGGAGCCACTACCTCCATCTGATCATCTGCCTCATCTGGCTGCTCTGCCTATGACAACTATTCTATCTCAATTGCTAGAATTAGGTCAACAGGGGTGTCTACCTATCGATGCCTCCAAACCCACCTCCTGCGGCGGGGCTCCGTACTGACAACTAGCTGCTCTGGGGCTACCACTGCTGAATTGACCTGAGGCCAGGTAGGCTCCGGTTGCTGTCTTCGTCCTCGGCAACATGGGCGTCATCCTACCATAGGAGCCACTGCTGGCAGCCTAACTACTGAAACTACAGGCTGCTGGGGTGTCTGCCCCCTCTCCCAACTGTAAAGTCTCCTCGCAGTCTGCCTCCGTAACTGGAAAGTCACCTGAGAAATCTTCCAGAGACTCTTCTCCCAACTGACAGGCCCCCTACCACAAGCTAGGCCGATGATTTGTCGAATCCTCTAAGTGAGGGCTCGAACACCAGCGTCCCTGAGGACACTAGCCCGGGGTAAGATAGTGGCAATAGGAGGAGCCGCCGCAATGCGGGCAACGTCATCCTCATCCCCACTATGTGTCAGCGGGGAGAAGCGTCCTCCCAGGATTGCCTCTATCTCAGGAGCTACAACAACCTCTGGTGCCGGCACAAGTACAACTGGTCGTGATCTCCGCTATCTGGGAGCCACCGTCCTCTGAATAAGCTCCTGGTGAGCTATCACCTCAGCCATCTGTTGCCTCTCTGCCTCTGACGCAGTTAAACGCAACCTCTTATTCCTATTCCTCTGGGCCCTTCTCCCAAGGCCGGAGATGGAGGTGGAAGGGACATATGAACCCACTACCTGGGTGGTAGGGAGAACAGGGACAACTGGAAGTGCCGTGATCTACCCCAAAGTCTCAGTGTAAGAAAGCCGAGCAAAAATAGAAACCCGGCCAGAAGAGGGCGAAGGCACCTCGGTCTGGGCATCCCTCTTCCTAGTTGAAGCGGGTGGGGAAACCCGAATGCAAGGTACTTCCACCGAAACAGCAGGAGTAACACCAACAGCAGGCTACCGGTGTTGAGGGGCCAGAGCAACCAGTGCAATAGGAGTGACAGGCGCACGTCGCCTGACCGCTGCACGAACAAGGGGAACAAAAGCAACAGGCTGTCGGCGCTAAGGTGCCAGAGCTACCTATACAGCGAGAGCGACAGGCACTGGACTCCTAACCTCCAGATGAACAATTGGAACTAGATGTGGCTTAGGCACTGGTCTCTTAGGCACAGCGCGCACTGGCTGCGCAAGTACAGGAATAGGACGAGCATGTGCCCGGGCTGTCTCCAAGAAGCTGGTCGTCTGAAAGAGAGCATAGCTACGCGTCCTCTCCTCTGAGGAGGAGAGAATGAAGCAGCCTCCGTCAGGGGCGGCCCGCCAAGAGTGACGAAGGTCGAGTATGTGAAGAAACCAAAAGTGATCCCTCTAGCTGGCGGACTAGCGAGCAGGGATTCAGGGAGAGTCACCCGCACATTCGAACCGAAAATAAAGGTAACAGAAGGAGCTGAATGAGCCATGGTATTGCTGCAAAGAAAAGAAAGTGAATAGATTAGAAATCAAAAGTGAAAGCATGAAAGGATTAAGGATTTGATAGAGATAGATAGGAATTGATAAGGAATAAAATAGCCTGTAAGGGTGGAAAGAAGTAGAGTAGGGGAACCTTAGCTAAGGGGAAGGAACCCGAACTAAGGAAAGACCCTAACTAAGAGTGGGATGGACCTAATCTAAGGAATATCAATCCCGGAGTACACACCAGAAAGGATAATATATAATCTAAGGATGGAGAGAGAAACTGGTCCCACCGTGATCGCCAAAAATCTGTGGACCTCAGAAAGAGCACTGCTCATGGGGTACAAACACAGAGGGTACGGCTGCACTATCTCGTAGGAAAAAATGATTATAGGTCTATACACTTGACACGAATAGGTCGATGAAAGGGAAGATTGGATCGTACATACGACTAATCATTGAGGATAGAGGCTGTCGCCAACGAACCCCGATGGGTAGTAATATACACGACCTAGTCACAGGTGTTCTCCATCTGATACAATAGTTTGAATGTGGTTAAGTAGATGTGGGACCGAGTTTCTGATGGGCACAAGCCCCCGTGGTTAATTACATCCCAGGGTAGAGCCTGAGAGAACTCTCGATTAAGGATCATACATTATCCCCTCCTAAAAAGTTGGATTGGCACAGGGGTGTAGACTAGGAAGTCCCATTCAAAAGGAAGAAAGGTCCGAAGGGCTGAATCAACATGAGTATCTCATACCAGCATTTGGAGGCTCTAGGGCACTAGATAGAAACTGGGAAAAGAAAATCAAGCACTTAATCACATGCCCGAGAGAAGAGATGGAGGTGGCATCATCCCGTGACGCGGATAAGTAGGATTTATTGTCCCTGAAAGGAAGGGACCTACCTACTATTTAAGGCATACTACGAGACCGAATTTAGTAGCCTCGAATCCTAAATCTAGGTTGAGCTTAGTGTTTTATGAAACACTAAGACCTTTGTCCTAGCTAATGTAGTGCAAAACCTGGACTTACCCCGGCCTGGATTGGGGAGCCAGCTAACCACCTAATCGATTTAAAACTATGCTATCAAGTCAATTATGAAAGATGGGTGGGTGGTACAGTTCTTGGAAGTAGGACCGACATCTAGGAAGTTTTCTAAGTGGTCATAGACTTATGTGGGTCAGATGCTCCTAGATAATGCAATTAAATTTTATTAGTTGGTTACTAATGCAATGCATGCTAGTTGAAATGCCAGCTCATTAATACTATAGAATTTTAAAAATAGGCTTATAGAAAATAATTTTTTGAAAAGACTAGGTCTCCGTAGGTAGGGAGATGTCTTATAACAAGGAAAGAAGAATACAATAATATGCATGCGACCCCGGACGATTCCGGCAGTTTCCTAGGTTCGTTAGATTTTTATGTTATTTAAATCTTTAAATTTTGTAAGATTATTTATGAGTAGAAAAATTTTATAATCCTTAAAAGAGCCTAACAAAAATCTAGGCGAAAACAAAAGCGGATTGCAAGAAAGAAACCTAAGAAAAACAGGCATTTTCTACTACGCAATCAGGTAAACACATCAATATAAATAAAAAAATATTCAACTAAATGGCCATAGGCAAATTGCCCTTATTACAACCCAGATTTGCAGCAAGTAAAGTTGCCGGGCACCACTGCCAACAACCCAGATTTCTAAGCCTATGACAGACGCAAATGACTTTGAGTGGGATATTGGTCTTCAGGTCTTCAGTCTTCTTTGGATCGCTCTTCCTTGGACTTCCTGAATCTCCCTCCTTGGAAATCTCCTCCTTGGACTCCTTCGATCTGTCGTTTCTTGAATATCCAAACAAAGAGACAATTTTCCTTGGTAGGGGGCATTGCCTTTTCTCTTTGAATATATAAAGCCATCCCACTCAATCTTCCAAATGGAAGAAGTTTCTCTCCTATGAGGATACCTTCTTCTTTTGGGATTCAAGTGGGATAAGAATATCCACACTCAAAGTTGCATTTTCACAACTCCTAACAAATTTTTTTAGAAATATTACATCCATTTAAAAAATGAAAATTCTAGACTCCGTGCATGGTTATCCTAAAAAACACAGACAGTTTATATATGAAAATAAAACACATCCCATTGAACCTATGCCAAGCCATGCTCTTAATTATGAGGGCTAATCATCTCTGGAGCACCTGTAGCAGTTATAATTAATAAAACTAGCCCTCATTTTGTTAGGGGGGGCTGAGCAAGCACGTGTATTAGAAAATATTAGAAATCATAATGGTTGCCCCCCTTTTATTAGCTTGAGCATGGCCACCTGCACAGAAGAACAATATATATATGTAGGCGTTCCTAACCTAGGGGTAAACCTAGCGCTCATCACATCATCCACAGTACAGTAAAAGTAAGCAAACATACAATTCAATTTGATACAGCATATAGTGAAAACAATCGAAAAGCTCCGGCACACAGCAGAACAATAAAACTTAGTGTCCTAACCTAGATCTAGAAGTGGTGCCCTAGCAAATAATTCTATGTGTGTATAAGGCTTGTGTGGTTTGGATAGGTCCTAAGCAGGGTAGTTAGTTAAAATTGCCTATAGTTCAGATTTATTATAGGCCAGAAAGGGAAATTTTAATTAAAATTTAAATATTAGTTAATTAGGATCCATTTTAGTTAATTTATTTGGTTAATCAATTTTAAAAGCTTAGGGTAGTCATATTTGGAGTTTAAATTACATTAGCCAATTTTGGAAAGTGTCGGGGCCTCCTAGGTGCTAGGCTAAGGGGGTCCAAAAAGTCACTATGGGAAATAAGCTAAGTCTGGGTCTCCTAATACTTTAGGAAAATACTAGACCTTAATAGGAGTATTTAGCCAGGCAGTACACTGAAATCGGAGTTCCTATCCAAAGTTATGAATTTTCTAAGTTTCGGACACTAAATGAACTACGGTTGACCAAAACGTTGACTTTCTAATCTAGGCCATTTTCTAGAAGCCTAATATTTTTAATAAATACTATACCCTAATAGGAGTCTAATGCAAGTGAGATTTCCTAATTTGAAATTTTCTACAATTAGTTATGGGTTTTCTAAGTTCAGGGTATTTAAGGGAATTTCTAAATTTACTAATAAAGGGCTATTTTATTGTTTTGCTCAAAATCAGCTCTAAACTGATTGGAATCACTATCAACTATCATGGATGACCTAAGAAAGTGTTTCCAGGTGTTTGGAGAAAATTTTGGATTTTCAATAATTTTTAATGAATTATTAGGGACAAAAAGGTAATTTCCACCTATGGTCAAATTAAGGGTCAACCTGAGGTCAAACTAGGGAGCCCTATATATCTAAAGTCAAGGATCAGATTCTAGTTAGTTTGGGATATTATGGGTAATTTTTTGACTTAAAATTTATTTATTATAATTTTTTGAAGGTCTTGGGGCCTTATTAACAGGTTAATTATGGTTGGTTAACTAAGGGGTCTAACAAGCTCTAAAAATTCCTAGAAAATTTTGAGATGTTTCAAATGTCACTAAGTTTAAGTGTTGAATTTTTCATGTAAATCCGAGATTTATCCTATCCCCTAGAAAATTTCTAAGTTTGCTAGAAGAGTCCTTAATTTTTGTCCTTCATGTGTCACTACGTTATATGAGTTTAAATGGATTTTTACACTAACCCTCAAGGTAATAATGCATGTGAAACATATAAAAGCAGTAAACACGTCATGTCCTTAGATCTAGGAGAGCCTAAACTAAGTGCTCGTGGTGCAACCTACACATGCGATCTACGATGAACAAAAAGTAAATAAAACTAATGACGGGATTAGTGAATGATTGGAACTCAACCATCCACTAATCCACTCCCCCATGATTTGCTCTTCATGTATAGAAGCTATGCTTAAAATTTCATGTGGTGAATCTCCCAAAGTTATGATTTACAAACATAGGTAATTTTAAAATAATCAAAATACCTACATATATATAAGTTTTTTTTAGAAGATAATATAATAAAAAATAGGTGAGTTTATAATACATAAGTATAGGGGAGACTCACTGGTCATTCAAGCAAGGTTTTAAAATAATTTTTAATTTCAAAATAATTATAGT
>NW_021318474.1:1499269-1516001 GCF_001605985.2 Dendrobium catenatum | reverse complement strand
AATAATTAAAAGAATATTTTTTAAAAATAGTATTTTTACGGTTTTGTAAATAATATAAAATTTACATATCATTTTTATTACGATCTAAATGAGGTATTGTGTGTAAAAAATGAAATAAAAATGAATTTTCTATGATTTTTTGAGTAAAAAAAAGCTTTTAAAAGACTTAAAATAAAAAGAAAACAGAGAAAATTCCTCGGATCGTGACCGGATCGAAAGATCAACGGTCCCGATCGATCCACCTACATGAGAACAAGTCTGAGACCCTAAAGGGGATTTTTGTCTCGTTATCCCAAACAGATGGACCAAATTGCATAAAATTTTAAATACATATTCTATGGATAAAGAGCATCCATGGGGGCCTAGTTTTGAGATCTAAAATGCAATATATAAAAAGTTGTTTAGCTTTTAGTGTTCTAACTAGGATTTATGATATACCTCAATCCACATAGTGGATTTGAGAGATCTTGGGCTTGTTGGACTCGTGGAAGATCCAGGAATGTTTCACTAGTTGACATCGAGTTCCGAATCACCTTAGATCGGTCGAAAATCATTGAGGAAGATTCGAGGGTTCGGTCTCGCCGAGATCTTGCCACCGGCGAGCGAGCTCGTCAGATTTTGGTTGAGGAAGGTGTGGAAGGGCTGTAGGAACTCTCCTGCCAAATCTTAGAGGCTGGGAAAGTCTCTTGAGAAAGCAACAGCGAAAAGTCCCAAAAACGACCTAAATTTCACTATTTAAACTCCTCTCTCTCTCTTGGACGGTGGAGATGAGATTAAGGGTCAAATCCAGAGCGAGAGTGAGTGATTTAGGGGGGATTTGAATTTCCAAAACATTTGGAATTGATTAGGGCATTAAATGGGGCTTAAATAGGGATTTAAATGAGTCTTAATGGGTCGATTTGACCCATTATGACTTAGATTGACCAAGTCATGTGTTGACCTGGTCCACTCAGTCAAATTGGTCGATGAGGGATGAGTTTGAGCCATGAAATCCATGATATTAATTTAGAATTTATTTCAGGCTTAAAGGGTTCAAATTGGTCAATCCTGGTTGACTTGGTCAATTGGGTTGACCCAGGGTCCAAGTCAGGGTTCAACACACTCGACTCGACTCATTGAACCCATTGGAGAGGGTCATGGGGTCTAGCTTGGTTAGTTTGACCAAGTCAACCTCTTTGACCAGGAGTCTGGACAAAATCGAGGTCAACAGACCCTAGCAATGGCTAGTTTTGTATACTATCGATCATCAAGAAGTGTGGACATCATACAATATTATTAGTATAAATATCTATGATTTTATTTAGTATGATCTCTATGATGACTAATTTCATACAAGTGCAATCGTACAGTATGAACTATATAGTATAATATAATTGGTCACAATAATTGTTTAGGATTTGAATGCCTGATATCGAGAGATCAATTATAACATATTTTAATTAGGACATACAATACAAAAAAAATTATTTTGTATGATATGAATTTATTTAGTATCTTTCTTAACCTCAAGCGGCAAGGGTTTTGATAGAGCACCATATAATGTACAATACAAATTAAAAATGTACAATACCAAAGAAGGTCCTGCAGTATGAAGCCAAAATTGTACAACACAATGCACTTACAAAAACTCTCTAAAAAAACATTTTTCCCTCTCTTGTTTTATGTCTGTAAGGTTTCTTAACAAAGATATCAACCCGATTATATGATACGACTCAAGAAACAAAAAAATTACAAAATAAAATAAAAACTAATTGCAACCCTAGTCTACCAAATCTTGTGCTGATAAGAATTGAAAATAAATGATGGATTGATTTCCTAAAATGTTAGTTCACACAAAACAAAATAAAATATTATAGAATTGGGAGAAAGTTCATAGTGCTTGGATCAAGTTTGAAAGTTCATTAGGGATGTTAGGCTCTATGAACTAGTCCTGAGGCTAACCAAGAGGGGGGTGAATTGGAATTTTCAAAAAATCTTTAAACAAAAAGAACAAATATCACAAACTAAAATCACTACGAAAAAAACAAGTGCGGAAGCAATAACAAGAACGCAAGGGTTTATAGTGATTTGGTCAACTTGACCTATGTCCACTCCTGGAGGCGCCCTCCGAGTATTGCACTACCAACGTGACTCTCCTTTAGCCCCCACATCTAGGCGGAGAAGCCCTTACAAAAACACCTCCTTTTTTACCACACCCGGCAAGATAGAGAACCCAACTCCTTTTGCTTACTCCTAAAGCAGGCAGAGAACTACGATCACTTACTGAAACTTACCTCTCCCAAACCATCCAAGGACAAGAGACTCTAGGGAAGAAGAAGTGGAACAATGCTTGGAGCAACCCTTGTGAACCCCCTCATAAGCTCCCCCTCAAAAGATCCTCTCTCTCCCCCCCCCCTTCTCTCTCCTTTAGGTTTTCTTAGGTCAAGACAGCATCCAAGGATCTTCAAAAAAATGTTGAACAAGAGCTGTTAAATATTAGAGCTTCAAAAGAGCTCAATAATTGCAAGTTACCGACTTTATCATCCAAGACGATAGTAATATCATCATGTACGTTTAGTTCAAAACACAGACGATCGGCCAGAACATCACCCAGAAGATGATCTGGATGATTGAAAATTGGCTTGATCGTCCCGGCCGATCTCACGATCATCCCGGATGATTAGTTCAAATTAGAGAAAAATTGTCCAGAGCATCGCCCTGAATTTGAGCTGGCTGATAGTTATCATCCAAGAGTAATTAAGGGTTTTTGAATATATCGTCCTGGCCGATCCTGCGATCATCCCGGATGATGTGATCATATCAATCATCCTTAATTACCAGATCAATTTAGGCATAATTGTGCTATATCATCCAGGCCAATCTTACGATCGTCCTGGCCGATTTCCAAAAATACAGAATACCTAAATTGATTATGGTGGGTATTTCTTTCTGTTTTGAGCAAATTATCATGGACGATACAAGTATCGTCCAGGACAATTAGATTATTATGGCTGCCTTAACTAAGAAATCCTGATGAAAACTTCTATTTTGGACTCGATCGTTCAGGATGATGTAAATATTATCTGGGACGATATGAGTAAAAACACAAATTCTAAATCTCTCAAGTGTGTGTGTGTAGGGTTAACATCAGTCACTTCAAATATTTATAATTGACTTAAGAAAGGGAAAAAGAAAACCATAGACTAACTCAACCCTAATCTACCTAGTCTTGAGCTGATTTCAATTTCCGTCCGATCTTTGAGTCCTGAAAAGTCAGTAGAGAAAAGGCAGTCGTATTGTTTGCTATCATCAAAACCATAATTCATTAAACCAAATCTACAATAAGCTCCCCCTTTTTGATGATGGCAAACACTCTGACGATTATTTCAAAAATAGTAGTGTAAAACAAAAATTTAGAATACAAGTTCAAACATACAACCAAATTTAGAATAAAATTTCAAACATACAACCCTACTAACATGCAACCCTACTAACATGCAACCCTACTACTCCCCCTTTTGACATCTCAAAAAGGAGGAGAAAACTAAAAAGGAACTCAAGCAGAAAAAGTACAAAAAGAATAAAAAACAAACATAAGAAACTATAGGAAAAAAAATCTTAGACTAGAAAAATGAGGGTCCCTGATCATCAGACGGAGGTGGTGGTGGTGGTGGCTGCTGAAAGTAACTAATCAAGGAAGCAAACTGTGAGCCAAACCAGGCCATGTCCTGGTCGTGCTGCTGCTGCTAGTGAACGGCAAGTGTATCGAAACGGGCTATAACCTCATCGTGCTGCTGTTGCTGGTGAGCTACAAAAGTGTCGAATTGGGTCTCTAACTGATCAAATCTCTCTACTAACTGATCAAATTGTGAGTGCTGGAGGAGAGGAGTAGGTTCATGAAGGAGATCGGGAGCATCTTCCTCATCGGCCCTCTAAGGTTCCCCATCCCCTGGGTGAAGATGAGTACTGTGAAGGATATGAAAAGAGCTGTTTGAGTAGAAGAGAGTTGGGAGGTTGGGAGGAGCATGATATTGAAGTTGATATTTGGTTTCATGAATATAAGCTATGAGATGCCCTAAAGTAAGGTTGGGTCTCCTCTTATGACCTAGATCATGTATTGTTATCAAATGATCAATGTAATGAAAAATCAGGTCAGTAGCATTAAATTCTCTATGGGCTATAATGTAAAAGGTAGTCAAATAAAGTAGGAGAGTGATGTGGACTCAGTCTCCAGCTTTTGGAATAATGGAAGTGTGAAGGACATATTAGATTGTCCTAGCATCTTTAACCAAAGAGCTAGTTTCTCTAACATGAAAGGGTGCATTGGTTTGGCATAGGAAATGATTTGCAGTGGACCAGTTAAAATCAAGATCTAAGATAATGGTATGAAGCTTGTCCCCATTGGTGGATAGCTGCAACAGTTCAGCACAGTCCAGATATGTGATCTCGACCGGGCGTCAATTCACATAGGAGATTAGGGCTGTGTATGTAGAGTTTAAGCGCAAAGAGGTGTACGAGAAAAGGTTTAATACCAGATATGAGAGGTGGACAGGGTTAATAATTATGGAGACACTAATCCCATACTCTTTATACCGATGGTAAGCAGCTTTATCTTCTGCCTCTTTGAAAAGAGGGTCAAACCTAGCTCTTGAAGAGCTCCCAGAAGTTTATCGGACACGCTTCCCACCAGCCATAGAAAGAAAATCAGTAAGTAAAAATGAGATAAGAAGAAGCTTTGAGGTGAAAATAATTGCTGGATTGGCCAGAATTTAAAGAGACGGACGCATCGTCTAGGACGATCGTAGAATCGTCCAGGACGATATGGTTCAATTATTGCGTATATGCCGATTAGTCAAAAAGGTGATCCGATATCGGCCAGGATGATTAGACACAGGAGATCGTCTCATGGAGTCAAGCCGGAGGATCATTGAAAAAGCAGATCGTCCTGGCCGATTAGGTATACCATCCAAGACGATGCACAATAATTGATCGTACCGACCAAAATTAAAATGTTTTAAATCTGTGCCACGTGTATCGTTGAGGATGAATAGATGATCGTCCAGGATGATTATCCAATAATGGATTATCTGGGGGCAATTTTAAGGATTTAAACGTACTGACACGTGGATCGTCCGGGACGATCTAGTGTATCAGCCAGGACGATGACCATAAATGCATCGGTCGGGACAAAAATTGTATCGGCCAAGATAATCAAGATGACTGTAACATAGTTCGATCAGATCGTCCAGGACGATAAAGTATCATACGGGACGATGCATTACAGAAAGCTCAGAAAAGTTCAGTAGATGGAATTTTGAAGAGAAATTTTCATATCGTCTAGGATGATAGAGGTATCATCTAGGACGATATGACAAGAATTTGGAACCCAAGAAAAGATGGAGATGATCTGAGAATGCCTCAATTAAATAAATAAAATAGAAAATTAAAAAGTTAACAAACAACAACAAAAATAACTAAAAACAATCAAAAGAATTTTTTTTTGTTTTAGCAAAGCATCCATATGATAAATTTCTCAAATAATTAAATTTTAGATATTCAAAAGATACAACCCTACTAACATGTCATAATCTAAAAATGGTAGAATATTCAATTCTGTTAACCCTAGCTCGAACGTCTTTTAGGGTAAAAATTGCCTTTTGAAAACAAAAGGATAAACTCAGAATAACTTAATTGGGTAAAAAGAAGATACGTTCAAATACAAAGAAAATATCTCATAAAAAATGTACCAAAGTAATTTGTCTCAATCATGGAATTTGAAATCAAGCCTTTGAAAATATCAAATAGCCCATGAGTTCTTCTAAGTTTTAAAAGTTTTGAAAAGAGATGATAGCTAGCATTTTGTGGGCTCATTTTTTGCCTCTTGATACTTTG
Organism: Dendrobium catenatum; assembly: GCF_001605985.2. Classification (NCBI taxonomy): domain Eukaryota; kingdom Viridiplantae; phylum Streptophyta; class Magnoliopsida; order Asparagales; family Orchidaceae; genus Dendrobium; species Dendrobium catenatum. Next base: position 1,510,130 of record NW_021318474.1, on the reverse strand, counting down.
ATTGGCTCTTTGAGCATCTTTTGATTTTTGATACACTTTTGTGTATACTCTTTTTATTTCAATTTGGCGGCTTTGCCTTTTTTTTTGCAAGCTAAATTCTCTTTTACAATCTCTTAAAAATGATTCTTAGTTGTGAATATATCTTCTAGATATTAGAGAATATGAGATCTCTTTCTAACATAAGGAAGAATCAAGTCACAAATCTCAATCAAATGATATGTGCAATGGCAAGATTTCTCTCTCTAACATAAGGAAGAATCAAGTCACAAATCTCAATCAAATGATATGTGCAATGGCAAGATTTCAATTAAGTTGAATGATATATAAAAACTTTGGACATTATATATTAGGATAGATCATTGTAGCAAGATAAAAAAAGATCTTATTTTCAAAAATCATTTGTTAAAAATAGATAGAATTTTGTTTGGAGAAGAATATTATACCTACTAAAAGAGGTTAGAAAGAGGAAAAACATCAACCGTATTTCTCCCTTTAACTGATTTAGAGATGCTAAGCATTGATAATAAATCTCCAAAATCTAAAAGCTTGAAAGATCATCATATAAAAAACCAAAATTAAAATAAAATAAGATCAAATAACTAAAAAGAGAAAACACAAGTATGAAAAAAAATAAAACCAAGATTAAACCTTAAATGCATTTCTAGAAATTATGAAGCAGCAAATTTAAGCAATTTATGAGCAGCGAGTCTTCATTTGGACGAGTATCCTATGCTCTCACGAGGTCTTTGGTGAGAGCAATCCTGCAAGAATCAACAACTATCAGATTTAGGAACCCAAATAGTTTTGGGTCCCTTCTCATGAGAAGTAGAATGTAATGCATGTGTGCTATGCTGTGAATTATGCAATTTTGGTCTCCACACCCATTGTGTACTACAGTGAACAGTGCAAGTGTGTGAGATGCGTCCTAGCATACTACATGAAAAGCATCTAAGACCAGGAAAATGATTTCTTAAATGGTCTGGATTGTAATGCCTCTTCCTAGGTCTTTGCTTTAGATCAAAAGTAGGTGTCATCCAATTTCTTTTAATTGAGTCCAATTCATTTTTAAGCCTCAAGTTAGTATTTTCTAAAGCATTATTATCAATCCTCAAGTTGCTCTCTATCACTTTAGATTTCTTCAAATTAGATTTGAGTGAGGTGTGTGAAACTTTTAATGCATCATGCTCATCACTTAATTCCGATTACTTTTTATTTAAATCATCAAATTCATCAAGTAGAGTCATGTGATTTGAATCAATCGTAGAATGATATTTGAGAATAATTTCATATTCTTTTTTGTAAATTTGAAAGTTCCAACTTCAAACTAGCATGAGTTTTCTTAAGTTTTTTGTATGATGCATGAATTTTCTCACAAATTTCAAACAAATGATCATAAGTTGGTTTACATACCTCTTCTTCATCACTTTGATCATGATGATCTTCCGTTATTAAGCACAAGTTTGTTGTTTTATCTTCAGGTTCAGTCTCCGATGAATCAGTTGCAAAATCTGCCCAAAATGCCTATTGAAGTCTCTTTTTGTCCTTCCTGAGCTTGGGTTTTTTCTCACCCTTTTCTTTGCTTATGTGATCTTGAAATGTAGGACAATCCGCTTTTATATGACCAGACTTCCTGCATTAAACGAAAACAACATCAGAAGATCTTTTAGAATATTTATTATCCTTACCTTTTCTCTAACTTTGATGATGCATGTGTTTCTTCCTTAAAAAGTTTTTGAATTGCCTTGTGATTAAGGCAAAGTCATCGCTTTCAGACCCGGAAGAGTGAGAGTCCAATTTGTGCACTTTTAGAGCCACTATTTTCTCTTTCTTTTTCTCACATGCATTAAGATTTGTTTGATTCACCCATTGCTCGTAAGCAATGAGTGAGCCAAGTAAGTAATCAATCGAATAGGTGTTTAAATTCTTAGATTCAATTATATCAGTGATTTTATCATCAAAAGAGGAAGGCAAGCATCTTAAAATTTTATCATCAAAGAAGTTACAATTTGAGTAACCCGTGTATACATATCAGAAATTGATTCAGAAGGTTTCATATAAAAAAGTTCATAGTCATGCAAGAGAATATTCAAATGAGATTGTTTTACTTCATTGGTTCCTTCATTAGTAATACACAACTTATCCCAAATCTCTTTTCCAGTAGAGCAAGTAGAAACACGCATGTAATCCTCAGACTGTAAAGAACAAGAAAAATAGTTCAAACACTTCGCATTCAATTTAGCTAAATCTCTTTCATTGGTAGTCTATTCAGAAAAAGCAACTTTAATTTTAATTCCGTTAATTTCATGAGTAGGTGGAGAATATCCTTCTTTAATAAGCATCCACATGCAATAGTCAGTTGATTGCAAAAAAGTAGACATGCAAGTTTTCCAAAAATCAAAAGGAAGGTTGTCAAACAAGGGAGGTCGTGTAATAGAATATCCTTCAGTTGTATTACAATTCCCAAAGTTAGCCATGGATCAAAATTGAAAAAGTTTTCAAACTTTGTTTTTATGAATCCCTTTCTGATACCACTTAAAAGTTTGTTAGAGATGTTAGGCCCTATGAACTAGTCCCGAGGCTAACCAACAAAGGGGGTGAATTGGTACTTTAAAAAATCATTAAAACCAAGAACAAATATCACAAACTAAAATCACCACGAAAAAAATAATAGCGGAAAATTAAAGTGCGGAAGCAGTCAAAAGAACACAAGGGTTTATAGTGGTTCGTTCAGCTTGACCTACGTCCACTCCCCGGAGGCGCCCTCCGAGTATTGCACTACCAACGTGACTCTTCTTTAGCTCCCATAGCTAGGCGGAGAAACCCTCACAAAAACATCTCCTTTTTTGCCATACCCAGTAAGGCAGATAACAAAACTCCTTTTTCTTCCTCCTGAAGCAGGCAGAGATTCACGATCACTTTTTGAAACTTACCTCTCCCAACCCTTCTAAGGACAAGAGACTCTAGGGAAGAAGAAGTGGAACAATGCTTGGAGCAACCCTTGTGAACCCCCTTACAAGCTCCCCCTCATAAGATCCTCTCTCTCTCTTTCCCTCTCTCTCTCTCCTTTAGGTTTTCTCAGGTCAAGACAACAGCCAAGGATCTTCAAAAAAATGTTGAACAAGAGCGCTTAAATAGAAGAGCTTCAAAAGAGCTCAATAATTGCAAGTTACCGACTTTATCTTCTAGGACGATAATAATATCGTCTTGTACGATTAGTTCAAAACACAAATGATTGGCCAGAACATCACCCTGAAGATGATCTGGATGATTGAAAATTGGCTTGATCATCCTGGACGATTAGTTCAAATCAGAGGAAAATCATCCAGAGCATCGCCCTGAATTCGAGCAGGCTGATAGTTATCATCTAGGAGTAACTAAGGGTTTTTGAATATATCATCATGGCCGATCCTACGATCGTCCAAGATGATGTGATCGTATCAATCATCCTTAATTGCTTCCTTAATTGCCGGATCAATTTAGGCTTAATTGTGCCATATCATCCTGGTCGATTTCCAAAAATACAAAATACCTAAATTGATTATGGCGGCTATTTCTTTCTATTTTGAGCATATCGTCCTTGCCGATACAAGTATCGTCCAGGCCGAATAGATTATTACAGCTGCCTTAAGTAAGAAATCCTGATTAGAACTTCTGTTTTGGACTCAATCGTCCAGGACGATGTAAATATCATCCGAGATGATGTGAGTAAAAATATAAATTCTAAATCTCTCAAGTGCGTGTGTGTAGGGTTACTTAACATCAGTCACTTCAAACATTTACAATTGACTCAAGAAAGGGAAAAAGAAAATCACAGACTGACTCAACCCTAATCTACCTAGTCTTGAGCTAATTCTGATTTCCATTCGATCTTTGAGTCCTGAAAAGTTAGTAGAGAAAAGGCAATCATATTGTTTGCTATCATCAAAACCATAATTCATGAAACCAAATCTGCAACAAAGTTTGCAACTGACAGCACCAGAAAAACCAATGATTGAAAATAATAAGAAGAAACCATTATCCAAAACCAACAAGAGATAATGAATGAAGAAGAAGACCAAACACCACATCAAAAATAACCAACCTAGCCAAAAAAAAAAAGCACACCAAAGGTAAAGCCAAGATGAAGGATAAATTCTAATATCTGGAAGCCCCATTTTATCCAACCTAATAATGCCTTTAAGTAACATAGGTAAGATAGAATTAGAGAAATTAATAAGACATTCCAACATACATTCCAGGTTAGCTAACGAACTGGCACCAGTATTACCTTTTGTATGACCATGAGAAATAGAAAAGTTAAAAAACATCAACATCTGATTGATTTCTCTAATAAGATAAAAAAGATCTGGATAGAAAAATCTATTCTTTTGATTCATAAGGAAATGAATAGTATAATTGTCATCCACTTCAATCCAAATATTTTTAATACCAAGCGAGAGGCATAATTTGAACCTGTTAAAAATAGTAGAATGCTCAGCCTTAACCGCATAACACTTCTCCAATGGCCTAGCAAAAGCAATAATCATGTAACTATTATCATCCTTGATAATGCCACCAAACCCAAAATAATCATTTTTAATAGAACCATCCATATTAATTGTAAAAGTATTAAAAGAAGGTTTGATCTAATACACCAGATTAGTTTCATCCAAAAAATAGCTAGTTTGTAGAAAGATGCCAAACTTATGGACAACAAAAAAAAATTCCTAAAATTTATAGAGGCCACAAGATTGGCAATAAAAATCTTAAAATCTTTGTCCAAGACATTTTGAATAATATGATTGGTATCCATATAAATATTATCAAACACAGGCTTATTTCTAGCAATCCAGAAAATGGTACAAAAACAAAAAAGGAATAAAATTTGTTATATGCCCTTCAGAATTGATGAACCAAAAGTCAAGCAAAGTATTGATAAAGATATTAATATTAAAATAATTTAAATTGAATATGCCTTCAAAACTTACTAAATTTTTTCAGTAATTGAACTAAAGATAAAAATAAGATGCATGTTTTCTACATGAAAGAAACATTGGCACTTAGAAGTAATAATAATGCCTTTTTTCCTCAAATTATTGTTCGTAGGGATATAATTGTGCATAATTATCCACATAAAAATAGAAATGTACTTAAGGATACTTTTGTTCCAAATCATTAAAAACACATTCTTAATACATTTTTTCCCTAAACATATGCCATGCATCCTTTAAACTAAACATGTCATTATGAGACAAATCACATAATAATAAATTGTCATAATCAATATTAATGGGAAGGTTGAGAATTTTTAAAATAACATTTCCATTAAGAGTATCAGCCAGTTTCATAGAAGTCCCAAGTATTATCAATGATAAAAGAGTTCAATTTAGTAAGGGCAATGGAGAATGAATTGAAAATGGAATCAGTGGACTTACCTCTAAGCCACCGATCCTGCCATAAGAAGATCTTTGCTCTACTAAGTCCCCATTTAATATGAGGTTTAACAATCCACTCATTGTTGAAAATACTTCTCCACACTATGGAGTCACCAAATTTACAACTAAGCATAAAAGGATGCTTATCGAAACAATACTTATCATTCATAAATATGGGCCAAAGAGAAAGTCTAGAATTTAAATTCAACCACAATTTAAAGGAAAATGCATATGAAAGATCAATCATGTTTTTATAACCCAACACCACTTCATTAAGAACCCCATAACACTTTGTCCAAGAGGACCAAATAACTTTAGAGTTAACAAGAGAGCCATTCCAAAAGAGCTTATTGATTAATTTCTCAATCCTATTACAATCAGTAAGTGAAGGTTGCAAGGTTTGAAAGGAATAAACTAGTAAAGAACATAAGACACTTTTGATACGAGTTAATTTACCCCAAAAACTAAGAAAATTAGAGTCCTAAGAGAGGAGTTTAATTCATAAAGAAGTAATAAGATCATCAAAAAGAAAAGTTTTCTTTCTATCCTTGTAGAGAGGGATCCCTAAATATTTAATAGGTAAAGAAACTTGAGCAAAGCTTGTATTATGCATGATAGTGGTAATACGATTATTTGAAACCTTGTTTGAAATAATAAAGCAGCTCAAATTTTTCTTGATGAAAAGACTACTACACTTTCAAACATACTTAATACCACATAAGTTCATTAACCCGTTTAATATAAGCATTAGAGAAAATAATAACATCATCAGCAAAACATAAATGTGAAAAAGGACAGCCACACATATTTTTATAATAATTATTAGGAAAGTTTCCATAAATGTTAATAAGCCCACTAGAAAAATAATCCATGGTAATAATAATTAGGAAAGGGGATATAGGATCACCTTCTCTCAACTCATGCGAGGACGTAAGAAACCCATGACTTTTCCCGTTAATGATAACAGAGGAATAAGAATTTTCAATAGTATTTTTTAATAATGTTAATAAAAGAAGTAATTTAAACCAAATAAGTGCAATATGGGTTAAATAAAATCTAAACTAATATGATCATAGCATTGGCAATATCCAATTTGAAAATAATGTTACGACCAAACACCCTAACATCCGATTCATTCAAAAAATTTTGAGCTAAAAAAATGATATGCTAAAGATAAACCTCCCTTTAATAAAGCTGGTTTGATTAGTAGTAATGATTTGCTAAAGCAGAGGAGCAAGGCAACTCCTAAGAAATTAATAAATCACTTTACTAAAAATAGTGCAAAGACTAATAGGTCTGAAGTCATTCCAACTTTAAGACCCATTTTTTTAGGAATAAGCACAATGGAAGAGGAAGAGAAAAACTTGGACATATGGTTACCATCAAAAAAATCTAAATATAATTAAAAAGATAAAAACTCACAATGTCCCAAGCTTTTTTGAAAAACTTAGTCATATAACCATCAGGACCAGCAGCAAAGTTATAATTCAAATAAAAATTCATTTTCTTAGTTTCCTCCAAAGTTGGGGGAACAATAAGAAAATAATTATCATACTGGTTAATGATCTTAGGAATAATTCTAGGACTATACAAAAGGAAGGGAGAAAAATTATTATTGAATTTTTTTTAAGAAAATTCTATTCTAGAGATAGCAATTTCCCCAACATTTTCAGTATATAAACCATCAGGACGAAAAATTTTATAAATCCTTCTCCTTGCTCTATTCCTTTTAACTAAAGAATGAAAATACTTATTATTATTATTCTTGTCAATCAGATGCTTAGAGATAGTTTGTGAGGGTTGTTAAATCTTTATGAACTTGCCCAAGGATAACAAAGAGGTGGGTGAATTAGTTATTTTAAAACATTTCTTAAGGAAAAATAAAATCATTTTGAAATCCTTCTGAATATTTTAAAATAGAAAATTTTATCCCATAATGCAGATGAAGAACCATTTTTACTATAACTAAAATTAGTGATTTAAAACATAGAATAAATCATAGAAGAATGCAAATATTCAATGCAGAAATAGAAAGAACACACAAATATTATAGTGGTTTGATCAACTTGACAAGCATCCACTCTCCAAAAACCTCCTTTCCATGTATTATACTAAAAGTAGTGTCTCTCCTTTTTCCCCTATGGCAAGGCAAAGAAGTTCTTACAAAATCTTTCTGCCGACTCGATGAGGTAGAGTAAATTTAATACTTTTACTCCCTCTAGGAGTAGGTTGAGAACTCTAGACCTAATGCTTATGAAAGACTCCAAGAGCCACCAAGGAACTATGGAAGAAGCTTAAAGAAGATGGTGAAAACATTTCTTAGAGAAACCTTTGTGAATCCCTCTTAACTCCCCTTCATAAGGATCATTATCACTCAATGCTCTCATCTCTTCATTCTCTAAGCTCTCTCTCAGATTAACCTAACATCAAAATGTTTTTCTAATAAGAGTATTAGAAATCCTAAAATAGTGAGCTTAAATAAACCTTAAATTTTAAGAGATTCTTCTTCAATTTGTACAGTATAATACACGTGGTGATGATCAGAGAACCATAACTCTATTTTCACCCTCCTTATGATGGTTATAGAACCACAACTCTATTTTCACTCTCATGGTGATGGTTAGAGAACCAAAACTCTTTTTTCACTCCCCATGTGATGGTCAAAGAATCATGGTCTTTACTGCATAACGTCTTCTTCGGAGCCATAGATATTTGAGGCATTCTCCTGTAGGTACTAGGTAAGAATCTTGCTTGGAGAAATCTTCTGAATCCCCTCATAACTTTACCCTCATAAAGTCTCTCTCTCTTTTCTCACCAAGCTCTCCTTCTCTCCCTAAAGTTCTCTCTCAAGGATACTAAACAGCCAAAGATAGCTCAAAGGAATATTTGAACCCCTTAAATAAAGGGCTTGAAAAACCCTAAATTTCAAGCAATCCAACTTCTTTTCATATAGTATGATACACGCATCATATAATAAGATTAGTTCAATTCAGACTCACCCAGAAAGTTTGTTTAGAAGAACTATTCAACTTTTATAATAAATCATATAATACCATTAAAAATCATATGGTATGATATATAAAAATTCCTTCTTTTCGTTTGGTACAATTCATAGGATAACCAACTTTGTACAAGGGTGATCGTCCAACATTATGGCCATCGTATGATATAATTAGTATAAAAATCATTGGTTTTATTTGGTATAATCGAAGGGATTAATAATTTCTTACACAGGTACTCTTACAGTACAAACTATTTATACAATATGATCAATCATAATAATTATTCAAAATTTGATTGTCTAATATGAAAGTATTTATTAAGAAAGTTTTTAATTAGGACATACAATATGACCCAAATCATATTATACGATTAGTACATAATTAGTATCTTTCTTTACTTTGGCGACTAGGGCTTTGACAGAGCACAAAATTTCATATAGTATGAATTATAATCATATAGTAAGAAATACTTAGTACATTACAAAAACTAATTATATAGTATGAATTACATAAAAATAATAATTATCTCAAAAACATTTTCCTCTCTCTCTCCATGTGTTTGTGCAAGGTTTCTTAGCAAAGTTATCCAACCAATTATATGATATGACTCAAGAAAAGAAAAAAATATAAAATAATTTCAAAATTACATACTATAATAAAGATGTACGAAAAGTAGTCCATCCCAAAAACCTTGGTTGTGTAGATGGATTAAAGATTTTAATTTTGTTAAATAATTAGGAATTATTTGATTTAAAGTTTTACACTCCATCAAATTCATTCATGGATTTGTTCAACCATGCTTAAGGAATCAGATCTCTATAGGACACATAGCCTCCAGCTTGGAGTAGTTCATCCTAAAAACTTTATCTTTGGAGTGCTAGTTATATATTATGATATAGATTATGGGTTTTATTAATTAAATTGAAGTTCTTTGTAATATTTACAAATTATTAGAATTTTATAACTATTGGAATTATTTTAATCGCATCAATTAAGGGTCCAAAAGTTGACTTTTAAACTTAAAGCTAATTATAAAAGTTTCATATTTTTAATAAATATTAGAACTTATGAAGAGTAGTTAGATTATTAGTTTGCTTAATTTAAAATTTTGTTTCAAAAGTTATATATATATATATATATATATATAAGTTTAATCCCAAAATTTGAACTAAATAATTGTGAGAGAGTGACTTTTTTGACTTAAGATTTGTTTCAAAATTTGCTTTTTTTAAAAAAATATTTTATTTTATCAAAAAGAGTTGAAAGTTGACTTTTTTTATTATAGACTTGAATAAGCTATGAGTTTAATTAAATGGATTTTCTTTAATTAGTTAATGATTTATCAATATTTGGAAATTTTTGAAATTTTCATAAAATGTTTTATATAAAAGATTTTTTTAATTTAACTCTAAATCAAAACCCAAACTCTTAGAATCACCTAAAATGTCCGAGATGAACTAAGAAGATGTATCCAAGGAATTTGATGAAATTTTGAGTTTAGTTGCAAATTCTATTTTCTTTTTAACCTATGTTTTGAATGATTGACAAAACACCTAATTGATTTTCTGACTACTTGGAATTCTTCTAACTTTTAAGGAATCGAAGAGATCGGACGAACAGACGAAGCCATTTCAGGAGATTGCGTAGGGTTTACGGTTGAGTTAGTTTTTACTTTAGTTTTTCAACTGTCTTGAGTCTACTTGTAAATGTCAAAGAGACGTTGTAATAACCCTACACACACACACTTGAGACTTAGAATTTCTGTTTTTATCATATCGGCCAGGACATTTTTAGATCGTCCTGGACGATCATCATTAAAACAGAAAGTGTCTAAATAAGGATTCTAAATTAGAGCTATCAATTAACATAATCGGCCTGACAGATACGTGTATCGGCAGGACGATAAGCAAAATTAGAAGAAGTTGTCGCCATAGACAATAAGGTATAACTGTATTTTTAATTATCAGCCAGTATGTCATTGATTGGCCTGGACGATATTCACAAATTATGCCTTAATTGATTCAAGAAAATCAAGGGAGTAATTAAAGGATGATTACTATGATCATATTCATCTGATGATGATCGCAAGATCGCCAGGACAATCTATCAAACAAAAACCTTGGATTACGCCAGGACGATAAATATCGGCCAGCTCGAATCAGGGCGATGCTCTGGATGATTTTCCTCTGATTTGAATTGATCGGTCGAGGACGATTGTGAGATCGGCCTGGACAATGAACCAATTTTCTAATCATCCAGTTTTGCCATCCAGGCGATACTCTGGCCGATCTTCTGAGTTTTATACTGATCGGCCAGGCCGATGTTCATATCGGCCTAGACGATATTGTCGGCAACTTGCAATTAATGAGCTCCTTTGAGCTCTTCTCTTTAAGAGCTCTTGTTCAATATTTTGAAAGACCTTTGGCTGCTGCCTTGACCTGAGAA
>NW_021318474.1:1478163-1498983 GCF_001605985.2 Dendrobium catenatum | reverse complement strand
GAAATAAAAAGTGTGGATGCAAAGAAAACAAAACATAGGAATTTATATGGTTGGTCACTCGATTATGCCACTCCCCAGAGGCGCCCTCTGAGTATTGCACTAGCAAACGTGACTCTCCTTTAGCCCCACAGTGGCGGAGAAGCTTTAACAAAGCACCTCCTTTTTGCCACCTCGGCATGCAAAGAGAACTCCTCCTTTTGCTTCTCCTGGAGCTGAACAGAGAAACACAACGAAAAGCTAACTCTTAACCTCTACGACCCTTACGGACGAGAACTTCTCGATGAAGAAGAAGCAGAGCGATCCTTGAAGCAACCCTTGTGAATCCCTCAAAAGCTCCCCTCACAGATCTCTCTCTCTCCTCTCTCTCTTCTCTCCTAAGGCCTTCTCAAGGTCAAGGCAGCAGCAAAGGTCTTTCAAAATGTTGAACAAAGAGCTCTTAAAGAGAAGAGCTTCAAAGGAGCTCATTAATTGGCAAAGTTGGCCGACAATATCGCTCTAGGAGATTGGACTCGGCCTGGCCGATCAGTTAAAACTCAGAGATCGGCCAGAGTATCGCCTGGATGGCAAAACTGGATGATTAGAAATTGGTTCATTGTCCAGGCCGATCTCCACAATCGTCCTCGACCGATCAATTCAAATCAGAGGAAAATCATCAGAGCATCGCCCTGAAATTCGAGCTGGCCGATATTTATCGTCCTGGCGTATCCAAGGTTTTTGTGATAGATTGTCCTGGCGATCTTGCCGATCATCTCAGATGATAATGATATAGTCAATCATCCTTATAATTACTCCCTTGATTTTCTTGAATCAATTAAGGCATAATTTGTGAATATCGTCCAGGCCAATCAATGAATCATACTGGCTGATAATTTAAAAATACAGTATACCTTATGTCTATGCGACAACTTCTTTCTATTTTGGCTTATCGTCCTGGCCGATACACGTATTGTAGGCCGATATGTTAATTGATAGCTGCAATTAAGAATCCTTATTTAGAACTTTCTGTTTTAATGATGATCGTCCAGGACGATTAAAAAATGTCTGGCCGATATGAGTAAAAACAGAAATTCTAAGTCCTCTAAGTGTGTGTGTGTAGGTTATTAGAATCGTCTCTTTGACATTACAGTAACTCAAGACATTGAAAAACTAAAGTAAAAACTACTCAACCGTAAACCTACGCAATCCCTGAAATGGCTTCGTCTGTTCGTCGATCTCTTCGATTCCTTAAAAGTTAGAAGAATCAAGTAGTCAGAAAATCAATAGTGTTTTGTCATCATAAAACATAGGTATAAAGAAAATAGATTTGGCAACTAAACTCAAAATTTCATCAAATTCTTGGATACATCTTCTTAGTTCATCTCGGACAGTTTTAGGTGAATTCTAAGAGTTTGGTTTTGATTTAGAGTTAAATATAAAAAAACTTTTAATAAAAAATTTTTATGAAAATTTCAAAAATTTCCAAAGATTGATAAATATAACTAATTAAAGAAAATCCAATTTAATTAAACTCATAGCTTATTCAAAGTCTATAATAAAAAAGTCAACTTTCAACTCTTTTTGATAAAATAAAATATTTTTTTAAAAAAAGCAAACTTTTGAAAAAATCTTAAGTCAAAAAGTCACTCTCTCACAAATTATTAGGTTCAAATTTGGATTAAACTTATATATATAATATATATATATATATATATATATATAATATAATATATATAACTTTAAACAAAATTTTAAAAGTAAGCAAACTTAATAATCTAACTACTCTTCAACTTCTAATATTTATTAAAATATGGAAACTTTTATAATTAGCTTTTAAGTTTAAAAGTCAACTTTTGGACCCTTAATTGATGCGATTAAAAATAGTTTCCAATAGTTATTAAATTTAATAATTTGGTAAATATTACAAAGAACTTCATTTATAATAAAACACATAACTTTTATATCATAATATATAACTAGCACTCCAAAGATAAAGTTTTTAGATGAACACTCCAAGCTACAGGCTATGTTGTCCTATAGAGATCTATTCCCTTTAGCCTGGTTTGAACAAATCCATGAATGAAGTTTGATGGAGTGTAAAAACTTTAATAATCAATTAATTCCAATTATTTAACAAAATTAAAAATCTTTAATCCATCTACACAACCGAAGGTTTTTGGGATGGACTACTTTTTGTACATCTTTATATGTATTTGCTAATTTTTGAAATTATTTATATTTTTTTCTTTTCTTGAGTCAATCATATAAATTGTTGATAACTTTCTAATAAACGTTGCACAAACAACATTGGAGAGAGAGGGGAAAAATTTTTTGGAGATAATTTATTATTTTTATGTAATTCCATACCTATACAATTAGTTTTGTAATGTTACTAAGTATTCTTTACTATATGAATTATATTCCATACTAGTATGAAAATTTGCTCTGTCAAAAAGCCCTAGTCGCAAAGTAAAGAAGAACTAATTACGTACTAATTGGTATATCATGAATTTGGTCATATTGTATGTCCTAATTAAAACTTTCTTTATAAATACTTTCATATTAGACAATCAAAATTTTGAATTAATTATTATGATGATCGTACTGTAAATATTCCGTACTGTAAGAGTACCTGGTATGAAAATATTAATTCCTTGGATTATACCAAATAAAACAATTGATTTTTATAACATTTATCATACGATGGGCCATAATGCTGGCGATACCCTTGTTAAAAAGTTGGTTTCCTATGAATTGTACAAACGAAAAAAGGAATTTTTATATATCATACCATATGGATTTTTAAGTATTATATGATTTATTATAAAGTTGAATAGTTCTTCTAAACAACTTTCTGGGTTGAGTCTGAATTGAACTAAATTCTTTATATGTATGCGTGTATCATTACTATTATGAAAAGAAGTTGCATGCTTGAAATTTATGGGGGTTTTTCAACCTTTAATTTAAGGGGTTTCAAATATTCCTTTTGAAGCTATCTTTGGCTGTTTAGTATCCTTAGAGAGAACTTGAGGGAGAAGAAGGAAGCTTGGTGAGAAAGAGAGAGAGACTTTATGAGGGTAAAGTTATGAGGGGATTCAGAAGATTTCTCAAGCAAGATTCTTACATAGTACCTACAGGGAGAATGCCTCAAATATCTATGGGCTCCGAAAGAAGAGTTATGCAGTAAGACCATGATTCTTTGACCACACATGGGGAGTGAAAAAAGATTTTGGTTCTCTAACCATCACATGAGAGTTGGAAAATAGAGTTGTGAGTCTATAACATCATAAGGGGTGAAAATAGAGTTATGGTTCTGATCATCACCAGTATTATACTGTACAAATTGAAGGAATCTCTTAAAATTTAAGGTTTTTAATGCTTCATATTTTAGGATTCTAATACTCTTATTAGAAAAACATTTGATGTTAGGTTAATTGAGAAGAGCTTGAAGAGAATGAGAGATGAGAGCATTGAGTGTAATGATCTTATGAAGGGGAGTCTAAGAGGATTCACAGAGGTTTCTTAAGAAATGTTTTCACCATCTTCTTTTAAGCTTTCTTCCATAGTTTCCTTGTGGCTCTTGGAGTCTTTTCATAAGCATTAGTTCTAAGTTCTCAAACTACTCTAGCAGGGGTAAAAGTATAAAATTTACTCTACTCATCGCGTCGCAGAACAGATTTTGTAAGAACTTCTTTGACTTGCATATGGGGAAAAGGAGAGACACTTACTTTTAGTAAATACATGGAAAGGCAGGTTTTTGAGAGTGGAATGCTTGTCAAGTTGATCAAACACTATAATATTTTGTGTGTGTTTTTCTATTTCTGCATTGAGATATTGCATTCTTCTATGAATTTATTCTATTTTTAAATTCACTAATTTTATTTATAAGTAAAAATGGTTTCTTCATCTGCATTTATGGGATCAAAATTTCTTATTTTAAAATATTCAGAAGATTTCAAAATGATTTTATTTTTCCTTAAGAAATGTTTAAAAAACTAAGTCACCCACCTCTTTGTTATCCTTGCAAGTTTCATAAAGATTTAACAACCCTCAGAACTATCTTCTAGCATCTGATTGACAGAATAATAATAATAAGTATTTTCATTCTTTAGTTAAAAGGAATAGATCAAGAGCAGGATTTATAAAATTTTCGTCTGATGGTTTATATTCTGAAATGTGGGAAATGCTATACCTAGAATATAATTTCTTAAAAAAATTCAATAATAATTTTTCTCCCTTCCTTTGTATAGTCCTAGATTAGAATTCCTAAGATATCTTAACCAGTATTGATAATTATTTTCTTATTGTTCCCACTTTGAGGAAACTAAGAAAATAGAATTTTTATTTGGAATTATAACTTTGCTGCTATCCTGATGGTTATATGACTAAGTTTTTCAAAAAAAGCTTGGGAACATTTGAGTTTTTATTTTTAATTATATTTAGATTTTTTTTGATGGTAACCATATGTCCAAGATTTTTCTCTTCCTTTCCATTGTGCTTATTTCCTTAAAAAAATGGGTTTAAAGTTGAATGACTTCATGAACCTATTAGTTCTGCACTATTTTTAGTAATGTGATTTATTAATTTTTAGGAGTTGCCTTGCTCTCTCGCTTTAGCAAATCATTACTTACTAATCAAACCAAGCTTTATTAAGGGAGGTTAATCTTTATGCATCATTTTTTTAGCTCAAAATTTTTTTGAATGAATCGGATGTTAGGGTGTTTGGTGTAACATTATTTTCAAATTGGATATGCCAATGCTATGATCATATTAGTTTAGATTTATTTAACCCATATTGCACTTATCTTTGTTAAATTACTTCTTTTAATTAACATTCATTAAAAAAATACTTAATTGAAAATTCTTATTCCTATGTTTATCATTAACGGGAAAAGTCATGGCTTTTACGTCCTCGCATAGTTGAGAGAGAGGTGATTATATCCCCTTTCCTAATTATTATTACGCAAGGATTATTTAGTCTAGTGGCTTATAACAATTTATGGAAACTTTCCTAATTAATTATTATAAAAAAATATAAAATATGTGTGGCTGTCTTTTAACATTTTATGTTTGCTAATGATATTATTTATTTTCTCTAATGCTTATATTAAACGCGGTATATGATTATGTGGTATTAAGTATAGTTGAAAGTGTAGTTCTTTTCATCCAAGAAAAATTGAGCTGCTTTATTATTTCAAAAGGTTTCAAATAATTGTTATTACCACTATCATGCATAATACAAGCTTTGCTTCAAGTTTCTTTACCTATTAAAATATTTGGATCTTCTACAAGGTAGAAAGAAAATTTTCTTTTCTGTGATCTTATTACTTCTTTAATGAATTAAACTCCTCTCTTAGGACTTCTAATTTCCTTAGTTTTTGGGGTAAATTAACTGTAATCAAAAGGTTCTTATGTTTCTTACAGTTTTATTCCTTTTCAACCTTGCAACCTTCACTTAACTAGTTGTAATAGGATTGAGAATTAATCAATAAGCTCTTTTGGAATGGCTCTCTTGTTAACTCTAAATATTTGGTCCTCTTAGGACAAAGTGTTAATGGGGTTCTTAATGAAGTGGTGTTGGTTGATAAAACACTATTGATCTTTCTATGCATTTTTCTTTAAATTGTGTTGAATTTAAATTTAGACTTCTCTTTGCGCCTATTTTATGAATTGATAAGTATTGTTTCGTAAGCATCCCTTTTATGCTTAGTTGTAAATTGTGAGCTCCATAGTGTGGAGAAGTATTTTCAACAATGAGTGGATTGTTAGAACCTTCATATTAAATGGGGAACTTAGTAGAGCAAAGATCTTCTATGGCAGGATGGTGGCTTAGAGGTAAGTCACTGATTCCATTTTCAATTCATTTCGTCCATTGCCCTTACTAAATTGAACTCTTTTATCTGATAATACTTGGGACTTCTATGAAACTGGCTGATTACTCTTAATGGAAATGTGTATTTTAAAAATTCTCAACCTTCCCATTAATCATTTGATGGATGGAAAATTATTATTTATGTGATTTGTCTCATAATAGCATGTTTTAGTTAAAGGATGCATGGCATATGTTTAGGGAAAAAATGTATTAAGAATGTGTTTTAATGATTTGGAACAAAAGTATCATAGTTACCATTTCTATTTTATGTGGATAATTATGACAAATTATTATCCCTGAGAATTAATAATTCTGAGGAAAAAAGGCATAATTAATTACTTTCTAAGTCAATGTTGCTTTTCATGTAGAAAACATGCATCTTATTTTTATCTTTAGTTTCAATTACTGAAAAAAATTTAGTTAAGTTTTGAAGGCAATATTCAATTTTAAAATTATTTTAATTTAATATTCTTATCAAAACTTTGCTTGACTTTTGTTCATCAATTCGAAGGCACTATAACAAATTTTATTCTTTTTTGTTTTTGTACATTTTCTGGAATTGCTTAGAAATGAAGCCTGTTTTGATAATATTATATGGATACCAAATCATATTATTTCAAAATGTCTTGACAAAGATTTTAAGATTTTTTTTATTGCCAATCTGTGGCCTCTATAAATTTTAGGAATTTTTTTGTTGTTGTCATAAGTTTGGCATCTTCACAAACTAGCTATTTTTTTGGATGAAACTAATCTGGTGTTTAGATAAACCTTCTTTTAATACTTTTTATAATTAATGATGATGTGTTCTATTAAAATAATTATTTTGGGTTTGGTGCATTATCAAGGATGATAAATTACATGTATTGCCTTTTGCTAGCATTGAGAAGTGTTATGCGGTTAAGGCTTGAGCATTCTACTATTTTAACAGGTTTCAAATTTATGCCTCCGCTTGGTATTAAATATTTGATTGAAGTGGATTGAAAATTTATACTATTTATTTTCTTTATGAATCACAAAGAATAGAGTTTTGCTTCAGATCTTTTCTTTATCTTAATTAGAGAAATCAATCAGATGTTGATGTTTTTTAATTTTCTATTTCTCAATGGGTCATACAAAAGGTATACTTGGTGCCAGTTCGTTAGTAACCTGGAATGTATGTTGGAATGTTCTTTTAATTTTCTAATTCTATTTACCTATGGCTTACTTAACATTATTAGTTGGATAAAAATGGGGCTCTAGATATTAGAATTTTATCCTTGCATCTAGGCTTTAGCTTTTGGTGTGCTTTTTTTTTGGCTTAGGTTGGTATTTTTGATGTGGTGTTTGTCTTCTTCTCATTCAATTATGCTCTTGTGGTTTTGGATAATGGTTCTTTTAATTATTTCAATCATTGGTTTTTTCTGGTGCTCGTCAGTTGCAAACTTTGTTGCAGATTTGTGTTCTCATGGAATTTTGGTTTTGATGATATCAAACGCAACAATATGATGCCTTTTCTCTACTACTTTTCAGGACTCAAGATAAATGAAATAGAATTAGCTCAAGACTAGGTAATTAGGTTTGAGTCAGTCTGTGATTTTCTTTTACCCTTCTTATTCAATTGTAATTGTTTGAAGTGAACTTGATTTTAAGTAAGCTACCACCACCTTAGAGATTTTAAATTTATATTTTTACTCAACATCATCTCGGATGAATATTTACATCGTCCTGGACGATTGAGTCCAAAATAGAAGTTCTTAATCAGGATTCTTACTTAAGGCAGCTGTAATAATCTATTTGGCCTGGACGATACTTGATTGCGGCCAGGAACGATATGCTCAAGAATAGAAAAAATTGACCCATTAATCAATTAAGGTATTTTTGTATTTTTGGAAATCGACAGGATGATTATGGCACAATAAGCCTAATTGACGACAATTAAGGAAGAAAATTAGGATGATCTGATTAGCGATCACATCATCTTGGACACTCGTAGGATCGCCAATGATGATTATATTCAAAAACCCTTAGACTCCTGGATGAAACTATCGGCCTGCTCGAATTCAGGGCGATGCTCTGGATGATTTCTCTGGATTTTGAACTAATCGTCAGCGATGATCAAGCAATTTTCAAATCATCCAGATCATCTTCAGGGGATGTTCTGGCCAATCATTTGTGTTTTGAACTAATCGTACAAGACGATATTATTATCGTCTAGAATGATAAAGTCGGTAACTTGCAATTATTGAGCTCTTTTGAGCTCTTCTATTAAGAAGTCTTGTTTCAATATATTTTTTTAAGATCCTTGGCTGTTGTCTTGACCTGAGAAAACCAAAGGAGAGAGAGAGAGGAAGAGAGAGAAGAGGGAATCTGTGAGGGTGAGCTTGTAAGGGTTCACAAGGGTTGCTCCAAGCATTGTTCCACTTCTTCTTCCCTAGAAGTCTTTCGCAT
Source organism: Dendrobium catenatum (assembly GCF_001605985.2). Taxonomy (NCBI): domain Eukaryota; kingdom Viridiplantae; phylum Streptophyta; class Magnoliopsida; order Asparagales; family Orchidaceae; genus Dendrobium; species Dendrobium catenatum. The sequence goes on along the minus strand of NW_021318474.1, from coordinate 1,490,708 downwards.
TTATTTTTTTTGTGGTGTGATTTTGGTTTATGTGATTTTCATTCTTTGTGAAAAGAAATTTTAAAATACCAATTCACCCCCCCTCTTGGTTAGCTTGGGACTACGTTCATAGGGCTTAACATCCTTAACGAACTTTCAGAGTTTTTTTAAAATTTTTAATTAACTAGTGAAATTAATTGCAGATTTTCTTTAGAAATTAAATTAAGGTGAAATTAGGAGTTATCTTATAAGACTTTTCTTTTTCATGGGATGAGAGTTCAATTGTGCTCAATTAGAGTATTTATTTGAATTTCTAGGAGGTAAAATAAATTATTTAGGAATTAATTAAACTTGTAGGTAAAATTTAAAGGGGGATTTTGGGGCTCCTATTTGTTGGACCAAATGAATCCAAAATGAAGTGAATTTTGAACCATTAGATCACCTTTTCTCAAATTCCAAACCTTCTAAAGTTTGGCAAAATTATACCTATCAAAGGTGGCTAACCAAACCGCCTAAGATAACCTCTAGGTTACCTTACAAAATTCCTAGGCTCATACCCTATGCTTGCATTAGTGTGAAATTAGTGGCCCTAAGCTCCTTAGACTAAACATAATTAGCATAACAAAATTCAAACCACCCTAATTTTCATTGAATATATCACAAATGCAATTTGAACTTTTAGGCTAAATGATGACTCCTAAGACTAATTTGGCTAGGAAATTCCCTTAAACACCTCAAACACTTGACAAAAAAATTGGACATGTCAAAAACATGCCAATGTTTACTGTCCCAAAGTTCTAAGCTATGGTGACTTTAAATAAGCACATAAATTCACTAGTAACATTAACATTAAAAGAAGAATTTATAATTATAGAGCAATTATTAAGGCTTGGGACCATTATTCTTTGGAAGATCTCTTAGAGATCTTTCTAATGAGCCTAGGAATACCTAATGTTTTTAATTGTGGAGGGAGATATCAATTTTTGATGTTTCCTTAAAACTTTTGTAAAATTAAATCCAGATTTACACAGTTAGTTAGCACTTGATCTACGGGCGCCATTCGTTTGGCCAACCAATCATTGCAGCTAACTGTGTCAATATGGTGTTAATTACAGTTGTTAGATGATTGATAAAAATAACCATTATAAAATAGGCTTTTAAATTTGTGGGATTTAATCAAAACCATTGATTAAAATCAATGGTCAGGATTAATTATTCAACATCCCACATGGACCCAAAGCTGTTCATGTTCTCTAGCATGATCCAAGAGGTCCCGCCAGTAAACTATCATGAAATTTCATACGAATGATCAAGATAATGAGGTCTTTCAATCCAATGGTGGGACTACATTAGATTAAAAGTTTCTTTCACACTTCACAACCACTAATAAACTAGGGGCTCTAGAAGGGATTCTCATCGTATAGAAACCATCATTGAAATAGTTTTTCTATTTGGAAGCTTGGGTTTCATAATGGAAAAACATTTTCCTTCACTCATCGAGGTTAGAGGATTGACTGAGGTACAACTTCGAGTAGAGAGTACACATACTTCATTAGAGTTTTCTCAAACAGATGGATGGAAGAGGCTAGGAGAATGGGGGAATGGAAGAGGAATACTCAGGGAATTCTAAGGAGGGTTTTTGAAAAACTAAAAATAAAATGAGGTACTCAAGATCAAGCTGCCCTATTCAAATGCCTCCGGTGAGCTTAGATGGCCCGGAATGATCGGGGTAGGCATTGGATGGCCTTTATGTGGCAGAGCATAGTTCCTTAGAGGTCTGTGAGGATGAGCCCAATGAGCCCAGGCTTTAGAATGTTGAAACTAGTTGAATATGAGTTAGGTTGTTAGACCTAAGCTTATGTCCCAAAGGGTAATCAAGAGGGGGGGAGTGAATTGGTAATTAAAAATTTTTCTCTTTGTTTGAATTTAAAAGTTCGAAATTAATTGATTCTTTTTAGCAAATTTTAAAAACTACTATTCAACCATGAAAAATAAAATGGCATAAATTAGAAGTAGGAAAAATAAAAAGACACAAAGATTTATTGTGGTTCGATGAAACACGACCTACATCCACTCCCTGAAGTCTCCCACTTTAGGTATTGCACTATTACCACAAGTGTCTCTCTTCTTACCCCCACAGCAAAGCGGCGAAGCCTTCACAAAACTTTCTTCCACCACTACCGGTACTGTAGAGAACCGTTATCCTTTTAACCCTCCAAGTGTCGATAGAGAATCGTCGGCTGTTCACACTCTCCAAGAGTAGGCTGAGAACCTTTGGATGTTTACACTCTCCATGTGTAGGTAGAGAACCTTCATCTTTACACACTCTCGAGTGTCGGTAGAGAACCAGATTCTTTTGAATAATCTTCACACGAGCAATCTAGAAAGATAAGAGAAAGAGTGAAGAAACATAAATCATACACAGAGATCCATACCCTTGTGTACCTTAGTAAACCCATCATGCTACAATAGGAAGAAATCTCTCTCAATACTCTCTCATACTCTCTCCTTCAATTGCCATTTACCATTCACTAAGACTAGTAGACAAAAAGATTAAATGATAGTCTTAAGTGGAAATTTTATGGAAAAGTTAAAAAAATAGTCCAAAAACTGCATTTTTCAAATTCTAACAATCCACGATCGTCCCGTACGATCATTTTTCGTATGTAGAAATAGTTTAAAAACTGTTGCGTACAAACTCATTGTGAATTCGTACGAACTTAATTCGTACCTAATCATTGTCTGTATGAAATAGGTTTGTCCGATACGAACTATGTATTTCCCAAAACTAGAGGACATTGTCATGGGACAAACCAAAAATATCATCTGGGCGATTAGTATATTTATACAATCCAAAGGAGATCGTCCTGAGATAAACAAAAAATATCTTCTGGACAAATAGTTCATTTGGAAAATCCAGAGGAGATCATCTTGGGATGAACCAAAAATATCGTCTGGACGAACAGTTCATTTGGCAAATCTAGAGGATATCATCCTAAGGTGAATAAAAAATATTGTCCAGATAAATAGTTCATTTGGAAAATCTAGAGGAGATCATCCTATGATGAACCAAAAATATCATCTGAACAAATAGTTCATTTGGCGAATCCAGAGGATACCGTCTAGGGACGAATGTAAAAAATCGTTTGTATGATAGATACTTTAAAAAATTTTTGTCATTCCATGTTCGTTCCATTGCTCATTGGGAAAAAATAACCAACAAATGGTCCCGTATGAAAAGGTATCGTACTGTATAATCAGTTTAAAAATTTAAATTTTTAAATCTCTCCCCTGTTGTGTGTGTGCTCAGTTACTAAATAAAATAAAAAAAGTAAAAATAAATAGACTTCAATGTACAAAAAATTCTAAGCTGATCTTGATTTGAAGTCTTCAACAATCTAGAGTATGATTTCCATAAAAAAGTTAGTAGACACAAGAGCAAAAACAATTCTTCCAAAATATGTTAGGAAAAATAATAATCAAAACAATATTATTTGGAATTATCAAAAATATAAAAGTTGCAAGAATGTCAAACATGTAAAGCTAAGTAGCAATTATCTCAACAATCTCCCCCTTTTTGATGATGGTAAAATTATTATTATTTGAGTACAATTGAAGATCCAAAATTTCTCCTTAACTCCCCCTAAATGAATAAGCATGTGAATATAAGGCATTTTCTATTATGAAGAGTTCAAAATATAGTTTTTTTAAATTTTTATTAAGTCTTACAAAATCAAAAAAAAAATACTACTACAAACTTAAAATAAAGCAAAGAACAAAACACAAACAATCAAACACAAACTCAAAAACAAACATGAACAAAATGCAAAATCAAAAACAAACACGAACAAAAACACAAAAAAAATCAAACAATATTTCTCCCTCTTTTTGACAACACCAAAAATTAAAGAAGGGAAAAGATAATAGTAATGTTAGAAGTCATATGAGAAGTCTTTGATAATTAATCTTGAAAGAGATGGAGTTATAATTGCAATAACAAGATTAATGATCTTTAAAGAAAAATAAGGATTCATATCATTTAAATTAAGATGTAACAAAGACAAGATAAATATATCAAGGTCATGAATCAGTCTAGACAATTGGATAAGGAAAATTATTGCAGAAGTGATGAAATGAAAATCAATGTAAGTCAAGTTCCAATATAAATTATAATTGAACATTATATTGATTTGAAATTGAAGATTAAAAGATAGAGGAAAGAACATATACTTGTAGCGATATTGAGCATCTTTTTAGTATTTGTGGCATACTTTGTTCATGTTTTTTATATTTGGGCTAATTTTGTGCCACTTTTCAATTTTACGAACCATTATGCATTCTTTTTTATTTTTGTACTTTGGTACATTTTTCAAATTTTTAAGTTGTTCTTTTCCAAAACTAATAATAAAAAAGCTTAAATATCTCTAAGTACAAAGATAATTATATGAAGAAGAGAATTAAATAATAATAAGTCATCAAGATTGCAATAATAATAATAAAATTTTATATGCCTAAAAAGAATATGAGATTGATATCCTTAACTTGATCGAGTTATAAGCTAATTTAAATTTATGAAAAATTAAATTTTCTAATGAAGTTCATTTTTGTATTGCATTTTAAATTATACCACTTTTAAGATCACTTATATCAGGATAATCATATAAACTAATGAATATTTCCAAACGAGATCAAAATCAACAAAAATAAGACAAGATAGATTTTATTGATATCAAGATAAAAGATAATACATTAAAGCACAAATGATATCAATACTCAAAGATTCATTAAAACATAAAAATAAAAACTAAAGAAAATCATAAACACTCAAAACATCAACACATCACATCATCAGAACTGGCAAAAAAATGCCAAAAGAAACACATATATCATTTTGAGGGGCCTTGATCTGGAGGAGGTAGTTGGTTGAAGTGATTAAAATAGCTATTCATAATAGCTATATTCATGTTAACCGAGTCGAATTGACCTCATATCCAGTCCATATCCTATTGATATTGAAAATCCTACTGTTGAAGATGAGTTTCAATTTGATCAAAATGTTGATCAAAGTGGCTCTGAAGATGATCAAAGCGCTGGACCATCTCCTGAAAGTCTGGTCCAATAGTAGGTACAGGTGCAGGCCCTCTCCTTTCTTTCTCAGAGTCATCACTTTCTAGATATGCATCTTTAGCAAAAATTGCTTGAAATGATCAATCATTATTATACATAGGCTCTTCTAGATGTTGAATAGGATGAACTAGATCATACTTGTTTTCAAGAATGTAGGTCACAAAGTGTCCTAAGGCTGTATTATTCTTTCTCTTATGGGGGGCATGGCCAATCTCAGAAAGTCCATACATGTAATCAATGATTAGTTAAACTTCGTCTATTGGTTGGCCAGTCATAATCAGGTATGTTACAGTGGAAAGAAGAGGAGTAATATTTATTCGATCACCAGCTTTAGGAATTATAGAAGTCTGAAGAACATGCTGCATGATCCGAGTATTATGGTTATAAGTTGACACCTTAGGCAAATGGCATACGTTACTAATCCCTCTAATCACTTGGTTATTATAGTCCAGTCGTAGTTAGAGTCAGGGGTCAAGATATGGGTTCTTATCCCTTGAGTCCTTAAATTTAAGAATATCCCCAAATCCTCCTTGGTTATTTCTACCCTCTTTTTCAAAACATAGGAACTAATATTATTCTGGTTTGTATTGAAAGTCATGTTTGCAAGGAAATGGTGGAATGTCTCATTGTTGTAGGAAAGGATGAGGGTTAGAATAAAAGCAAACTAGGTCGGTGTAAAAAGGTGCATTACATGAAATTTAATGTTCTCCTGAAGAAGAACTCTAGAAGGAGTGATTTTAGTATAAATGAACCTAGGAAAAATTTCTTCGCTTGTTTTGGACAGAAAATTTTCTTCAGGATTTCTAGAGGAAGGCCCCCTAGTCATTTCCTTAGCCACTCTTCTCCTTTCGCTAGAGCTTGCCATTTTATATATTTGGAAATATGCTAGGGTTTGAAAAGTATTTTGAAGTGTATGAAATTAGAGTTCTAAATCCATCTATTTAAAGAAAAAATGATCTTTCATACATATGAAATGGACTTCATACCATAAGATGCTTAAGTTCGTACGTACAAAATAAAATTTTGTATGTACAAACGAATACATCCAAAATGAAACTGATTTTCATATTCATGCAAGTTACGAGGCGTCCTATCGTACAGACTTTTTGACCAAATGATTGTACAAATGAACAGGTATTCATCTGGGATGATTAGTTATTTAAGATTATTTTTATTATGGTTTAAAATGTCCCCCACTCTGAATGCCACATGTTCGTATATACAAACTAAAGGTTCGTACGTACGATCAGAAATAAAAACTAATTTTTTTTATATAACCGTCTACATGCATACATACGGATGAATACACATCATCCAGACGATCTGGGGATCGTACATATGAACTATAATAACAACTAAAAAACTGTACGCATAATGTTCAACTAAACGTTCGATAAGCTAGAGGATTCATCCGGTATGAAATTAATTTTGTTTAGACGAATACCAAACTTTGAAAATTTTGTATAATTGCTTAAAAACATGAATTTCAATGTGAAAATATTTTGAAAACACCCAAAATAAAAAGTCAAAAAAACACAAAGCAAACATGCACAAAAAATAGAAAAACACACAAGTAAAATTAAAAACATAATAACACCCTCACAAAAACACATATCAATGTCACATAAACTTTAATTAAGCATTCATGTCAATCACACCAAGCCTTGTTCTCAACGTACTGCAAGTATTAAAGGCTAGTGGTTTTGTAAAAATATCTGCAAGTTGATTTTCAATTGAAACATGATTCAGTTCAATTTCTCCTTTGGATATATTATCCCTTATGAAATGATGCCTGATGTCAATATGTTTGGTTTTTCAATGTTGAATAGGATTTTTGAAATGCAAATTGCACTAGTGTTATCACAATAAATAGGAATAATACCTATTATTAATCATAAATAACTTAACTATTTTTTCAACCAAAGTACTTGTGCCACACAGCTTCCTAAGGTAATGTATTCAGCTTCAACAATTGATAGGGATACAAAATTCAATTTTCTACTGGACCAAGAGACTAAAGAATTTCCAATAAATTGACATGTTCTAGAAATACTCTTTCTATCAACCCTACAACCTGCAAAGTTTGAATTTGAATATCCAATTATTTCAAATGAAGATCTAAACTTAGGATATCAAATCTCTAAGTTCTGAGTTCCCAAGAGATATCTCAAAATTCTTTTCACTGTTGTCAAATTTGATTCTTTTAGTTCTGATTGAAATCTAGTACATAAGCAAACACTAAATATAATATCGGGTCGGCTAGCTGTCAAGTAAAGTAAAGATCTAATAATTCCTCTAAATTTCTTTTGAACAACATATTTTTCCTTTGGGTCCTTATCCAACTAAAATGAGGAACTCAAAGGTGTACTAACAGGTTTAGCATTATCTATTTCATACTTTTGAGGATGACCTTAACATACTTTGATTAATTAAGAAATATACCCTCCTCAATTTACTTAATGCTAAAGCTTAGAAATTAACTCAAAACTCTTATTAGGCTCATCTCAAATTCACTTCTCATTATTTTAAAAAAATCATCTCAAATATTTTTATTTGTAGATCCAAGGATGATATTATCAACATAAATTTACATAATGAGCATATCCTCTCCTAATTTCTTAAAAAAAAGAGCTATAGCCACACTTTCTTTTTCAAAAAATCTCTCAAGTAAAAATGTGCTCAACCTCTCATACCATGCCCTAGGTACCTGTTTCAATCCGTATAATGCCTTTTTCAATTTGAAAATATGATTTGGGTATTTTGAATTTTTAAAGCTTGAAGGTTGTTCAACATAAACATCCTCTTGAATTATCCAATTCAAAAAGTCACTTTTAACATCCATTTGATATAATTTAAATCCTCTAAAACAGGCAAAGGATAATAAAACCCAAATTGCTTCAAGTCTAGCTATAGGGGAAAAAGTCCCCTCAAAATTAATCCCTTCAATCTAATTATACCCCTTAGCCACCAATCTAGCCATATTTCTAATGACTACTCTTGAGTCATTCAATTTGTTCATGAATACCCACTTAGTCCCAACTATACTTTGATCCTTTGGCCTTGCAATTAATTCCTAAACTTCTTTTCTTACAAATTGATTTAATTCTTCTTACATTGCCAAAATTCAAAATTCATTCAAAAGTGCTTGTTCAATAATTGTGGGTTCTATCATAGAAATAAAGGCTGAATGATTGACTTATTCGTTCAGTCCGCACCTAGTCCTAACACCTTCACTAGGTTCACCTATAATTAATTCCTTTAGTTGGTTTTTAGAAAATCTTAAATCTCTAGGCAATGGATATTCAATTTCCAAATTTTCTTCCAAATTTACTTTGTCAATCTTTTCGGAGTCAATTTCTATTTCATCCTCTTCAATAATCGGCTCTTCCAAAATATCAGATTCATCAATTATAATATGTGTGGTCTCTTCAACTACCAAAGTTCTTTCATTGAATTTACTATAAGATTTTCCAATACTAGAGTATCCAAGAAAAATTCCTTCATTAGATTTTGGATCAAATTTTCCTAAGGCAGATTTTTCATTATTATGTATGAACACCTTGCATCCAAAAAACATACAAATATGATAAATTAGGTATTCCCTCCTTAAGTTACTCATAGGGTGTTTTATTCAAACTTGATCTGATGTTCACCCTAATCAGAACTTAATATGTCATTCTAACAGCATCAGCATAAAAATATTTAGGAAGTGAATATTCTACCAATATGGCTCAAGTGGCTTCTATTAATGTTCTGTTTTTTCTTTTGACTACCCCATTCTGCTGAGGTGTTTTAGGTGAAAAAAAGTTGTGATCAATACCTTTTTACTTAAAAAAAATCTTCAAATTTCTCATTTTTAAATTCCCCTACATGATCACTCTGAACTGTTAAAATCTCACGTCCTAGTTGACAAGCATCACAATGGTGGTCCTTAGTAAAGTCTAATTTTGGTATATCCTTCACTATGTTTTTTTGGGTTATTTGCCTTATATTTTTCATAATAGAGTAACAAAGTCTCCTATGCCAAAGCTATGACTCATTAGAAATTATTTTCAAACAAAAAGCATTAAGAGTTTTGACACAATTTAAATCTAGCATATAAATATTGTTTACCCTCAAACCATGCAAAACATCAATACCATTTAGATTTAATATACAGCTAGTAGGAAAAAATTTAATGTTGTATGATTTATCACATAGCTGGCTAATACTTAATAGATTATACTTTAAGCCTTCTACAAGTAGTACATTCTCAATAAAAAGTTATCAAGATTTCTAATCATACCTGATTCAACTACCTTCCTTGTGGTGTTATCTTCAAGTGTAACCCTGCTTCCATTCTTGGCTTATAATGATATGAATTATTCAGTATATACTTTGAGAATCTACTATCAAGGTACCATATACTCTCTGTGGCCTTGTATGAGAGCATGCCTATAAAATCATCAAATGTTAGACCTGGGAACCCAAATAAGTTTGGGTTCACCTTTTAACAAATTATAAAAAGATGCATGTATGATATATCTAGATTTATTCATCTTAAGCTTCCCAACCAAATGAGTTTTTCTATCCAATGTACAAGTGTGTGCTATATGTCCAGTCAATCCACAACTATAACATTGAACTCAAGGAAATGGACTTCTCAATCTTCTATAACCACTCTGTCTCTTATCGAGTTGTATAAACTTTTGATAAAAGATAGGATTTATAAAATCTTTAAGTGTTGGGGGTTTGCTATTTTCCTCGAGAGCTTTTACTTTTATCTTTAATTAAATGTTCAAATCTTCTATGACATGCTTATCAAAATTCAAGTAATGATCTCTACTCTCATAATCATCCTTAAATTTCTTAAATTCTTTTAAAGTTATGCATAGGATGATTTTAAATTCGCATTTTCCTTATTCAAGTTATCAAATTTATCAATTAAGCTCATATGGTTGCTATCAATTAATGCATGATCTTTCCTAATGATTTCATGTTTTTTTACCAATTCTTTTAGTTCTAGGTTAAGACTAGACTGCATTTTCTTTAGCTTCCTATATTCATCATATATTCTTTCAGAGACTTAAAAAAGTTTAGCATAGGTTAAGTCACAAACTTCTTCTTGATCTGATTGATCAAGATTATCAGCCATCAGGCACGGATTAGCGTCTTCCTCTTCATTTTCAGTCTTTAATGAGTTTAAAGCTGAGTCCACCCAGAAAGCTCTTTGAAATTTATTCTTTCCCTTGTTCATAGATGGTTTCTCCTCTACCTTCTCCTTACTAGGAGTGGCTTTGAGTTTCGGGCACTCTGATTTCACATATCCAGGTTTCCTGCAGTCATAATAAATTAAATCATTAGAAACCTTAACATTCCTATTGAACTTACCTCTATTTCATTATTGGCGTCTCTTCTACTTCCTCTTCAGAAAGCTCCTAAATTGCCTAGTCATTAAGGCAATATTGTCCTCATCCTTAAGTATAGATAAATCACTCTCCAACTCCTCCATCTTCAGTGCAATATTCTTCTCCTTTTGTGGCTCTCCTACATTAATCTTTTGTTGATTCACTCCTTGCTCGTAAGCAATTAGTGATCCAAGAAGATTGTCAATAGAGTAAACATTTAAATCTATTGACTCTATAATTATTGTTATCTTTGCATCATATGCAGTAGGCAAACAACAAAGTATCTTATTAATCATTTCAACATTCGTAAGTTCCCTACCCAATGCATGAAAAGAAGTGACTACCTGAGTGAATCTTGTATACATGTCATAAATAGATTCATTGGGTTTCATGCAAAATAATTCATAGTAATACAACAAGATATTTAATCTAGACTGCTTAACTTCATTAGTCTTTTTCTTTTGAAGGCTTGCAGAACTTGCATTAAGAGAAAAAAGTAAAACTAATTACACTTGGAAAGAATGAAAAGCATCACATTCCTCCTTGATAGCAAATAAAGCAAGGAAGGAATGCTACTAAAAGAAAAGCTATCAAAGAAAAAACTCCTACTACTAGCCATGGTAGCGCAAAGGTTGGCTACCTTATTACAATTCCTATGGACATGATTAAAAGCCACTTTATGAAAGTTATTGACAAAAAGAATCTCCTCCAAAGGCCATCTATCCACAAGTTGATTATTCTTCTTGAATGAAGCTTGAATGGATCTAATAACATTGAGATTATCACTCTCAATAATCACCCTTTGTACTCAAGCATCCAACTTTTAATATACTCTTTGACCGAGAGAATAGCCTCCATCTCAAGTTTGTTAATGTCCCAATGAATCCTCTTTTCTCCAAAAGCAAGAATAAACCTTCCTTTATGATCTCTAAAAATTCCCCCCACTCCAGCACAATGGGATCTGAACAGTGAAGCATCAACGTTGATTTTCATCCAGTCTTTCGGAGGAGGGCACCAAGACTCATGAGACTCCTAAAGGAGATTGGTTCCCCAGTTTGAAAGATGAGAACTACATTTAATAATAGCCAACGCCAGAGCATTTGAACCCGTCACAGAAGACGGTAATGCTGATTTCCCATGCTTCACATAGTTTCTATTTCTCCAACTTAAGTACACAACAGTGCAGTAAAGCCTTACCATTCCAGGCTGACGGTTTGACAATCTCCTCAGCTCCTCTAGATAGCTGTTGATACTTTGAAAAACAGGAAAACCGATGCCCCAACTTTGTATCTGTTTTATAACATCCAGCTGGTACTTGCAATTTACCATAATGTGCTCATAGCTTTAAATACTATTACAGCCCCTCACACAGTTTTTATCCAGCCCAAGTCTCCGGTAATGTAGAAAAACCTGTGTGGGAATAGCTGACTTTCCAAGCCTCCACCAGAAATTTCAACCTTCTTGTTTAGTTTAAGCTTAAACACCCATGTGAAGTAGTCCTCATACTCAAAATTGTAGTTGCACTTCAGGTTATATTCAAATGACATAGCAGAAATTGACTTACCCAACATCTTCCATATCAATTCTCTGCGGTCCTCCATCCCATTGACGATCTGAACACTGCTAATTAACATAATGAAATCTGCATGGAAAAATCTTTAAGCAACGATAGTTTCCCATTCTCTATGCCAACAACAGATGGCTTATATACATCTTCCCAAGCAAAACACAGTCCCTACCAGTTGGCCTCACTGTTGATGCTCATATCCAACACCCAAACATCATTAAGGACATTTATATTATTACCATTACCTACAGCCCATCTGGTAATATTTTGCAGTTGTCTTCCCCCATCCGAAAGGATTTTCCAAGCATTTGACGTGCACTTCTTTTGTGATCCACTCCTCAAATCTTCTCCATATTTGTGCTTGATAACTCTGAAACAGAGAGATCCATTTTTCTGATAGAAATCCCATGCTAACTTAGATCTCAAAGAATCAACACGTAGCAAAGGAGATTGAAGACCCAATCCTCCCAAACTTCTCGGTTTAC
>NW_021318474.1:1457538-1474413 GCF_001605985.2 Dendrobium catenatum | reverse complement strand
CCAAATAGGAGCGGTGATCCCCTTGAAAGAATAAGGATCAAACTCAGCATTCCATCTATCCATACCAACTATATGCCCTCCGATAAACCAAGGTCCCCCATTGAGTACTTCCTCCACAGTGTCTTCCGTCTTGAAAGAACAAAGTATCCAATCCATACCAATTGAGGTTAGATGAAAACCTCCATACTTGCTCCATTGTCTCCTCAGCTCCAAGCTACATATTGGGAATGGTACATTGCTACCCAAAACTTTAATAACCACAGAATTTCTCAAAACATGCTTATTTTTCTCCTCCATCTCTGAATTCAGCATAACAGCAACCCCATCATCTGAGAGTTCAACTTTTTCTCGGCTCCATTCGATTTTGATGTGCTTCGGCTTGGACCACGCATTTCCCACCTCATTCCATCCTTCTGTTTTTGCATTATCCGTCACCAATCCTTCAGCTTCCATATCCACATCATGATTATGAACAAGATTCAACTCTTTCACACTTTCTTGAAACTTGCAAGAATCCCGATCATCTTTCGAACCACGAATAATAGCAGAATTACCATTCATCGACGAATCAATTCCAGATTTATCAAAATCAAGATTCAAAATACCTGCCCGTGCTCGATCATCACATCTCACTTTTGCTTCCTCTTCCATAATTACCTTCTTTCCCTTACCTTCGATCACCGACAGACGAGATGGACGTCTCATCCCTTATCTGATTACAATCCCATTTCCGCCTCTACCACCATGCTGAAGCGATAAAGGAGGTCTCAGATTAGCCATAACAATCAACAAGGAGTTCCTATCATCATGCGATGACCGTGCCGCCCACCGAAGAGAAAGGCGGGAATAGAAAATTCGAAAAAAGCGATTTTCTCTCTCTAGAAAATCCCAGACATTCTCTCTCTCGATAGTGTGCTTAACTTCATTAGTCAGTTCATAAGTTATACAGAGTTTATCTCATATGTCCTTTCCACTATTGTAAGTGGAACCCCGCATGTAATCTTCAGATTTAAGTGAACAAAAGAAATTGTTCAAATATTTTGAGTTAACTTAAGTTTGTACACGTTGTTCAACAGTCCAATCAGTAAAGGAAATTTTAACTCTAACTCCATCAACTAATCTATTTGGTTTTATATATCCTTCTTGAACTAAGATCCACATACGATAGTCTAGTGACTGAAAAAATATTGACATTCATGTTTTCCAAAAATTGAAAGGAATATTGTCAAACAAGGGAGGTCTAGTTATAGAGTAACCTTCTGGTGTGTTCTGGTTTTTAAATGTAGTCATGGTAGTTAATCAAAAAGTAGTCTAAACTTAGAGTTTTGAAACTAAGCTCTGATACCACTTATAGAAACTAGTTGAATATGTGTTTGGTTGTTGACCTAAGCTTATGACCCAAAGGCTAATCAAGAGGGGGGGGGGGGGTGAATTGATAATTAAAATTTTTCCTCTTTGTTGGAATTTAAAAGTTAAATATCAATTGATTCTATGTAGCAAATTTTACAAACTATTTTCAACCATAAAAAATAAAATGACATAAATTAAAAGCAGCAAAAATAAAAAGACACAAAGATTTATTGTGGTTTAGTCAAATATAACCTACATCCACTCCCTGAAGTCTCCCACTTCTGATATTGCATTATTACCACAAGTGTATCTCCTTTTGCCCCCATAGCAAGGCAGAGAAGACATCACAAAACTCTCTTTCACCAATACCCGATGCGATAGAGAATCGTCGTCCTTTTACACCCTCTAAATGTTTGTAGAGAATTGTCATCTATTCACACTCTCCAAGTGTACGCAGAGAACCTTCGTCCTTTCACACTCTCTAAGTATAGGCAGAGAACCTTTGACTGTTTACACTCTCCAAGTGTAGGCAGAGAACCTTCATTCTTTCACACTCTCGAGTGTAAGCAGAGAACCAGATCCTTTTGAACAATCTTCACACAAGCAATATAGAAAGGCAAGAGAAAGAGTGAAGAAACATAAATCATACATAGTGATTCTTACCCTTGAGTAACTTAGTGAACCCTTCACGCACCAATAGGAAGAAATATCTCTCAAACACTCTCTCACACTCTCTCCTTCAATTTCCCTTTACCATTAATGAAGACTAGTAGACAAAAAAATTAAATGATAGTCTTAAGTGGACCTTTTATAGAAAAGATACAAAAAATCATCCAAAAATTAGATTTTTCAAATTTTGTCTACCCACGATCATTCTGAACGATCGTATTTTATAAGTACAAATAGTTTAAAAACTGTTATGTACAAACTCATTGTGAATTGGTACGAACTCAATTCGTACAAGATCATCGTTTGTAAAAAATAGGTTCGTCTGGTATGAACAATGTATTTCCCAAAACCATAGGACATTGTCCTGGGACGAACCAAAAATATTGTTTAGATGAACAGTGTGTTTGTATAATCTATAGGATATCATCCAGAGATGATCCAAAAATATTGTCTAGACAAACAATTCATCTGGTAAATCTAGAGGAGATCATCCTAGGATGAACCAAAAATATCATCTAGATGAACAGTTCATTTGGAAAATCCAGAGGAGATCGTCCTGGGATGAACCAAAAATATCGTCTAGATGAATAGTTTATTTGTCAAATCTATAAGAGATCATCTTAGAACAAACGTAAAAAATTGTCTGTACAGTCTATACTTAGAAAGAGTTTTGTCATTCCATATTCATTCCATTGCTCATTGGGTAAAAATAACTAACAGATCATCCTGTATGAAAAGGTATTGTACAGTATGATCAGTTTAAAAATGCAAATTTTTAAATCACTCCCCCAGTGTGTGTATGATCAGTTACTCAATTACAATCACACTCTTCACGTTTAATAAAATAACAAAATAAAAAATAGACTTTAATGTATAAAATATTCTAAGCTAATCTTGATTTGAAGTTTTCAACAATATGGAGAATGATTTCCCTAAAAAGTTAGTACACCCAAGAGAAAAAATAATTCTTCCTAAATATGTTAGGAAAATAATAATCAAAACAATAATATTTGGAATAAAAAAAAACATACAAGTTTTAAGAATATCAAACATGCAAAGCTAACTAGCAACTATCTCAACATAAAAGCCTTTGGATGAGGCTTGAGATAGTAGGGACCACCAAAGATAAATCTCTATTGGTTTTGATCACCACCAGTGAGGGATTGGGTCAAGATGAACTAGAAAAGTTTGTTGTGGATGTGGCAAGTCAATCCATGTGGTCAATTAGGCATGGAGAGGTCCTATTCATATAAATGGATTGGGTTGACCTAAACATGTATGGTTTCTTTCAATTTGGGCTCAACTCAAGATACGCTTGGGCTTGGGCTTGATAGGGGAGGAAAGGTAGGATAATCGTGAACTTGGTCATAGATTAAATTGGCCAAGGGGTTGCCAAAATCCCCAATGTGGATCTTGTTAATCATATTCATTATAGGTTTGGATCTATTTGGGTTGAACCTCGGTCATTTGAGGTGGTGGGATTAGGGTGAAAGGTGCATTGGGTCAAGAGGAACCCAATACAAGGGTCAATTGGTATTAGTCTTCTCTGTTGAGGAAGTTGGGTCAGTTTAAAGTTGTTTTGGCCTCTTTAGGCTATCCTAATGTTTGACCCAAGTCAACCGAAGGGATGCGCTAGCTAGGGTAGATGTGTCTTACCTAGGGCCAGCTAATAAAAGGGTTAGTTAGGCTTGGTGAGGCCTAGGTTGGGAAATGGCTCAACCCTAGGTGGTTTTGAGCACTTTGGGTTAGCTTAATTCCTAAACAAAGTTGACCCATGAGCTGGGTCAACCAAGTTAGGTGCATAGGTTCATGTGGAACCCAATGTCACCATTAGCTTGAAGCAATTGAGCTAGGGTTCGAAGTGGGCTCAAGAGGAACTCCATTTTGGTCACTTCTATCAAGCCAAATGCCCAACCTAAGTGGGCCCAAGGCTTGGATCTTCATGAGTGGTCTCTTCATAACCTAATGGGTTTGGAAAAGTTAATATCAAAGTAGTTAAGGTGGTGGAAGTGTATGGAAGGTTTTGTCAAACTTGGTTGACTTGGTCAACAATGCTGACTTAAGTTCAATGGTTAGGTCCATTGAGCTCAAGTTGACCACATGAACTTAATTGAAGAAGCCCTAAGAAAAGGGGAGATCATTTGGTTAGAAATAGGTGTTTAAACCCTTAAGACCGACTTTGGTCAACCATTGTTTATTTAGTCAGCCATGTCAATCAATAGTGTAGCTTTGGGTCTAATGTGTTCCTAAGAACATTTAAGATCCATTGTAATGGGTTTTAAAGATTGATGGGGGATGACCATATTGGATTTTAGGGAAAAGACAAACAACCACCCCCCCCTGCGCCCTTCAAAGGAAATTTTGGTTATTTTGACCCTTGGGCAACCATAGGTCAAATAGGGTCCAACAAAATGTAATTTATTAATCAATAACTAATGCAAAAGGTTATGAATATGGTTAGAAGGCTTAGAAATCCAAGGTTAAAATGTATTTGATGGCTTATCTAGTGGCACAGGTTGTAAATATTTGACTATTTTACATTCTATGGGAAAAGATTCAGTTTCTGGACCGTGGACCTCAGAATTTGTTTAAACTTGGAGGGTTGGCACTAGAGACATGTTATATAAATAAAGAATTTATTGACCCTATTTCAAATTCTAATTGAGTGGGTTTCAATGTGATAGAAAAATTACCTAAAAAGTGTTTTAGGACTTGTGTCCTTGACCATATAACTTGGTTACAAATGTTGAATTTGGATTGGATTTTGGAGTTGAATGGCTAAAGGAATGAAGTTGATTATATATGGTTTGGGGTTGATTGGAAGTTTGATTGAAGGCTAGATTAGGGATTGAATTAGAAAGGGGTTTTGAGTTTGATAAGGGTTGAATTGGGCCTTATATAAGACCTATATGTATAGGAAGTATACACTTTCAAATCATTAGGTCACTAGAAAGAAATCCAAGGGGGTCTTAGTGACCTTATGCAAAAATGAGGTCGATAAGTGGACACCCAATATGTGTTTTAGAATTAAGTTCAGGTGCAAGTATTTCCATTGATCTAATAAAAAGATGAAATTAGTGATTTTAATTCTAAGGATAGAGGGAGAGACCATAAGTAATTGAGATCAAGTGGGTAATAGGGTGGTACCAAAATGGACATTATTCACCTCTAGTAATTGATCATATTGTCGATCAAAATATGCCCAATATAGAGGATAAGATAGAAAGGTCTTATGGTGGGTCAAAATATGCTAAACAAAGAGGGCCAGATGATCGTATGATGGTTGTAGAATTTTGCTCATTAAAGAGAATCTAGTTGAATGGTCTTATGGTGGGGATAAAATATATCTAATATAGAGGATCGGATGGTTGTATAATGGGGGTAGGAATTTGCCCATCACAAAGGATCATGTTGAATAGTCTTATGGTGGGGTCAAAATATGCCCAACACAAAGGAACAGATGATCATGTGATGGGGGTAGGAATTTTCCCATCATAGAGTATTAGGTTGAATGGTCCTGTGGTGGGATTCAAATATGGCGGATGATTGTATGAATGGGGTAAAATTTTCCCAACATAGAAGATCATGTTGAATGGTTATGTGGTGGGCTTCAAATATGCCCAACACAGAAGACCAGACGGTCATATGATAGGGGTAGGAATTTTCCCAACATAGGGGATTGGGTTGAATAATCTTATTGTTGGGTCAAAATATGTCCAACATAGAGGGCTAGATGATATGATGGGGGTGGGAATTTGCCCATCAGATAAGATCAGGTTGAATAGACTGAAAGTTCAGATAATCATATGATAGGGCTAGGAATTTTTGCATCATAGTGGAGCTGGTTGAATTGTCTTGTGATGGGGTCAAAATACATCCAATATAGAAGATTTAATGATCATGTGATGGGGATAAAAATTTTCCCATCATAGAGGATTGATTTGAATGTTATTTGTTGCAACTCAAGCTTAAGAGTTTATGTTTTTGAGGATAACAAATATTGTTGCTCACATTTTATTGTCTACCTGTATTTGTAATATATTTTTCTTTATATGCGTACTAACATTTCAGGAATATCATGTAGGATCAAATAAAGAATCAGAGCTCTAGATTAGGTTGAATAATATTATGTTTTAAAGGGTCTATAATATTCATTGATGTAGTTTTGATTTCTTGAGTCAAGTCCTGTAAGGGAGTATGCTTGCTTAGTGACCATACACTTACACACTCAGGAGAGCGAGATCTAGTCAAAACTAAAAGTTAAAGTTTTGAACTAATCGTATTGAATGATTTTGGATCGTCCAAGAAAATCTTTTATGATCTTGAAAGATAGACACAAATGATAATTTAGGCCAGATTTTAAGATTTATTTTTTGTTCTAATCGTCCCAAACGATCTCAATCATCTTGGACGATCAATACAAATCATACCTAAATTGATGTTGTTATTAGGGGATTAATATGGTTAAATTTGTCAATCTGATCGTCCTGGATGATCTATATATCACACAGGATGATATTTGCCGACATACTTAATTTTCCTAAATCATCTAAGATGAAATACCATAATTTTTCTTCTAATCATTTTGGATGATCCACAATATCATCCTGGAGAATCTGTATAAATTTGCACTGATCGTGTTGGACTATCCTAGTATTGTTCGGGACTATCCGGTCAAATTCTACACATTATAATGGATGATCCTGCGATCGTCTAAAATGATATTTGGCAATGGAATTAACTTTTTAGGGTTTTCTGAAACCCTCTTTTTAAGTACATCATACGAGATGATCTTATGATCATCCTGGATGATATTTGGCACCTAAATTGAGTATTTAGGGTTTTTAAAAGTGCTCTTTTTAAATACATCACACAAAGCAATCCTACGATCATCCTGGAAGATTATTATCACCAAGATTAATTTTTAGGGTTTCTCAAAGCCCTCTATTTAATCTTTATCAAGGCACTTGGTAAGTGTCTTTGGCAGCCATTATGGCTTCATTTCTTCTGGAGAAAACTTCAAGAGAGAACTTGAAAGGGAGAGAGAAAAGGGTGGAGTTTGAGAGAGTAAAAAGATCCTTGGAGGGGATTTCAAGGGAGTGTGGAGGGGGTTTCACAGGGTTTCTTTAGCAAGCTTTTACCTTTAGTACCATCGGATTCAAGGCTCATCTTGAGGGATTTTTTGGGAAGAAGAAGATCTCTTTGGTGTCAAAGGACCTAGCTACTCCACTGCACTGTGGAAGGTGGAAGTGATTTTGTAAGGGCTTCTCCGCCTAGCTGTGGGGGCCAAAGGAGAGCCACTAAATTTAGTACAGTAATCAGAGGGTGCCTCCAAGGAGTAGACATAGGTCAAGGTTTGACCAAACCATTATAAAGCTGGTGTGTTCTTTCATTTATTATTTATGTACTTTATTTTTATTATGATTAACCACTTGGGAGAAATATCTGATTATTCTTTTTATTATTAATTTATTTCATTTTCACTGCAAGATATAAAAAGATTTTTCTTCTAGTTAAGGTAATTTTTAAATATCCAATTCACCCCACTCTCTTGGTTAGCCTCAGGATTAATTCACAATGGCTTAACATCCTTAGCAAACTTTCAAGTGGTATCAGAGCAGGATTCACAAAATTTAGTTTTTGAAAACTTTTGAGTTTTGATCCATGGATAATTTTTGTAAGCCTAATATTATGGAAGGTTATACAATCACCCAACAACCTTTATTTGAAAATATTACTTTTGATTTTTGAAAGTTTTTCATGAAAAGTTTCTTTCAATCACTTCATACAAAATGTGGCAATTAATTCTAACTGGTTATTTTATACCGTCACATGTTATAGATGGAATTAAAAATGATATTACTTTAATCAATGGAATATGGTAGAATAAATCAATGCTCAATTGAATGCTAAATCTTTAAACTATTTTTTCTGTGCTTTAAATTCTAAAAATTTTTTGTTAGAATCCACATGCACTACTGGTAAAGAAATTTGGGATAAATTACACACTATATATGAAGGCACTAATAAAATCAAGAAGTCCTGATTGAATATTTTAATGCATGATTATAAACTATTTTGCATGAAATGTTATGAAAAGATCTTAGACATATATACTAGGTTTATTCAAATTGTGAAATTATTACATGCTTTAGGTTAAGAATTTTCAAACTTTAAAAATGTTAATAAAATTTTATGTTATTTACTTAGTAAGTTTGATACCAAAGTTATTGCAATTTATGAATGAAAAAATTTTGAATGAATATTCTATTAATAATTAAATTTGCTAACTCATTTTCTATGAGCAAAGTTTAGGTCAAAGTCATTTGGATGCAGGTGAAACAATAGGGCTAAAATTTTAAGACACAGAGAAAAATGACTTAGTAGATGATGGAAGCGATGAGTTAACAAGAAAATCAGAAAGCTTACTAAAGCACAATCATAAGCATCAACAAAAGGGGAAAAAAGGTAAAAAAGGTAAGAATGTTAAGATTTCTTCTGATATTATTTTCTTTGGATGTAGAAAACCGGGACATATGAAAAAATAGTTTCTTAATTTGAGAACTCTTCCTATAAAGGAAAAGGGTAAAGCAAAACAAATTATAAAATGGGCAAATAATGAAAA
The DNA here is from genome assembly GCF_001605985.2 of Dendrobium catenatum. Taxonomy (NCBI): domain Eukaryota; kingdom Viridiplantae; phylum Streptophyta; class Magnoliopsida; order Asparagales; family Orchidaceae; genus Dendrobium; species Dendrobium catenatum. The sequence continues at coordinate 1,465,769 of NW_021318474.1, read as the reverse complement.
ATGAAAAATCTTTTGGGTAGACCTAGCATATGAATCATCAGACTAGGGGCAATATAATGTTTAAACCCTTGTTTACGTGTTTATTTGTTTTTGTTCATTGTGTTTTTTTGTTTAATTTCTATGTTTTTTTTTTCTTTGGGTTTAGTTTTTTTCTTCGTTTTTATTATTGTGTTAAAATTTTAAATTAGTTTTTATACCTATTTTTGTGAAGTTTTCTATGATCCACATATATCACCTTTTTTGTTCCATATACACTTTAGAAAATCAAATTATTTTTTCTAAAAATGATAAACCTATCTCTTATTTTTCTTGAATTCTTTTGTGAGTTGTAGTTGAATTCTCTAAAAATATTCAAACGAAGGAAACTTGTGATTTTATCTCTCTATTTATTTTCTTAAAGAGGTTATTTTACTTCTTATTCAAAATATTCACCATATTATGAATTTAATTTTGAAATTGAACTTTTTCATCTTCCTATATTTTGTCTATCGCATAGGGATATTTTACAAGTTGTTGAATCCACCTCATAATTTTTTTAATCAAGTAGTTCATTTTATCAATAGAATGGGTTTGCTTTATTTTTTAAAATTATAGAAAGGTAACATATTTGATTGAAAAAAAATGGCCAATGATGCCAAATTAAAAGATATGCAATGATGCAAAATTAAAAGATGCGCAATAAAGCCAAATTGAGAAAGATATACAAAGTGTATCTAAAATTTAAAGATGCGCAAAGTGCAATAAACAACTGATAAGAGGCATAAAATAATCCCATAAAAAGTAAGTGTACCTTTCTTGTAATTCTTAAATCTCAAGAAAACTCTTTTATTTATTGATATTTTTTATACTTGAGCTTCAAAATCATGATTACTAATTCATCAATTTTTGAATTAATCTTCTATTAGATATATTTCATAAAAGGAGTTTTGAAAAAATTAGTGTTTTTTTTTCTAATTTGCTCCTTAATTTAGATATTAAATTAATTTTTTTTAGCGTTTAAAAGAACTTGAGCTTGGATTAATCATTTTTGAATTTCTAACCTTTCTGGGTTATGCATTGTCAATACATTTCTTACCAAGATTTTGAATAAAATCAAGAGGTAACTTTCTCATGTCAAGAATATTTGATTTTGTATTCACGAGATCAAGGATTAATTTGTTTTTAAATCATTTTTTTATTATTCTTATTGTTTGTTCCCTTCATGCTTTTTATAATATCAAAGGGGGAGAACATACTATTATATTTGTATCTTTATCTTTTTTGTAACCATTTTTTTGTTTTTTTTTAATGAAATAAAATAACAAAATTTTTTTTACTCTAATTTTAAATTTTTATTCTAGTGAGGGGCATATTAGGAGAAAATATTTTCAATTTTGTAAATTCAATTAGTAATATTTACCATCATCAAAATGGGGGAAATTATTTCAACCCAAGCTTATGAGATTATGTTTTTGATGATAATAAATATTGTGGCTCATATTTTGTTGTCTACCTATATTTATAAAATATTTTTGTTTGTGAGCATACTAAAATTTTAGGAATACCATGCAACATCAAACAAGGAATCAAAGCTAAAGATTGGATTGAATAATATTATGTTGTAAAGGTTCTGTAATATTCATTGATATAATTTTGATTTCTTGAGTCAAGTCCTATAAGAGAGTATTCTTGCTTGGTGACCATGCACACACACACTCGAGGGAGTGAAATCTAGTCAAAACTAGAAGTTTAAGTTTTGAACAAATCATACTAGACAATTTTGGATCATCAAGGATGATCCTTTATGATATTGGAAAACAACTGCTAATGATAATTTAGGTAAGATTTTAAGATTCATTTTTTGTTCTAATCATCCTGAACAATCTCGATCATCCTGGATGATCAATACAAATCATGTCTAAATTGATCATATGATTATGGGATAAATTATGGCTGAATTTGTCAATATGATCATCCTGGATGATCTGTATATTATACAAGATGATATTTATTAACATACTTAATTTTCCTAAATCGTCCAAGATAAAATTTAATAATTTTTCTTCTAATCATCCCGAATGATCCACAATAAATTTGCACTGATCGTTCTAGGCTATCCTAATATCATCCAGGACTATTAGGTCAAATTATGCACATCATATTGGATGATCCTGTGATCGTTCAGGATGATATTTAGTGATGGAATTCAGCTTTTTGGTTTTTCTAAAGTCCTCTTTTTAAACAAATCATACAGGATGATCCTGTGATCAATCTGGATGATATTTGGTGCCAAAATTGTGTTTTTAGGATTTTCGAAGGTGCTCTTTTTAGGCTCATCGTACCGGATAATGCTACAATCGTCATGGATGATTTTTTCCTCCAAGTTTAACTTTTAGGGTTTTTCAAAGCCCTCTATTTAAGCTTTTTCAAGGCACTTGGTAAGTGTTTTTGGCAGACATTGAGGCTTCATTTTCGCAAGAGAAAAATTGAAGAGAGACTTGAAAGGGAGAGAGGAAAGGGTAGAGCTTGAGAGAGGGAGAGGATCCTTGTAGGGGGTTTCAAGGGAGTGTGGTGGAGGTTTCACACAATCGCTCTGACAAGCTTGCACCTTAGTACCATCGGATTCAAGGCTCAACTTGATTGAAATTTTGGGAAGAAGATCTCTTTGGTGTCAAAGGACCTAGCTAATCAGCCGCATCGGGGAAGATGGAAGTGATTTTGTAAGGGCTTCTCCGCCTAGCTGTGGGGGCTAAAGAAGAATCACTGAGTTTAGTGCAATACTGAAAGGGGTTCCTTTGAGGAGTGGACGTAGGTCAAGGTTTGACCGAACCACTACACTTTATTTTTATTACGATTAACAAATTTGGTGAAATCTTTGATTTACCTTTTTTATTGATTTATTTTATTTCCACTACAAGATATAAAAAGGTCTTTCTTTTAGTTAAAAAGGTTTTTAAATATCCAATTCACCCCCCCCCCCTCTTAGTTAGCCTCAGGACAAGTTCACAAGGGCTTAACATCCCTAGCGAACTTTCAAGTGGTATTAGAGCACTTTCAATATTATGGTGGGTCAAGATATGCCCAATATAGAGAAATGGATGATCATATGATGGGTGTATAAATTTTCCAATTATAGAGGAATGGGTTGAATGGTCTTATAGTGGGGCCGAGATATGGCCAACACAGACGACCATATGATCGTATTACGGGGTTAGGAAGTTTCCCATCATAAATGATCAAGTTGAATATTATAGTGGTGAAGTTAAAATATGCCCAATATAGAAGATCGAATGATTATATGATGGGTGTAGAAATTTTCCCATTACAAATGATCGGGTTGAATTGTATTATGGTGGGATCAAAATATGCCCAACATAGAAGACAAAGACCTAAAGGAAGGAATCACCTAATTCGAGGGGAGGAGGATTGGATATGATTGATGGATGATTTGATCTTTTAGAAATGCTTGGATAGTAAAAATAGGATTGATCAAAATTACTTCAAAAGATAAAAATATTTATTAATTTAAATTCTAAGTTATATTAAGCATAGTATTTCCTAAAAAAATGCCCATTGATAGGTAACATCAGGTAATTTCATTTACAATCAACCAGCTATTATGAGCCTCCTTCTTAGATAGTTACTATAATGAAGGGTCCTTTGCAAGTTGGTTCAAACTTCCCACCAATCTTTTGGTGACTTAAGATAGGCCTCCAATGAACCCAGACTAAGTCTCCTACTTGGAAGGTTCTAGGTTGTACTAACTTATAATGAGTTTGAACCACTCAGGCCTTATATAATTCTAGATTCTATTAAGCTTGGAGACAGTGATCTTCAAGGCCCTCGAGTTCTTCTACTTGAGTTGTACATTTTACTAAGTTGTAATTTGATTATAGATTGTAACCCTAAGTGAAGTAATTTGTATTTCCAAGGGGAGCACGGCCTCGGACCCATATACTAGTGCAAATGGGGTGGATTAAGTAAGGGTTCTATAAGTTGGAAATTTTTTGAATGAAACATAGTGAATCAATTTTAAAAATGTACACTAGGTTTACTCAAATTATCACCGCACTGCATTCCTTAGGAAGAGAGTTCACTAACTATAAAAAAGTTTATAAAATTTTGAGATGCTTTCCTTCTTCCTTTGATGCTAAGATTACTGCAATAACTGAATCTGAGGATTTGAATACTTATTATGTTGATAACTTACTTGGATCACTCATTACTTACAAGAAAGGAGTGAAACAAAGACAATATGATGTAGGTGAGAAAAAGAGTGAAAAACTATGACATTGAAAGCCAATCACGTGAACACTGATTCTTCTGGGTTTGAAAGAAATGATGTTGCCTTAATAACTAAGCATTTAAAATCTTTCTAAGCAAGAAGAAAAAAACCATCATAAGTGGAATAAAGATAAGGGTAGCAAAAATTTTAAAAGTTTTAATGATCTGTTTTGTTTTGAATGCAGGAAGCTGAGACATGTTAAAGCTGATTGTCCTACACTTAAGACTCACCAAAGCAAGGACAAGGATGAAGAGAAACCAAAGTTTAGGAAGGATAAGAAGTAGTTCCAAAAGGCATTTTAGGTGAATTTTACATCTAACTCACCTGAGACTGAAGCTAATGAGGAGATAACAAATTTGTTTTTGAAGGTAGATGATCATCTTAGTCAATCTGACCAAGAAGAGGTATGTAAACTAACCTATGTACGATGTGAAATCATACTATACGATTGTAACGCCTACTTTAAAAATTTCAAGAAATTTGGAGCCTATTTTATGTATCAAAATTAGTAATCTTTTTGAGAGAGACAGAAAGAGGGAAACATGATTAGAGAGGGAATCCTTGGGAGAGAGCTCTTGAGAAGTTTTTTGGGTTTGAGAGAGGAAGGAGAAGGTGAGCTTGGTGAGGGAGGAGGTGTGAGGGAGATCACACGATTGCTCCATTCTTGCTGTATCTTGCTCCTCCTGTGGCCCTGGAAGAAATTGTGGGAGGCTCTCTAAGGAAGAGACTCTTCTGCATCTATGGCCTTGAAGGTACTCTGCCTTCTCCAGGAGGTAGAAAAATGAGAAGGTACTCTGCCATCGCCAGGACAGTGAAAACAGCGCTAGGCACTCCGCCACGCCGGGTTGGTGAAAGGGAGTATTATAAGGGCTTCTCCGCCTTGCCGAGGGGGGCTAAAGGAGAGCTATAGTTTGTATTGAAATTCCCGGGGCGGAGGACTCTGGGGAGTGGACGTAGGTTATGGTTTGACCGAACTACTATAAAATTCTGGTGTGCTTTTTCCTTATCGCTATTTACTTTTGCTTACACTTAATTTTCATAATATTTACTTGGTGGAATTTGTGGAAGAAAAGGATTCTATTATTGCACGTTGAGTTCAATTGGTTTGCCTTTATAGTAGTTTAAATTTTCAGGTTAAAAATTTAAAAACATCATAAAAGTATAACTTATGCTTAGTTTTAGTTATTGCTATAAAGTTTTCACAATTCACCCCCCTCTCTTGTCGATCTAGTTATTTCGATTGGTATCATAGCCATTTTTTAAAAATAGAGTTTTAGAAAACCTTGAAAAAAAAGGATCATGTCGCATTTTGAAAATCGTAACACCGCGGAGGGTTATTCAATAACCCATCAACCTCTTTTTGATAACATCCCGTTTTATTTCTGGAAAATTAGAATGTCTACCTTTTTGAAATCTATTAATTACCGCATGTGGATGTTAGCCAATGATGGATATATTGAACCTTTTAAAATTGTGAATGGAGTGAAAAATATAGTACCTTTTAATGAATGGAGCAATGAGGATAGGGATTTAACCCAATTGAATGCTAAGCATTTAAATTACTTTTTTTGTGCTTTAAAGTCTGAGGACTATATGAGAGTTTCTACCTGTGCTTCTGATAAGGAGATTTGGGATAGATTGTGCATTACATACGAAGGAACAAGTAAAGTAAAATAGTCTAGGCTTAACATTCTACTGCATGAATATGAACTCTTCCGTATGAAACCTAGTGAAATAATATCTAACATGTACACTAGGTTCACCCAAATTGTGACATCCTTGCATGCATTAGGTAGAGAGATTTCAAAATCTGAGAAAGTTAATAAGATTCTAAGATGCTTACCTAGTTCCTATGATGATAAGATAACTGTTATCACTGAATCTAAAAACCTTAACGTTATTCTATTGATAATCTCCTTTGATCACATATTGTATACAAGTAAGGAGTGAGTCAAAGACAAAGTAATGCAGGTGAAAAGAAGAAGGAGTGAACGGTGGCATTAAAAACAAACAATTCAGAAAGTGACAACTCTGTAGGGGAGGAAGAAAATGATATAGCCTTGATGACCCGACGGTTTAAGAACTTCTTAAAGAGAAAATAAAGGCGTCATCAGAATGGCTGGAATAAAGGTAAAAGTTCTAAGTTTAATAAAGTTTCATTTGACACAATCTATTTTAAGTGCAGGAAGCCAGGTCACCTTCGAGTTGATTGCCCAACCTTAAAGAGCCAACCTGCTATGGAAAAGAGCTAGGATAAAGCAAAGTATAAGAAAGGAAAAATGAAGAAACAAAAAGCTTTTGGGCTGACTCTGCCTGTGAATCGTCAGAAGAAGAAGCAGAGGAGGAGGTAACAAATCTGTGTCTAATGGCTAACGATAATCTTAATCAATCAGATCAAGATGAGATATGTCAGCTTTCATATGTAGATTTATTGCTTATTTCTGAAAAAATTCATGACTCGTATAGGAAATTGAAAAAGATGTATTCTAGTCTTAATATTGAATTTAGTAGTTTACAAACTGAGCATGCTAACTAAGTCAAAGAAAATTCTGATTTAGATAGAGATCATATGCTACTTCTAGATGAGAATGATGCATTAAATAAGAAGCATATTGAACTAACTGAAATGCATGAAACCTTGAAAAGCACTCATGTTGAACTAGAATTGGCTTTTCATAGACTAGACAAACTTGTATTAGAAGTAGATCACAGTGAGCATTTGTTAAAAATAGAAGTTCATGGATTGACATATCAAAATAACACTTTTAAAGAAAAATCAAAGAACTAGAAAAAGAAATTGTATAACTCACATTAGCCCAACCTAGTCAACCCCCAACACAGCATGCATCACACAACTTTAGGATGAGGCATCACCGCCCACATAGGTTAGTGAATCCATTTCCTGGTGTTAGGTGCTTCTCTTGTGGCATGCTAGATCACATAGCTCGTACTTCCATAATTCACCGTAGGACACACTTAGTATGGATACTTAAAGTGCATCCATCACAGCATAGCATGCATACATCTCAATCATGCAAGCATAAGGAGGAACCCAAACTCACTTGGGTTGCCAAATCTAACCCTTGAATGAAATTGTAGGGATTCTCTCACAAAATACCTAGTGAGAGCATGTGGTACCTGGATAGTGTCTTCTCGTGACACATGACTAGAGATATGAAGAAGTTCATCTTACTGGAAACCAGAATTGGAGGCAAAGTAACATTGAGAGACAACACTACCAGGAAAGTGATAGGCTCAGGTATTGTTGGTAATACTAAGATTTTTTTAATTGAAAATGTCTTATTAGTTGATGGTTTAAAGCTTAACTTACTTAGCAATATTAGTCAATTGTGTGACAAAGGTTTTGATATTAAATCTCTGTTTGAGAAATGCCTGATTAGTTTAAATGATAAACTAGTTTTGGAAGGAAAATGAATGAACAATATTTACATGTTAGACCTTGATTGCATTGATAGCTCAAATCCATTTTGTTTGAAAATAATAGTAGATGACTCATGGCTATGGCATGCTAGAATGAAAACACTTAGAAACATCACTAAGAAAAACCTAATTAGAGGCTCACCTAAGTTAGACTTTACTAAGGATCACTTATGTGATGCTTGCCAACTAGGAATACAAGTCAAATCATATTTTCATTCAATTAGAGATGTGATCACCTCTAGGCCATTAGAAGTCCTACACATGGAATTATTTGGACCCATTAGTACAGCCAGCCTAGGTGGAAAAAATTATGGATTTATGATTGTCGATGACTTCACTAGGTTCATTTGGGTAAGATTCCTAGCACAAAAGAATGAGTCTTTTGAGGAATTTAAGGTATTCTCTATTGCAAACCTATTTTCATGACCTGTGTTTTGATGATTGACAAACAATATTGATTCTCTTGGACTACTTATTTCTTCTAACTTTTTAAGAATCAAAGATCGGACGAACAGACGAAGCCAGT
>NW_021318474.1:1453803-1456674 GCF_001605985.2 Dendrobium catenatum | reverse complement strand
GTGGTGTGATTTTGGTTTATGTGATTTTCATTCTTTGTGAAAAGAAATTTTAAAATACCAATTCACCCCCCCCTCTTGGTTAGCTTGGGACTAAGTTCATAGGGCTTAACATCCCTAATGAACTTTCAAGTGGCCCCTTGGTTAGCTTGGGACTAAGTTCATAGGGCTTAACATCCCTAACGAACTTTCATTCTCCACATAGATTCAATGAAAATTAGGTTGTGAAATCTCAACAATCCATAGCGATCATGGTGGAGAGTTTAAAAATGATAAATTTGAATCGTTCTGTCAAGAGATAGGAATAGAACACAATTTTTCAGCCCCTAGAACACCTCAACAAAATGGTATAGAATAAAGAAAGAATAGAACTTTGGTATAAGCTGCTAGGGCAATATTAGCGGTGTACACCCTTCCTAGATACTTTTGGGCAGAAGCAGTTAACACAGCGTGTTATGTTTTAAAAAGAGTAAACATTAGATCTAAGCTGAATAAAACTCCTTATGAACTCCTTAAGGGTAGGACACCGAATCTTTCACATTTACATGTCTTTGGGTGCAAGTGCTTCATCTTGAATATTGGCAAACATCCCTTACGAGAATTCGATCCAAAGTCTGATGAGGGTGTCTTGTTAGGTTATTCATCCGTAGGTAAGGCCTATAGAATATTTAATAAGAGAATCCTAGTAGTATAAGAGTCCACCAATGTAGTATTTGATGAATCAGATAAGCTCTCTGAACATAAAATTGAAGATGATGAAATAGAGGTAATTCAAGGAGTAGAGACTATGATCTTTGGAGAAAGGGTAGAACCTCTGGAAGATTTTCCTAGAGAATGGATATATTCTTCTAGTCAACCTAATGATTTAATTTTAGGAGACCCTTCAAAAGGTGTAAGAACTTGGCATGGACTTATGAAAGAGGTTAATCATTCAGCATTCATCTCTATGATAGAACCTATAAGTATAGATCAAGCCTTAGGAGATGAATTCTAGATTCTAGCAATGCAAGAAGAATTGACCCAATTCACCAAAAATGATGTTTAGGAGTTAGTCAAGATACCTAAAGAACAAAGTGTTGTTTCAACAAAATGGGTCTTCAAAAATAAGGTGAATGATTCAAGAACAATAATAAGAAATAAAGTTAGATTAGTAGCTAAGGCGTACAACTAGATTAAGGGAATAGACTTTGAAGAAACCTTTGCCCTTGTTGCAAGACTAGAAGCCATAAGAGTGCTCTTAGTGTTTTCTTGTTTCAAGAACTTCAAACTATATCAAATGGATGTAAAGAGTGCTTTCTTGAACGGGGTAATTAAGGAAGATGTATATGTTGAGCAACCCCCCAGATTTGAAACTTCATAATTTTCAAACCATATATTTAAATTGAAAAAGGCACTTTATGGATTAAAGCAAGCACCTAGAGCATGGTACGAAAGACTTAGCTTATTACTATTGGATAGAGGATTTGAAAAGGGTAGTGTAGATACTTTTACAAACCTACTTTTTGGATTATGATTTTGATGATATCAAACAAATCTTGTTTCACTACGACTGCCTTTACTACTGACATTTTCAGGATTCAAAGATCGGACGGAAATCAAAATCAGTTCAAGATTGGGTAGATTAGGTTTGGGTCAGTCTGTAATTTTCTTTTTTGTTTCTTGATTCAATTGTAATTATTTGAAGTGACTGATGTTAAGTAACCCTACACACACACACTTGAGAGATGTAGAACTTGTATTTTTACTCACATCGTCCCGAACGATATTTATATCATTCTGGACGATTTAGTTCAAAACAGAAGATCTATTCAGGATTTCTTAGTTAAGGCAGCCTTAATTAACTTATCGGCCTGGACGATACCGATATCGGCCAAGAAGATATGCTAAATACAGAAAGAAATTGCCGCCATAATCAATTTAGGTATTCTACATTTTTGGAAATCGGCCAGGATGATACTTTGATCGGCCTGGACGATATTATATAATTATGCCTAAATTGATCTGACAATCAGGGGAGTAATTAAGAATGAATGATATGATCAAATCATCCTGGACGATCGCAAGATCGGCCTGGATGATCCATTGAAAAACCCTTGGTTGCTCCTAGCTGATTTGGATCGGACGGCTCAAATTCAGAGCGATGCTCTGGACAATTTTCCTCTGAATTGAACTGTTTGGCCGGGATGATCGTGATATCGTCCGGGATGATCAAGCAAATTTTCAATCATCCAATTTGCATTCAGGGCGATGCTCTGGCCGATCTTATGAGAATTATACTGATCGGCCAGGACAATTTACATATCATCCTGGACGATAAAGTCGATAACTTGCAATTAATGAGCTCATTTGAAGCTCTTCTATTTAAGAGCTCTTATTCAATGTTTTTGTACATCCTTGTCTGCTGTCTTGACCTAAGAAAACCTAAAGGAGAGAGAGAGGGAGAGATAGAGAGAGAGGATCTTGTGAGGGGGTTCACAAGGGTTGCTCCAAGCATTGTTCCACTTCTTCTTCCCAAGAGTCTCTTATCCTTGGAAGGGTTGGGAGAGGTAAGTTCCAGCAAGCGATGGCTAAAAGGAGGTGTTTTTGTAAGGGCTTTTCCGCCTTGCTGTGGGGGCTAAAGGAGAGTCATGTTGGTAGTGCAATACTCGGAGGGCGCCTCCGAGGAGTGGACATAGGTCAAGTTTACCAAACCACTATAAACCCTTGTGTTCTTTTTACTGCTTCCGCACTTTAATTTTTTCACACTTATTTTCTCGTAGTAATTTTGGTTTGTGATATTTGTTCATGGTTTTAAAGATTTTTAAAAATACCATTCCCCCCCCCCCCCCTCTTGGTTAGCCTCGGGACTAGTTCATAGGGCCTAACATCCCTAAC
>NW_021318474.1:1451194-1451556 GCF_001605985.2 Dendrobium catenatum | reverse complement strand
ACTTTCTACCCAATAAAGTTATTCTGAGTTATGTTTTTCATTTTCAAAAGACAATTTTTACCCTGAAAGAAGTTCGAGCTAGGGATTAACAGGATTAGATATTCTACCATTTTTAGATTGTAACAATGTTAACTCATTGATCTTTTGAATCTCTAAAATTTAATGTTTTAAGAAATTTGTCATATGGATGCTTTGCTAAAATAAAAAAAAATACAAAAAATAATAAAATAAATAAAATAAAATAAAATATTTTCTTTGATTGTTTTTAGTTTTTATGTTTGTTAACTTTTTAATTTTTTTGTTTTATTTATTTTTTTGGGGCTTTCTCTGATCATCTCCATTTTTCTTTTGTTTTCAAATCC
>NW_021318474.1:1440864-1450704 GCF_001605985.2 Dendrobium catenatum | reverse complement strand
CCTGTGTCTAATCGTCCTGGCCGATATCTAATCGACCCGGCCGATTGAACTGCCTTTTTGACCAATCGGCCTGTACGTAATAATTGAACCAAATCGTCCTAGACGATTCTGCGATCATCCTGGATGATGTGGTCGTTTCTTTAAATTCAGAGCATTCCAGCCATGTTTTCTCACCTCAAACCTCTTCTCCTCTCCTGCTTACTTACTGATTTCTTAATATGGCTGGAGAAAAGCGAGTCTGTCAAGCTTTTGGGAGCTCCTTGAGGGCCACTCTGGACCCTCGATTTTGGGAAGCTGAAGATCAAGCAGCTTATCATCGGTACAAGGAATGAAGCATCATTCTCTCCAAGATAATCAATCTTGCCTACCTTTCATATACGGTACTAGATCTCTTCACTCACACTTCTCTCTGCATCATTCTTACTCTATAAGTCCCTTTTGCCTCCAAACTTATGTTTGAATTTTTTGCAAATCTCTGAATAAATGCTGCCTACACTATCTTAACCTTTTATGTGAATCGACGCACGATCGAGATCACATATAAAGATTGTGCTGAACTTCTGAAGCTATCCACCACCAGGGATAAAATGCATTTAACTGTCTCTGATCCTAACTTCAACTGGTCCGCTGCAAATCATTTTCTACACCAAACCAACTCTCCCTTTCATGATGGAGAGACTAGCACTTTAGTCAAAGATGCTAGGACAATCCAACATGTCCTTCGCACCTCCATAATTCCAAAAGCCAGGGACCGAATCCACTTTACCCCATTACTTTCTCTTACCACGTTTTACATCATGGCCCATAGAGATTTAAATGTTACTGATCTAATCTTTCAATACATTGATCATTTAACTACAATCCGTGGTCCGCATCATAAGAGAAAACCCAATCTGGATTTGGGACACATCACCTCATATGTTCTTAAAACCAAATACAATCTTCAATATCCTACTCACCCCAACCTTTCGTCTCCCTTATACTCAAACAATTCGTTCAATGTCCTTCACAGTACTCGTCTCCACCCAGGAGATGGGGAACCTCAGGGGTCCGAGGAGGAGGAGGAGGCTCCCACTCTCGTTCCTGATCCTATTCCTCTTTGCCAGTACTCACAGTTTGACCAGTTAGTGGAGAGATTTGATCATTGGGAGACCCATTTCGACGCTTACATTGCTGCACAGGAGCAGCAACATTTTGAGGACATGACCCGCTACGAGCAGCACCGCATAGAGGACTTAGACTGTTTTGACAGCTACATTACTCACCAGCAGCAGCAGCACAACCAGGACATAGCCTGGTTCAATGCTCAGTTTACTACGCTAGCTAGCTACTTTCAGCAGGCTCCACCACTTCCACCTCAATCTGATGATCAGGTTCCCTCGTTTCAGTAGTTTTAGTTTATATTTTATATAGATTGCTTTCTTTTTCTGTATTGTGCTTTTAGTTGCTTTTGTTTGTGTTTTTAGTTTGCTCCTCCTTTTCGAGATGTCAAAAGGGGGAGTAGTATGTTTGTACTTATTCTACTCGAAAATTTAAAGCTTGTTTAGTTTTGCATTACTACTTTAAAATTGATTATTGATATGTTTGTCATCATCAAAAAGAGGGAGATTATTACAAACCTATTTTTTGGATTATAATTTTGATGATAGAAAACAAATCTTATTTCACTACGACTTTCTTTACTACTGACATTTTCAGGATTCAAAGATCAGATGGAAATCAAAATAAGCTCAAGACTGGGTAGATTAGGGTTGAGTCAGTCTGTAATTTTCTTTTTTCTTTTTTTAGTCAATTGTTATTACTTTAAGTGACTGATGTTAAGTAACCCTACACACACACACTTGAGAGATTTAAAACTTGTGTTTTTACTCACATCGTCCCGGGCGATCTAGTTCAAAATAGAATATCTAATCAAGATTTCTTAGTTAAGGCAGCCGTAATTAACTGATCGGCCTGAACGATATGTTTAATACAGAAAGAAATTGCCGCCATGATCAATTTAGGTATTCTGTATTTTTGGAAATCGGCCAGAATGATTCTTTGATCGACCTGGACGATATTATATAATTATGTCTAAATTGATCTGGCAATCATGGGAGTAATTAAGGATGATTGATACGATCACGTCATCCTGGACGATCACAAGATTCGCCTGGATGACCCATTCAAAAACCCTTGGTTACTCCTGGCTGATTTGGATCGGACAGCTCAAATTCTGGACAATTTTCCTCTAATTGAATTGATCGGCCTGGACAATCGTTATATCGTCCGGGAAGATCAAGCAAATTTTCAATCATCCAGTTTGCATTCGGGGCGATGCTCTGGCCGATCTTATGAGATTTGTTCTGATCGGCCAGGATGATTTACATATCATCCTGGACGATAAAGTCGACAACTTGCAATTAATGAGCTCCTTTGAAGCTCTTCTATTTAAGAGCTGTTATTCAATGTTTTTGTACATCCTTGGCTACTGTCTTGACATGAGAAAACCTAAAGGAGAGAGAGAGAGGGAGAGAGAGAGAGAGAGAAGATCTTGTGAGGGGGAGCTTGTGAGGGGGTTCACAAGGGTTGCTCCAAGCATTGTTCCACTTATTCTTCCCTAGAGTCTCTTATCCTTGGAAGGGTTAGGAGAGGTATGTTTCAGCAAGTGATCGTGGTTCTTTGCCTACTTCAGGAGGAAGCAAAAGGAGTTGTGTTCCCTGCCTTGCTAGGTGTGGAAAAAAGGAGGTATTTTTGTAAGGGCTTCTCTGCCTAGCTGTGGGGGCTAAAGGAGAGTCATGTTGGTAGTGCAATACTCGGAGGGAGCCTTTGGGGAGTGGATATAGGTCAAGTTGACCGAACCACTCTAAACCCTTGTGTTCTTTTTACTGATTCTGCACTGTAATTTTTTCGCACTTATTTTTTTGTGGTGATTTTGGTTTGTGATATTTGTTCTTGGTTTTAAAGATTTTTAAAAATACCAATTCACCCCCCACCCTCTTGGTTAGCCTCGGGACTAGTTCGTAGGGCCTAACATTCCTAACTAACTTTCAAGTGGTATTAGAGCAGGATTCATAAAAAAAAGTTTGAAAACTTTTTGAATTTTTATCCATGGCTAACTTTGGGAATCATAATACAACTGAAGGATATTCTATTACACGACCTCCCTTGTTTGACAACCTTCCTTTTGATTTTTGAAAAAACTCGCTTGTCTACTTTTTTGCAATCAACTGACTATCGCATGTGGATGCTTATAAAAGAAGGATATTCTCCACCTACTCTTGAAATTAACGGAGTTAAAACTAAAGTTTCTTTTTCTGAATGGACTACCGATGAAAGATATTTACCTCAATTGAATGCAAAGTGTTTGAACTATTTTTTCTGTGCTTTAAAGTCTGACGATTACATGCATGTTTCTACTTGCTCTATTAAAAAAGAGATTTGGGATAAGTTGTGCATTACTTATGAAGGAACCAATGAAGTGAAATAATCTCGTTTGAATATTCTCTTGCATTTCTATGAACTTTATTGTATGAAACCTTCTGAATCAATTTCTGATATGTATACACAGTTTACTCAAATTATAACTTCTTTGCATACCCTAGGAAGAGAACTTTCAAACTATGAAAAAGTAAACAAAATCTTACGATGCTTTCCTGCCTCTTTTGATGCTGAAATCACTACTATAACTGAATCTAAAGATTTAAACACCTATTCGATTGATAACTTACTTGGCTCACTCATTGCTTACGAGCAAGGGGTGAATCAAAGAAATCTTGATGCATGTGAGAAAAAGAAAGAGAAAATATTGGCATTAAAAGCGCACAAATTGGACTCTGACTCTTCTGGGTCAGAAAGCGATGACTTTGCCTTAATCATAAGGTAATTCAAAAACTTTCTAAGGAAGAAACACAAGCATCATCAAAGTTGGAAAAAAGGTAAGGATAATAAACATTCTAAATGATCTTTTGATGATATTTGCTTTGAATGCAGGAAGCCTGGACATGTCAGAGTGGATTGTCCTACCCTTCAAGATCACACAAGAAAAGAAAAGGGTGAGGAGAAATCCAAGTTTAGAAAAGACAAAAAGAGACTTCAAAAGGAGTTTTGCGATGATTCTACAACTGATTCATCGGAGACTGAACCTGAAGACGAAACAACAAACTTATACTTAATGGCGGAAGATCATCTTGATCAAAGTGATGAAGAAGAGGTATGTAAACCAACTTATGATCAATTATTCGAAATTTATGAGAAACATCATACATAAGACAAAAAACTTAAGAAAACTCATGCTAGTTTGAAGTTGGAACTTTTAAATTTACAAAAAGAGCATGAAATTATTCTCAAAAATCATTCTATGATTGATTCAAATCACATGGCTCTACTTGATGAATTTGATGATTTAAATAAAAAACATTCAGAATTAATTGATGAGCATGATGCATTAAAAGTTTCACACACCTCACTCAAATCAGATTTGAAGAAATCTAAAGAGATAGAGCGTAACTTGAGGATTGATAATAATACTTTAGAAAATACTAATTTGAGGCTTAAAGATGAATTGGACTCAATTAAGAGAAATTGGATGACACCTACTTCTAATCTAAATTCAAGACCTAGGAAGAGGCATTACAATCCAAACCATTTAAGAAATCCTTTTCCTGGTGTTAGATGCTTTTCATGTGGCATGTTAGGACACATCTCACACACTTACACTGTTCACCATAGTACACATTGGGTGTGGAGACCAAAATTGCATAATTCACAGCATAGAACACATGCATTACATTCTACTTTTCATGAGAAGTGACCCAAACCTATTTGGGTTCCTAAATCTGATAGTTTTTTATTCTTGAAGGATTGCTCTCACCAAAGTCCTCGTGAGAGTATAGGATACTTGGACAAACGGAGGCTCGTAGCTCATAATTACTTAAACTTGCTGCTTCATAAATTCTTGAAATGCATTTATTGCTTAATGTTGATTTTGTTAATTGGTCAAAGCAATTCAATAAGACGTTTAATTCCCTCTTTAAAGTGGTCAACCCTTTCTTTTAACCTCAAAAGAAGTAGCTTAGGGTTCACCCAACCTAATTCTCATACTCCTTCCTAGCCACCTCATCCTCTATTGACTGGATGATTGGACAAACGAGTCAACCATTAATTAAAACTTTTCTAGATGTTCATCTCACTAATATTATCCCACCACCTCCTATCCTACCTACTCTAGGAATTCAATTCGGACCCTAAAGCTCTCTTGAAGCTCCCCAATTATAGCATAGGGGGTAGTTTAGCCTAAAATGGCAATGGTCCCTCCCACTCACCCCAAAGCAATTCAAATGGGAGCATGGCATGGCCCAGGCTTTTGCTCAGCCTTCTAACCATCTGGGACACATGCCTAGCATCTAAGGAAGAGCTTTAAGCCATATGTTGGAAATTCATAAACTATGTTTTGATGATTGGAAAACACTCTTACTTGAATTAGATTGTCTGTTACTATTAAATTTTTAGGAATCAAAGATCGGATGGAAAAATGGAGCCAGCTCAAGATGGGGTAGATTAGGGTTGAGTCAGTCTGTAATTTTATTTTTCACCTCTTGAGTCAATTGTAATCTTTGGTGTGACTAATGCAAATTAACCCTACACACACACACTTAAGAGACTTAGAATTTCTATTTTTACTCAAATCGGCCAGGACGATATTTATATCGTCCTGGACGATCTGGCTTAAAACAGAAAATCTAATCAGGGGTTCTTAATTAAGGCAGCCGTCATTAGTAAACTTGTCTGGATGATACGTGTATCAGCCAGGATGATAGGATAAAAACAGAAAGAAATTATTTCTATAAACAAATAAGGTATTCTATATTTTTGGAAATCGGCCAGGACGATCTTTGATCGGCCTGGACGATATTCACAATTATGCTTTAATTAATCAGACAAATCAAGGAAATAATTAAGGATGATTGATATGATCACATCATCCTTGACAATCGCAGGATCGGCCAGGATGATCTATTCAAAAACCCTTAGTTACTTCTGGATGATTAATATCGGCCAGCACAAATTCAGGGCGATGCTTTGGACGATTTTCCTCTGATTTGAACTGATTGGCGTGGATGATCGTGATATCGTCCAAGACGATCTAGCCAATTTTTAATCATCCAGTTTACATTCAGGGCGATGCCCTGGCCGATCTCATGGGATTTGTACTGATCGGCTAGGATGATGTGAATATCGTCCTAGACGATATAGTTGGCAACTTGTAATTAATGAGCTCCTTGAAAGCTCTTCTATTTAAGAGCTCTTGTTCAACATTTTTGAACATCATTGGCTTCTGTCTTGACCTGAGGAAACCTAAAGGAGAGAGAGAGAGAGGGAGAGAGAGAGAGAGAGAGAGGATTATGTGAGGGGGAGCTTATGAGGGGATTCACAAGGGTTGCTCCAAGCATTGTTCCACTTCTTCTTCCCTAGAGTCTCTTGTCCTTGGAAGGGTTGGTAGAGGCAAGCTCCAGCAAGCGATCGAGGTTCTCTTCCTGCTTCAGCAGGAAGCAAAAGGAGGAAGGTTGTCTTCCTTGCCGGGTGTGGCAAAAAGAGGTGTTTGTAAATGCTTCTCCGCCTAGCTATGGGGGCTAAAGGAGAGTCATGATTGTAGTGCAATACTCGGAGGGCGCCTCGGGAGAGTGGACGTAGGTCGAGTTGACCGAACCACTATAAACCCTTGTGTTCTTATTTTTAATGCTTCCGCATATATTTCTTCCGCACTTTTTTGTGGTGATTTGGTTTGTACTCGTGCTTTGCCTAGAGATTTTTTAAAATACAAATTCACCCCCCTCTTGATTAGCCTTGGGCTAGTTCTATTGGGCTTAACATCCCTAACGAACTTTCAAGTGGTATCAGAGCCTCTTTCATAAAATAAGTTTTTAAAAGCTTTTGAATCTGATCCATGGCTAACTTTGGGAATCAAAACACTACTGAAGGTTATTCAATTACACGACCTCCATTATTTGACAACTTACCTTTTGATTTCTGGAAAACCTGCATGTCAATATTTTTACAATCTGCTTATTATCGCATGTGGATGCTTATTAAAGAAGGTTATTCTCCACCTTCTCATGAAATTAATGGTGTTAAAACTGAAGTTTTTTTTACTGAATGGACTTTCGATGAAAGAGATTTAGCTCAATTAAATGCAAAATGTTTGAACTATTTTTTCTGTGCTTTAAAATCTAAGGATTACATGCGTGTTTCTACTTGTTCAAATGGTAAAGAGATTTGGGATAGGTTATGTATCACTTATGAAGGAACCAATGAAGTGAAATAATCTCGTTCGAATATTCTCTTGCATGACTACAAACTTTTTCATATGAAACCATCTGAATCTGTTTCTAACATATATACTAGGTTTACTCAGATAGTTACTTCACTGAATGCATTTGGAAGAGAACTTTCAAACTATGAAAAAGTAAACAAGATTTTTAGATGCTTGCCTTCATCGTTTGATGCTAAAATCACTGCTATAGCTGAATCTAAGGATTTAAACACCTATTTGATTGACAACTTACTTGGCTCACTCATTGCTTACGATCAAGGAGTAAATCAAAGAAATCTTGATGTAGGTGAGAAGAAGAAGAAGAAGAAAATGGTGGCACTGAAGGTGCACAAATCAGATTCTAAATCTTCTGGGTCTAAAAGCGATGACTTTGCCTTAATCACAAGGCAATTCAAAAGCTTTCTAAGGAAGAAGCAAAAACATCATTGGAGGAAAGGTAAGGATCATAAATATTCTAAAGGATCTTCTGATGTCGTTTGTTATGAATGCAGGAAACCAGGACACGTGAGAACTGATTGCCCTACACTTAAAGATCACTCAAGCAAAGGAAAGGGTGAGGAGAAACCTAAGTTAAGGAAGGACAAGATGAGAGTACAAAAAGCATTTTGGGCAGATTCTGCATCGGACTCATCGGAGACAGAACCAGAAGATGAGACATCGAAATTGTGCTTGATGGCAGATGACAATCTTGATCAAGATGAGGTATGTGGACTTTCCTACGATCAACTTCTTGAAGTTTCAAAAAAATTCATGCATCATATAGAAAACTCAAGAAAACTCATGCAAGTTTAAAATTAGAATTTTTGGAATTACAAAAGGAGCATGTTATTATAACTAAAGATCATTCTAATATTGATTCAAATCATATGGCTCTACTTGATGAATTTGATGAGTTAAACAAAAATCATTGTGAATTAGTTGAAGAGCATGAGTCACTAAAAATCACACACACCGCACTTGAATCTAATTTTAAGAAGTCTAAAGAGATGGAGAAAAGTTTGAGGATTTAGAATGAGGTCTTAAAAAGCACAAATTTGAAGATTCAAAATGAATTAGATACATGCAAGAAACCTAGGATGACACCTACTTTTGATCAAAAGCGAAAACCTAGGAAGAGGCACTATAACTCAAACCATTTAAAAAACCCTTTTCCTGGAGTTAGATGTTTTTCATGTGCCATGCTAGGACACATCTCACACACTTGCACTGTTCACTATAGTACACATTGGGTGTGGAGACCCAAGGTGCATGATTCACAGCATATCACACATGCAATGCATTCTACTCTTCATAAGAAGGAACCCAAACCTGCTTGGGTTCCTAAATCTAACATTTGATAATTTTGTAGGAGGGCTCTCACAAAAGGCCTCGTGAGAGAATGTGGTACTTGGACAGCAGTTGCTCTCGACATATGACTGGTGATGCCAATTAATTTATTTTGCTAGAATCCAGGACTAGAGGCAAGGTTACTCTTGGAGACAACACCACGAAGAAGCTGGTAGGTGCAGGTATAATTGGTAATTCTAAGAACCTTATGATTGAAATTGTATTGCTTGTAGATGGATTGAAGCAGAACCTGCTCAGCATCAGTCAACTTTATGACAAAGGCTTCATCGTGCAGTTCTTTTTGAATTCATGCATTGTAAGTTTAAGTAACAATACTATTTTGCAGGGAAAGAGGATCAACAACATCTACATGCTTGATTTAAATAACGTTGAATGTGATGCTTCCTTTTGCTTAAAAATAGTGATTGATGATTCATGGTTATGGCACTAGAGACTATGTCATGCAAGTATGAAAACCCTTAGGAAAGTGACCCAAAAAGACCTAGTGAGAGGTGTCCCCAAACTCAAGTTTTCAAAAGACCACCTTTGTGATGTCTGTCAACTAGGAAAGCAAGTCCACTCCACCTTTCATCCCATTAAAGACATTAGCACCTCTAGACCTTAAGAAGTCCTTCACATGGATTTGTTTGGACCCATTAGCAATGCCAGCTTGGGAGGGAAAGTCTATGGATTTGTGATTATTGATGACTACTTGAGGTTCACTTGGACTAGATTTCTTTCACATAAAAATGATTCTTTTGAGGAGTTTAAAACATTTTCTACTTGGATTCAGAAAAAGCTAGGTTGTGAGATCTTAACCATCCATAGTGATCATGGGGGAGAGTTTGAGAATAAAAAATTTGATAAATTTTGTGAGGACAAGGGGATTAGCCACAACTTCTCAGCTTCTAGGACCCCTCAACAGAACGGGGTAGCTGAAAGAAAGAACAGGACCTTGGTGGAAGCCGCTAGAGCCATGCTTGCTGAGTATTCACTTCCAAAATACTTTTGGGCTGAAGCGGTTAACACAGCTTGTTACGTGTTGAATAGGGTGAACATTAGAGCCAAATTAGAAAAGACGCCCTATTAGATCCTTAAGGGTAGGACACCCAATCTTTCCCACCTTCATATCTTTGGTTGTAAGGTTTTTATTCACAACAATGGGAAGTCTCACTTGGGAAAATTTTATCCTAAATCTGATG
>NW_021318474.1:1407852-1440371 GCF_001605985.2 Dendrobium catenatum | reverse complement strand
GTGGCTAAGGGGTATAATCAAATAGAAGGGATAGACTTTGAGGAGACCTTTGCCCCTATAGCTAGATTGGAAGCCATTAGAGTGCTATTAGCCTTTGCCTGTTATAAAGGATTTAAGCTTTATCAAATGGATGTCAAGAGTGCCTTTTTGAATGGGGAAATAAAAGAGGATGTGTTTGTAGAACAACCCAAGGTTTTGAGAGTTCACAATTTCCAAATCATGTTTTTAAATTTAAAAAGACTTTGTATGGTTTAAAACAGGCATCAAGAGCATGGTATGAGAGGCTTAGCACTTTTTTACTAGAAAGGGAGTTTGTTAAGGGGAGCGTAGACACCACCCTTTTTCTTAGAAAAATTGGAGATGATTTGCTCATTGTTCAGATTTATGTGTATGATAAACTCTTTAGATCTTCTAATAAAAAACTTTGTGATGAGTTCTCTAAGATAATGAGTAGAGAGTTTTAGAAGAGTATGATGGGAGAGTTGTCCTACTTTTTAGGGTTTAGCATAAAACAATTGGATGATGGAACATTTCTTAATCAAACAAAATACATAAAGGACATTTTGAAGAAATATGAGATGGATAAATCTAAGCCAATTAATACTCCCATGACTTCTAGTGTTCCTTTGGATAAGGACCCAAGTGGTAAGACTGTTGATCATAAGAAGTACAGAGGTATGATTGGATATTTACTCTACTTGTCTGCGAGCTGACCCGACATAATGTTTAGTGTTTGCCTTTGTGCTAGATTTCAAGCCGACCCTAAGGAATCCCACCTGACTGATGTTAAAAGAATTTTTAGATATCTTTTGGGGACCCAAAATTTAGGGATTTGGTATCCTCGACACAGCACTTCTTTTGAGATTATTGGTTTTTTCTGACTCTAATTTTGCAGGATGCAAGGTGGATAGAAAAAGTACTTTAGGAACTTGTCAATTTATAGTACAATCTTTGGTCTCATGGTCAAGTAGAAAGCAAAATTCTATTGCACTTTCCATTGCTTAAGCTGAGTACATTGCTCTTAGAAGTTGGTGGCCCAAGTCCTTTGGTTGAAACAACAGGTATTAGATTTAGGATTATCTGTAGGCACCATATCAATATTTTGTGACAATACTAGTGCCATATGCATCTCTAAAAATCCTATCCAATATTCAAGGACTAAGCACATTGACATTAGGCATCACTTCATTAGAGACCATATGACTAAGGGGGACATTGAGTTACATCATGTGACAACTGAAAATCAACTGGCTGACATCTTTACTAAACCACTAGCCTTCGACACATTCAGCTCTTTAAGGACCAGATTGGGTGTGATTGACATAATTGCATAATTTTCTATTTGCTTTACTTTTTTTATTCCTTTTCGTTGCTTTTCAATTTTTTTTCCTCTTTGTTTTCTTTCTCTTATTTTAGTTTTTTGTTTAACTTTGTTGCATTTCTTTCTTAATTTTAGCTTTCGAAATCATCGCTAAAATGATATCGCATGCCTTGTCCTTGCTTTTGATAATTTGTATTCAATATTTTACATCTCTTAATCTATTATAATGGTAAAAATATTTTGTTGATTGTGTCTCTTTCTCTAACCTATTTTAGTAGCATAGTTTTCTTTTCTAATCATAAATCTATTTCAAATTAAAAATTGGGTATGAAATTAAGATTGTTTCTAAACTTTCTTAAGAAAATATATCTTATATTTATCATGCTTAAAGTCTTTTTGTCACATCAAGACTCCTCGTTACTCTTGTCATTAGGTTATTGATTATGTCTTGTTATTAGTTGTTCCCTATGTTAGAGAGAGAGCTCCTATTCTCTAATATCTAGAAGATATACTCACAACTAAGATTGTTTTTAAGAGTTTTTGAAAGAGAATGAAGCTTGCAAAAATGAAAATTTTCTTTTGGCCAATGATGCCAACAAAAGATGTGCAAAGAACACCAAAATTAAAAAAATATATATATACACAAAGTATATCAAAAATCAAAAGATGCGCAAAGCGCCATCCAAATAGACAAGCGGCATAAAATGAACCCACCAAAAGAAAGCTCTTCTCTCCTTTCAAATCCTTTTAAAACTCAAAAGTTTTTATGTATCGAAGACTTAATTTCGATTGTTTTGCGATTGTGACAAATTTACTTTGGTTCATTATTCTATAAGATATTTTTTCGTAAACCAAGTAATGAATGGCTTCTTCTTTCTCATATCCAATTGATTTTTTGAGATAGGTCATTGATTTCAAAAGACGATTCTACCCTAAG
This sequence comes from Dendrobium catenatum, assembly GCF_001605985.2. Taxonomy (NCBI): domain Eukaryota; kingdom Viridiplantae; phylum Streptophyta; class Magnoliopsida; order Asparagales; family Orchidaceae; genus Dendrobium; species Dendrobium catenatum. The sequence goes on along the minus strand of NW_021318474.1, from coordinate 1,438,113 downwards.
AGAAAGTGCGAGCTAAGGGTAATCATGATCGGATATTCTATCGTTCTTTGGATTGTTAATATTGTTAACTCATTAACGCACAAGTTTTTTAAAATCAATTATAAGGAATACTACATCATTTTCATGCCTTGAAAAAAAAATCTTGTGGTTTACTTTTGTTCTTAATTACTTACTTTTTGAGATTTCAAACGGGGGAGTAGTTTTAGGAAGTTTTCTTGCTCTTTCAATTCCGTGTGTTACACTGCTATTTTTAAAATTTTTGTCGTAGTGTTTTGCCATCATAAAAAAGGGGGAGATTGTTGCAAATTCATAAACTATGTTTTGATGATTTGCAAACACTCTTACTTGAGTTAGATTGTCTGTTACTACTAACTTTTCAGGAATCAAAGATCGGATGGAAAAACGGAGCCAGCTCAAGATGGGGTAGATTAGGGTTGAGTCAGTCTGTAATTTTATTTTTCCCCTCTTGAGTCAATTGTAATCTTTGGTGTGACTAATGCAAAGTAACCCTACACACACACACTTGAGAGACTTAGAATTTCTGTTTTTACTCAAATCGGCCAGGACGATATTTACATCGTCTTGGACGATCTGGCTTAAAACAAAAAATCTAATCAGGGGTTCTTAATTAAGGTAGTCGTCATTAGCAAATCGGCCTGGATGATACGTGTATCAGCCAGGATGATAGGATCAAAACATAAAGAAATTACCGCCATAACAAATTAAGGTATTCTGTATTTTTGGAAATCGGCTTGTACGATCTTTGATCGGCCTGGATGATATTCACAATTATGCCTTAATTAATCAGACAAATCAATGGAGTAATTAAGAATGATTAGTATGATCACATTGTCCTGGATGATCGTAGGATCGGCCAGGACGATCTATTCAAAAACCCTTAGTTACTTCTGGATAATTAATATCGGCCAGCACAAATTCAAGGCGATGCTCTGAACGATTTTTCTCTGATTTGAAGTGATCAGCCTGGATGATCGTGATATCATCCGGAACGATCAAGCCACTTTTCAATCATCCAGTTTGCATTCGGAGCGATGACCTGGCTGATCTCAAGGGATTTGTACTGATCAACCAGGACGATGTGAATATCGTCCTAGACGATATAGTCGGCAACTTGCATTTAATTAGCTCCTTTGAAGCTCTTCTATTTAAGTGCGCTTGTTCAATAATTTTTGAACATCCTTGACAGCTGTCTTGACCTGAGAAAACCTAAAGGAGAGGTAGAGAGAGAGAGGGAGAGAGAGAGAGAGGATCTTGTGAGGGGGAGCTTGTGAGTGGATTCACAAGGGTTGCTCCAAGCATTGTTCCACTTCTTCTTCCCTATAGTCTCTTGTCCTTGGAAGGGTTGGGAGAGTTAAGTTCCAGTAAGATACCGAGGTTCTCTGCCTGCTTCAGGAGGAAGCAAAAGGAGGAAGGTTCTCTGCCTTATCGGGTGTGGCAAAAAGAGGTGATTGTAAAGGCTTCTCCGCCTAGCTGTGGGGGCTAAATGAGAGTCACGATTGTAGTGCAATACTCGGAGGGCACCTCCGGGGAATGGACGTAGGTTGAGTTAACCGAACCACTATAAACCCTTGTGTTCTTATTTTTACTGCTTCCGCATTTATTTCTTCCGCACTTTTTTGTGGTGATTTAGTTTGTACTCGTGCTTTGCCTAAATATTTTTTAAAATACCAATTCACCCCCCCCCCCCCCAGCCTTGGGCCCCCTCCCTCTTGGTTAGCCTTGGGCCAATTCTATAGGGCTTAACATCCCTGACGAACTTTCACCATCAAGACTGTCCACTTACCTCCTGGACATTTAAATTGGGTAAGTTCTCCAAAAAGATATGATTCATCATCTTAGACTCTCTCATATCCTTGAGTCACCCATACCATTTAAAACCTTGCCTTGAGCTCTAGAGATCTCCCTTTTATCTCTCGACTAAAATCCATTATAACCTCTGCCCTGGCGATGAGCTTTCTGGCGATCCTAAGTGCTTTTCATCTAAGGAGCTGTAGTAGTCGATCGAAGGCATATCAGAACATGCTTTCAACTAGGAAAACTTATATGGATACTCTATAAGATCAAATGTATCAAGAACATGAAGATCCAATAATAAAATACCTTAAAAATCTTAATCATAGGTTACGGTGTCTAAGTTAATATAGCTTTTTATTAAGTGCATCTAAAAATGTAATGTTGTTCCCCAATTAAATATGTTCATTAATAAAAATCTCAGTTAAAAATCTTAAGAGGTTTGATCATCTAGATCGAGAGAATGTGACAAAAATAGGTTTTAGGGCGTCAATTGTGGCCTATTGTGAATGTATGTTTTCAGGGTTATTGATCTTATGTTCAATGGCCCAAATCACGTCTATCCATGGCTCTTTCCAACCATGAATCTATCCCCATGGTTGTTAGCTTGTCTTGCTCAATCCATGCCCTTTATCTAAACCACAAGAGCATTCATCTACCATTTGATCTCAGTTGACTGAGATCAAAAAGTGAGATTTAATCGCAATTATCTGATACAATCTTTTCAAATCTGACAATTGAGGATACAAGCTGATGTGGTTAAGAAACTAACCACACCACGATATGTGGTTCGCCTAGGGGATCCCACGTGGAGGAAGTGGCACACTACCACGACTGCCTGCTTTTTGGACTGACCAACCAGAGTTTTCACATGGCCCACCATCGCCTTTTAACTTAAAAATGATTTTAAATTAGTTTAAAATCATTTTTAAACCTAAAATTAATTAAAAAAATTATTAAAAACTTATTTGAAATAAAACAAAATTTATAAAATATAATGAAATATTGAAGGAAATTATTCCTTTATTTTAAAATATATTGAGCATCTAGAGTTTGGTCTTAAAATCTTAAACATAGATTGAACTACTTGGATAGGGTTGATTGGGAGGGTTTATGAATAATTATCTTAATTATTCATTAATTGATTTATTAGTCATTTAGTTTAATTTTGTCTTTTGTATGTATAGGATACACACACCACTTAGCTTAGGTTCTCCTAGATTTAAGGACTTGATTGTGTTATGTTTGTGCATTTATACATGTTATAGTCCAAGGCTTAGTAACATTTATTTAAACCTATTTAACTTATTGACACCATTAAGGATAATAATTAAGGACTTGTGTAGAGAACTTACAAAATTATAATAATTAGGATACATATTCCCTTGTCTTGAAATTTTGAACATATAAACATAGTGACATTGCCTACCCATAGAAAATTTTCCCATTGATGTTTTATATTATTAGGCCCCTTAATTAATTTTCAAAATTTTAAACCCTTAATTAACCTTCAAGATTTCTAAAAATTTTAATAAATCAAGATTGATTCTAAAAAATGCATACGACACCACTAATAGACCATAATTAAATCCACTTTAATTTGACATCAATTTCAAGAATAATTTAAATTTAATTACAAATTAAAGCTTAATTAAATTAATAAATTAAAAATAATTAAAAATAAAAAAAAGTCTCAAACACTTGTTAAACCCTTCTTAGATCATTTCTAATCTTTGGTGGTGATTTCAAGAAGTTTGGAGTTCATTTCGGTTCCAATCATTAAAAGGGCCTTTAATTGAAGTAATCAAATAATTCAATAAATAACCAAATAGCCTAAAATCATAACTAATTCTAAAAATTTTCAAATTGATTCTAAGTCATTCCAAAAATTTAATTTAGAACTTATATCCAAACCTACCTGAGGAGCATAAGCACTTATAATGAATTCAATGGAGTGTAAAATATTAAAATTAAATTACTTTTAAATTTTTAACCAAATTAAAATATTGAATTAACGTACATCAATAAGGATTTTAGGATGGACTACTCCGGGCTGCGGGGCTACATATCCTGAGGAGGCCTAGTTCCTTGAGCCTAGTGGCAAATTGCCATAAACTTATTGATGGAAAATATAAATTAATTAACTTTTAAAATTACTAATTAATCAAAATATTTAATTTTAATCCACTCTTAACATTTAACCAACTAAATCAACTTAATCAACCCTTATTATTACTAGGTAACGAAGACCTACAAGGCTATTAGCTTAGTCCCAAAGAAGGTGAAATAAACTTTGCAGCCTCGGTGAGAAACAAATGTAGCAATCATTTAACAATTAAAATAAATCCAAATAAAGCTTTAGCACATTAATATTTAAACCATAATTAAAATTCTCCTTCAACCTTTAACAAACTTAGAAATTAGACAACTCCAATAAATGATTTTCCCTAGCCACACAACCTTTTAGCTCACACGTTAGATGGTTTGTTATGGAAACTTACTATAGATCTAGGCTAGGCTAGTGTTTATTTTTATGTTGTGTGGCACATTTTTGAGATTTCAGTGCATGTTATGATTAAAATTATTTGGTGTATTTGTTTGCTTTTACTACACTCTGTATATTGATGTGTTTGGCGATTTGATTGCCCTAAGGTAAATAATAATCTTGAAGCTCACTTATTTTTTTATGGGTGGCTACGGTCATATAGGGAAATAAAGGGGGCTAAATAAATAATAAAGATAATTATAGGTGCTTCAGCTGCTTAGCCCCTTAATAAAAAAAAGGAGTGTGACTAAGTATGTTTACTTTTCTACACATATGTATAACTGCATGGGATGTGTATTGATATTTAAATGCTTATGATAACCCTACAGGAGAGTCTAGATTTTTCATTTTTTATAAATTTAATTTAATTTTAAATTTTAAGAGTTTTGAAAGTGCACATTTAAGTTAGATATATGGATCTAAAGCTTGGATTCAAAAAAGGAAAGAATACCCCTTTGAGAGATAATCCTTTTTCATTTGGAACTCCAAATTTAATTCATTATTTTATACTCAAAGTGGAAAAAATAACCTTCCCCTCGAGGGAAGAGTTCTATTTTCCATTTGGGTAGCCAACCATCAAGAATCCAATGAGTCGAAAGGAAAGAAGAATGCGGAATTGAAAACAAAGCGTATCCCACTCAAAGTCACTTGTAATTGTACTTGGATTAGAATCTAGTTTATGGTTAGTGGTGCCTGGCTACTTTTAATTTCTATATTTCTGGGTTGTAATAAGCAATGCAGTTTGCCTATGAACATTTATTAATTACTTTTATTATATTTGATGTGTTGACTTGATATGATTGCGATTAGGATTTTTCCTACTTTTTTAGTTTTTTTGGTGATTGTGTGCTTCTTTTGATTTATCTTGGATACTTGAGACTTGTGTGGGTGTGAAAATTATTTTACTCATAATTAATATTTAAAATTTTAGGATTTAAATAATACAAAAAGATAGTGATCTAGGTAATGTGCTAGAGATTATCCAGGGTCGCATGCATATTAATGCATCTTTCTTTTCTTATTTTAAGATACGTCCCCTCCTGCGGATAGAGCTAAGATAATCCAACTTATGAGGGTGAGGTGTTGAACCTGTAGAAGCCTAATCTTCAAAAAATTTATTTTTAAGCCTTTTAAAAAAAAAATTCAAGCATCCATGATTTGGGCATTTTGACAGACTTCCATTTCATTAAAAACACATTTAAAAGAGTACAAATCTTAAATGCATCTATCTTTAGCATTTTCACCCAACATAAGTCAAGGGGTCACTTAGGACAATCTCTAGACATTGGCCCTAGTTCTCAAAAACCTTAATAAATAATGTCTCTACTACTCTTTCATAAAAGTGACTTGACTCCTTGATTTAAAATCAACTAGGTGGTTAGCTAACTCCCTAATACATTCTAGGGTAAGTTCAGATTTTGCATTCATTAGTTAGGCTCGGGTTACCATTGCTTCGTGCCCATTTTAGATTTTGGATCCAGGGAAAATTTTGAGTCATAAGACCCCATCCTCTTGGAATATTATTCCAAATTTCTAATAAATCATTCAACTTAAACTAAAACTTTCCCTTTCAATCTAAAACATAAAGCCCAACACATATCTTAAATTGGGACACTTCTGGATTATTCCAGAATCTTAAAGTGTCCCCTATTATTTTTCCCTTGACTCTAAAAAAAAGTGCTCCAATTTGATTCATTTCCACTTGAAACTCTAAAATTAATCTTCTTTGATATCACTCCTAGATAATCTTTAAATAAGAATTTTCCATTATTTTAATCGAGAGTATTCATAGGAAATTTCAATTTTCTATGATGTAATTAACTATGAGAGCTTGCACTCGTAAGTGATTTAGAACCCACATCAATTTTCAAAATCTATTTTTCAAAAGTTACTTGATATTTATTTTAGGAAATCAAACTTTTAACGATCGTTATCATCATAATCATATTATTTCTAATCAATGATGTTTTCCTTCTTTGGAAAATTTTATCATGTGTTATCATCAATTCGAATATGAAAATAATAATCATTTCTATTGATTATCTTAGTTGGATATTTGACTGAACTTTATTTTGACCCTCCGGGATCATATGTGGTTCTCCGTTAAATCAGGCTACGATAACCAAGAGAAAATTTATAATTCTAGATCTAAAATTGTTAGGGGATTTTATTTCGGCCTTCTGAGGAAATAAATCACTCTAAAAATTTACTTTGATTTCAAAATTATGATTTCAATCCAAATTTCCTAAAAAGAAATTAAAAAAAATTAAAATTAGACTTCTTTAAAAAATTGAAACAACTATAATCATTATTATCATATCCGAACAATTATTAATCAGTGATATCTTCTCCCTTAGGGGAGATATATTATTTGTTAATAAGGCTTCAGAGATGAAATTAATGATAATCCATGTAGATTTCATAGTTAGAAATTAGATCGAACTCCATTTTGACCTTCTGAGGTTACTTGTAGTTCTTTCTTGGATTTGGTTATGATATTCAAGGTAGATTTGTAATTCTAAATCTAGACCCCATTTTGAAATTTTACTTCCAGTTCCTGAAGTAGTATAACTTTTCTAATGGGATGTTTGATATCACAATTCAAATTCAAAGCCAATTCAAAATTTTCAAATAAAACTAATCCTTTACAAAACCACTTTTAAAATTCCACCAACAAAGAATGGCAAGGCCAGTGCGACCAAATCTCTCTCTCTATCTCTAATAATGGTTAAATTTTATTTCATCAATAGTCTTAACTACCTTTTCTTTCATTAGTTCCTCAAACCATTTCTTCCTTGGGTGAGTGTGGTTAACATCAAAAAGAAAAGAATTGTAAAAAAAAGAGAGGTGAGTCCTCTATTAAAAATTCGATTTTGACCTTCTACCCCCAAGTCATTTGGTGGGGCGATAGCATCAAATCAGACTTTTAAGATCTCCTTCCCAATTTTATGGACATGTATTATTGAATTTGACTCAATATATAGATTTTTAAAATTCTAAGGAGCTCTATTGATCTTGGTACCAAGATCTTCAATTTCTCAATATTTATAGCCTTAACCTCCCATTTTCATTTGACTCATGGAATGGTGAGAGTTGGGAAACTAATATTTTTTGAATTTTCTCCCTATTTTCTATGTCTTCGGAGGGATGAAAGTCTGACCTATTGTGTTTCAAAGTTTGGAAGAAGTTCACTTATAATTTCAAAATTAACACTTTTCTAAAATTCTTTTTTATCTTAATTTGAAATCTATACCATCATATGCTATCTGACAAAATCTCCTTGTGGGCTAGTGTATGCTATGAAAATTTGAACTTTAATTAAACTCATAACTAACCCTTATATTCTATCGTTATATGTGCAGTTTAAGTTCTGGCAACTCAGCATATATCATAGAATCAAGGTTCTATTATGACTTTAAACTTTCTGAAAGAAAATTTTTTCTATCAAAAATATCTAATTCCAATCATCTTCTTCAATTCCAGTGATTCTAATTATGTGATAATGGCTAAAAAGTTAATCTTCTCCTCTGATACAGACCTATCATTTGAGGTAATTGACTTGGGAAGTAATATACTATTTGGGATGAGTTTCAGTACTTGGAACTGTCGATGGATGACCATAAGATAATTGAATTGGATTCTACTAAGGAAGTCCCCCTATAGTGGAATTTATTATTGGGACGAGACATGTTCTCCCTATTTCCAATGATATAGAGAAATAACCTGAGTTGACTATCGAGCCCCCTACCGTGGTTAAGTCTATTTTTCAGAAGGGATCAAGCTCAGAAGGGATCAAGCTTTTGTATCCCTTTTACTAGTGAAAATCAGATAAAGAACTATTGAGGAGAGTAAGAATGAAAATTTCTAAGTTAAGGAAAGTTGTTGCAGCCAAGACTCTTGATCAGGTAAAGCCTGAAGATGTCGAGGATTTATCTATTCCTGCTTCCTCTCCCCTCCTTAAAGGGAGTCATTTTTACCTCTCTCCACTGCTCAATGAGAGGAGAGTGTAGCTAGGATAGCAAGCTCCCCACCATGCTCGGTTGACTACTCAACCAAAAGAACTCCTAAGGAGAAGCACCTCCAAAGGATAAGAACTTTAAGGAATATAATCCATATTTATATTGCACAATCTAGAGAAACAAAGGAAGAATACATGAGATAGTTGAATGTATTTATCTCCCATTATTTCTAAAAGGAAATTCTATAAGAGGAAGCATCTAAAGCTAAGAATTTAACCCCTACACCTGTCAGAAAAAAATAAGAAGTTTGTTTGACAGCCTGTTAATCCTATATTGATTGATGGTTACTATTGAGTGCCACGCCCACCATCTTCCAAATTGGAGGGTATCGTACTTACTTGGTATGAGAGAGTCTACAATCTTACTGGTAGGATGCTGGTCCCTTCTCCAAAATTCAATAAGTTGGCCTCAATGGTGCAAAGACTAAAGAAATTTCTTAAGCTCAAAGAACAATGGATGTCAAGGGATAGCAGCCCAAGCCTTCTGAGAGAAGTTTTATTCCTAAGAAGACTAAGCTAGATATTCCTCCACCATTCTCCAAAACACCTAGGTTTTTTATCTAGTTAAAATAGATTCCAGTCAGTGTTCCCCCCATCATAGTTGGTTCAGTTAATGCTCATGCTGATGTCCCAGTAGTTACAGTGGATAATGTTCCCACCATTAGTTTAGTTGTTGTTTTGGTTTCCAACCATACGGTTGTTTAGGATAGTATTTCTGAAAGTTTATTTATTGAATTTGGGATCCCTATTCGGGGGTCTAAGGACCTTACCTTACTCAATGTAGTAGCTATAACCCTTCAAGATCCTGCATTTCCTCCTAAGGTATATGTCTCTCACCTAGTAGAGGATGCCACCCCTCTGACTACCAGTCCATGGATTGTCGAGGGGGAGGGAATAGACTTAGACCAAGAGATGGTTAATAAGTTAGTTTTAGAATCTCAGACGGATAATAACCCTAAACTACAGGCTAATATTTCTAAGTTACAGTCAGGTGAACATTTTGATATGGTAGATTATAAAGGGTACTTACCTCTCAATTCTGAATTCATAGGGGACAGACCTATTGATGAGGTACTCCAAGAAATAAGGGACATCCTATGAAAGAAATAAGGAACAATGACCTTCAACCCTTACTTAGATGATATGTTAATAGAAGAGGATGAAGCCTCCAATAGTATCTACATGGTTGAGATTAGAGGATCTAGTAAGGAAATTGAACCAAGTAAAAATCGATCTAGAAAAGAGGAAGGTTTAGCCACAGTTAAGTCAGATTTTGATGAGTTAGTAAGAGCCATAGATAAGCAACATATAAAGAACTTGGAGACACAAGTCACAGACATGTTATTACAGGTTAAGGAAATGTTAGAACTACTAGATAAGTTATAGGAGTCTTCTCTTAAACTATAACAATCTGCTTGAGAAATCTTTAAAAGACCTAAGAAGGCAAAATATAGTTCCAAAGCTCTTTAGTCAGTGCCAACAGTCTCTCCCTATTTGTCAGAGACACCTCTAGTCTAACCCACAGTTCTTACACTTACTCCAACACCACTCCAGAAAGATCTTAAGCAACTAATAGAGGATTAAGTAAGGGAGGCCTTAGCCTATTCACAAGAAAATGCATCTATTATGAAGGGTAGACCCTACCTTGAAGAATATAATTTGGTTCCATGTCCTAACGGCTTTCTACCACCATCTTTTAAGATTTTTACCAGTATTAAAAATGTAAGACATTATTTGGCCAACTTTCAACCAAGTTGTCATAATATAGGAGTGTTAGATGCTCTACTATTTCGCTAGTTTATTAGTAGTCTCTCTACATTGCATTTGAATGGTATACAAATCTACCCAATGGTTTGGTGAGAACCTATAATGAACTAGAAAATCAATTCTTAAAGAGAATTTCTAGGGAACATTAGTGCACTACAGTGGGCGATCTAGACATTGAAAAGCAAAAGGTGGTGGAGTCTTTGGTTGAATACTCCTTAAGGTAATGAAACCTCTCGATGAAGAGTGAACCCCAATTGCAAGAGCAACATGCCTTGGAGATCATTCTAAAGAATATCCATGCCCTGATTGCTTTTCTTCAAAAGGGTTTCATGATTAAAACTTTTGAGAAACTTCTAAATAAGGCTAGTAATCTGCAGGAAGAGGCTCATAGGATGGCATTCTTATGAGATCAGTTTAATAAAAAGAAGGGTAATAAGAAGGTAAAATCTTTTGAGAAAAAAGCAATAATCTGAGTAGTTGATAAATGGAAAAGGTCAGTTGTTAATTTAACTAGTGTTTCTTCACCACCACAGATCCAAAAGAAACCATACCAGATTACTTCTCATCCTCCTAGAGAATCTTATTTGACCTTTCTTAAGGAGTGGTTGGGCAAAACAAACCCATTTAGGAGAGAGTCAATAAGAAAGATCTTTAAGAGTCTATAAAAAAGCCAGACTTTTAGATACCTGAAGCTAGAAGGCCAGAATAGTTAGATAAGAAAGATGATCGTAAGCACTGTCCTTACCATTGTATGCTCGATCATCCATATGAGGATTGCTTTGTGTTTAAAGGCTGGCTAGAATGGAACCTCCAGCAAGGTAAAATTTTCATCCTTAAAGAATATCTGGTTGATCCAGAAGAAGCTTCAATAAAAACTATCTCATCTAATACTCTTAACACTTCTCTATCCATTGAAGATGGTTGGGAAATTGCTTTGCCCCTGGCATTTAAAAAGTCAATTAACAAATATTTTTATCTTTCTTAATAACTGATCATGGCAGCTCAGGGCCCAATTTTGAATGTTGACCTGGATGCTTTAAAGGAGGATATTGAGCTGCTTCCCTCTGTAGTAGTTATAGGAACTTCTGTACTATATGAAAAAGAAAAGAGATATATTTTTGTAGAGAGGAAGTATGTAGATGATAGATGTATTTGAGTGTGGATGGTGGTTAAAAACCATTTTCCCTATCTTGTTATCGGATTTTTACTTTGCCCCATCAAAGGTAAAATGTCATAAAATTAATAAAAAATATCCTTTTACTTCTATTTTAATGATTAACCATGAACCATGAAACTGAAATATAAGTTAGTAACTCTATCCTCCAAGTTAAGACTTTATTGAATTCAATATGAATATTCAACAATCTGACCATCTTCAATCGACCCTTTAAGAAGATGTCAAATTTGTGGCCTTATCAAAAAGTGACTTCCTTTAAATTAATTTTTAGTTAAGTTCTATCATAATAGACATTGTAGATTTTAACTCCCTTTAGGAAATGATGATGCAATCCCTATGATGAGTGTTGACACCGTCATAGTTTTCTCTCCTGAGGATATCAAACAGGTGCAACTTTATGGTGGTAAGGTCTTACCCCATAGGCTTCCCCTAGAGTATAAGGGCAAATAAGCTGTCTCTAAATATCTAATTTAAAATTTTCCTAAATATTTTTATTTCCTTTTTATTCCACAAGGTTTCAAGTTTGTTGTTACTGAGGTTGATTACAATATTTTAGCCCATCTTAGGAAGTTGCAAGATAAATTTAGCATCTACAATGACTTCCTTCTCTCCATAGAAATGAGGGAATCCTTAATCAAGGCATGAGATGTTCTTAGCTCACTATCTTCAACTTCAAGAGAGGAGGCACTCTACTTCAAGGAAATCCTTGCGGTGATATTTTTAGATGAAGATTTACTTCTACGAACTGTTGACCAGAATCACCAACTTTATATTACTATAGATATGAGAAATTTAAAGTTATCAAGAGTTCTTGTTGATTCGGGTGCATCAATCAATGTAATGAACATAAAGACTCTCACATACCTTAGAGTTGATTCTAGAATGTTACAATTGATAAGTTGGTGGTTCATGGATTCAACGAAAAGGGTAAGAGGGCTTTAGGTTCATTTACCCTTCTTCTAGAGATAGAAAAGTTAAAATCTGAAGAGAAATTTTATATAATTGATTTGGTATTGTCTTTTAATGTGCTCCTAGGTAGGCCTTGGATTCAAGAATATAGAATGGTTCCATCTATCCTCCATGAATGCATCATTTACCAATGAGATGGCATTGAACACAAGATTAAGGGTGATTTGTAACCATTCTCAATTCAAAAAATTAGGATCTACGAGGATGTTGCATATTTTATACCAAAAGAATCCTTATCCCATTCTAAAATTGAGATCGAAGTTAAGGAGAAAATTGGTGGAAAATGCTCTAACCAAAGCCAAGAATCAAAAGAAAAAGAAGAGGAAAATAATCAAGAAATGATAGAATCAAGTAGTGAAGATGACCTCGATATTGTTGTCCTTTGGCCTCCAAATATGTTGTCTCAAAGAGGTGGGAGGATGGCTTTAAGGCCACATAGTTGAGGTCGTGTTTCATTTGAAAGAAGAACAACCCCCATATATATTGATCCAGAATCAAACTCTAATGTGGATTCAGAAAGATGGGGTGTTATGATTCCATTCAAATATAAAACTATAAATATTCCTCCGAAGTTTGATCTCATTTTAGATCAGGACAGTGACCTGTAGGTTTATGTTCCAAAGGTTAAAAGTGATGGGCCTGAATTAACATTGCAAAAAGCTCAGTAGAGGGATTGAGGCCCTATTCTTGACCCAGCTATCAAGTGGCAGGATTGAAGGGTTAGAGATTAAAGAGGCCTCTAACCTGAATGGTGAAGTGAAGAAAGTTTAGAAATTGTTTCTTGGCACCTCCTCCTTAGGGATAAAGGTGGTATAACCCTCAAAGAGGTAGATTTCAATGAGTTAATGGAATTATTTTTTGACTATTTCCCTATCTGTGTAAACAATTCCTTTTCTAAGGGCTCCATATTATATCGCTGAACTAATGGGTTAAGCTAGATACCATGAGAATATTTTACAGTCAAAATTAAGAAAAATAAAAAAGTGGCATCAGCTTAGGTATCGTTAGTTCATTTGATGATGATAAATATTATTTAATGAAAACATACCATCTTCAATCTCAGAATGTCCCTACTGATGTCATTGGTCCCCTTAACAAAATCTATTTGGAGACTTTAGATGATCCCGATGAACTTCATGTTCAGGATGTACCCCAAAAATTTGAGGAATAGTTAAGTTGATAGTCATTGAGTTAAGGGAATCAACCAGGAACCGATGATGACCCTCACCACACTTTCATTAGTATCTTATTAAGTGAGGATGAGTTTCAAGATCTAATTCAGCTTCTATTCTTGTTTATAGATTGCTTCACTTGGATATATAATAAAATATCAGGTCAATCTACTGACGTAGCAGTCGATAAACTTAGAATTTGACATGATGTCATTCCTATTAAATAAGCTACTCGATATATACACTTAGATATCAAGCAATAAGTCTTTTTTAAAAATAAGAAGTAGGTCGAGGCCAGGTTTTTTTGAGAACAACCATATCCCTCATGGGTGGCCAGCGTTGTGCCAGTTCAAAAAAAGAATGGTTAAATTAAAGTTTATGTCGACAATAGGATTTAAAAAAAGCTTGTCCCAAGGATGAATTTCCTTTTCCCATTCCTGAACTCATAGTGGACAATACCTCCTCGCATTCTACTTTTACCTCTATGGATGGCTCATCTGGTTATATTTAAATTAGGATGGCCCTAGAAGATGAGATAAACAATGCATTCAGAATACCTACAGGAATCTTTATTTATAGGGTGATGCCCTTTGGCCTAAAAAATGTTGGTGCAACCTACCAGCGAGCCAGGACCCATATCTTTGATGACTTAATCCATAATCTAGTCAAGTATTATATCAATGATTTAGTTATCAAGAGCAAAGTCAAAGAGGTTTACCTATATGACTTAAGATTCATTTTTAATAAGTTGCATTGCTATGATTTAAAAATGAATCCTTTAAAGTGTGCGTTCAACGTCACTTTAGGAAAATTCTTCGGATTCATAGTGAGGCATTGCAGAATCAAGATTGATAACACCAAAATGGAAGCAATCCTTGATATGTGACCTCATAAGAGCCTTACTTAGTTAAGGTTTTTTCAAGGAAGCTTGGCATATATAAGAAGGTTTATCTCCAACCGTTTTGTGATATGATACCCTTCTCCATCCTAGCAAAAAAGGATGCTAAATTCATACGGGATGAGAAATACTAGAATGCTGTTAATAACATCAAGCAATAACTTTCCAATCTGCCTATTCTAATAGCCCTTATTCTGAGGAAACCTTTGATCCTCTACACTATGGCCCTAGATGAGTATGTAGGTGCTCTATTAGCTCAAGTCAATGATGAGAAGAAATAGAATGCTCTCTATTACCTTAGTAAAGCTTACTTAAATCCAATATCCTTCAATCGAGAAGCATTATCTTGCTTTAGTTTTTACAGCCTAAAAGCTAAGGCACTACGTGCTTTCTCATTTGATCAGTCTGATTTCTAGAGTCAACCCTTTATAATATCTTATGACCCGACTTACATTAACAGGATGTTTTTCTCTTTGGTCAATGATATTACTCCAATTTGAGATTATTTTCATTCCACTGCATGCTATGAAAGGTTATGCCATTGTCGACTCCCTTGCGACAAACCTCATTCCTGCGAATTCTCCTTTAAATGATGATTTACTTGACAAACAAATCATTAGTTTGAGGGAATCCAATGACCTTATTTAGGAATTGTATTTTGATGGTGCGACATCCTCTTAACAGGGCATGACCCATAAATCTAATATTTCTGAAAAAGCTAGAATTGGCCTAATTTTAATAATGCCAGAAAAGGGAATGCTACATTTTTCCTACCATTTATCAAAGCCTTGAATAAATAATGAGGCTGAATATATCATAATCTATTTAGATCTTGCAATCTTAATATAGATTAAAGAGATTAAAATCATTGGTGATTCTCAATTAGTGATCAATGAGGTTGTAGGATTGTATAAGATTTTCAATACTAATCTCCCAAAATAATATTAATATACTAATAACTTCCTTGAGCAGATCCATGTTGTAACTTTGTATAGAGTTCCTCGTGTAAGCAATTCTATGGTAGATGCCTTAGCAAAGACCACAAAGGAATTCTCATGCCCCTCAGAAGAGTCCATATCAATAGAGATTCAAGATCATAAGATCCTTTCCCCTATAGATTTTGAGGACATCACAAAGAAATCTCCCCAGATCCTTTCTGCCTCTTAAATAATTGATGAAGAAGGAAATTGGAGACAATTGTTGATTGACTATCTTCAGGAAGGCAAACATCCCCCCAATAAATTCTTATCTAACCAAGTTAAGAAACATGCCCTATCACATGCACTAGTCAATAATATGTTATACTACTGATCATTCGATCAAATATGGCTATGTTATTTAGATAAATGAGATGCCCTAAAGATCATTAATGAAATCCATTTTGTTCTATGCAGCGCTCATCAATTGGGACCAAAAGTAAAGTAGAGAATCAAAAGACTTTGTTCCTACTAGCCTACAATGGTTCACGATTGCATGAATATTACAAAATGTTGTAATCAATTTCAGGTTCATAGTGCGGTTCTACATCAACCACCTAATATGTTGAAACTCATAATAAATTTGTGGCCCTTCAAATATTGGGGCACAGTTGTTATCAGAACAATTGATCCTCCTCATTTGATGGGTCATCATTTCATATTAGTTGTGATTGATTACTTTTTAAAGTGGGAGAAAGTAATTCTCCTATGTAATGTAACATCCCACCATGTTTTAAAGTTCTGTCATGACCACATCATATATTGATTCAATGTAACTCAAAGAATCATATCCGATAATGGGACCGCATTCAGGTCTATGAAAATAAATAGTTTCTTTAGATGGCATAATATTGATTTGATAAACTCAATAATCTATTACCCCCAAACTAATGGGTTGGCTAAGGCTTTCAACAAGACTTTGGTGCTAAGGCATTCAATAAGACTTTGGTGAAGTTTATTAAAAAGACTCTTAATAATAATAAATAATAATGGGTCGAGCGATGGGTGGAAGCTTTGTGGGCCTATCAGACCACTTATAAAACCCTGACCAAATACACTTCATTTGCACTAGTGTATAGATATTAGGCTATGCTCCCCTTAAAGGTACAAATTCTTTTGCTTAGAATGTGAGTCCTAAATCAAATCATTACTGAGTGGAATGTGTTGTGAATTTGGATTTAGGAATTATGATTTTGATGATAACAAACATTTCTGTCACTTTTATTTTTTTTCTATGACTGTCTTACCTACTAATTTTTCAGGTCCACATGGCCAATTATAAATCAAGCCAGCTCAAGCTTAGGTAAATTAGGATTGAGCTAGTCTGTAATCTATCATTAAGTATTTCTTACCTTATTTTGTGTTAATTTGTAACAAAGTGGGTCCTAATGGTAAGTAACCTTGCAAACACACTAAGGGAAAAATTCTATCTATTTTTAGAGTTTTTTTATCACATCATCTGGGATGATCCAAAATCATCTTGGATGATTATTTAAAAATAGAAACCTTTATTAGGGCATCCTGGTTAAGGTTTAATTGCTCAATCAGATTGTCTTAGACGATCGAAGGATGATCAGTTAAACAAAATTTAATTTCATCCTGGATGACCAGAATAATGTTCAGGATGATATGTATCATTTTGCACTGATCATCTGGGATGATCTCTAATTGTCTTGAATGATCAGTTATTTTTTTAATCGTTTAGACATGCAATCAAGGTGATGTTCTGGATGATATTTGATGTTTTGAACTAATCTTTCAGGATGATCGTGAAATCATCTAGGATGATCAATTTAGTTTTCCATCATCCAGACATGCATTTAGGTCAATATTTTAGATGATACTCAACAATTTTTAACTAATCATATAAGATGATCAGAACAAAGAAGTCCCTTAATCATCTAGACTCTCCAAGATCATCTTGGCTGATTCAGCTAAATTTGTACTGATCATACAAGATGATCCTTAGATCGTCCATGAACATTATGTTGGTTTATCATAATTAAGAGAAAATTTGGAGCTATTCTATGTAAGACCTTTTATTTGCCCAAGATTGTATCTCTTACAATTATCTTAACCTGAGAGAGCCAAGAGGAGAGGGAGAGCGAGGGAGAAAGAGAGACGATATTATGAGGGGTTTTTTAAAGGTTGCACCAAATAAGGATCTGATTCATCTTCTCAATTCATTATTTATGGTTCCTTGGATGTTTGAGAGAGGTCTACTTCAGTAATTAATCGAGATTCACTGCCTGCTTCAGGAGGAAGCAAAAGGAGTTCGGTTCTCTGCCTGCTCCCGGAGAAAGCAAAAGGAGTTGGGTTCTCTACATCACTAGTGTTAGTGGAAAGGAGGTTTGTATTGGCTTCTCTACCTTGCTATAGAGCAAAAGTAGAGTCACTGAGTTAAGTGAAGTACCTGGAGGAGAGGCTCTCGGGCGTGGACATAGGTCAAGTTGACTAAACCACTATAAAATCTTATGTGTTCTTTCTTACTATTTTTTTGCATTTAATTTCTGCACTTTGTTTTTCTTTTGGTGATTTTTGGTTTTGGTTTAAGATTGTGTTCTTGTTTGAGAAAATTTTTTAAAACACCAATTCATTAGTAGATTATAAGGGAAACCCTCTAACTTTGTCTATTAATGGGTGTTTCCTCAAGAAATACTATGCTTGAGGCAGATCAATTTATCAATCAATAAAATTTCTCTTTTTTTTGTAATTTTAAATCAATTGAACATGCTCTCTTGTATTTCTCAATTTCTAAGCTCACTCGCCTTCTTCTTGAGATTGGGTTCTCCCTTCTCTTTAAATTGGGTCCACTACAGATAGTGTGTGACCCTATGGTACTATCCTAATTTCAATCCAATTTTAATCATAGTGGTGGGCACTTTATCTTCCCCGTCACCGTATCTTCGGCTCTTTATGACCGGCGCATTATCTTCCCCATCATATTGTCACCCTTGCACCTCTATGATGGGCGTATTATCTTCCCTGTCATATGACCATCCAATTTTGATCATGGTGGTGGGTGCTTTATCTTTCCCATCACCTGATCTTTGACTATGATGGGCGCCTTCCCTATTTTATGGTCACCCTAAACCACTGTGATGGCACATTATCTTCCCCATTATATGACCATCCAGTTTCGATCATGATAATGGGGGCTTTATCTTCCCTTTCACCAGATCTTTGACCCTCTATGATGGGCGCATTATCTTCCCCATTATATGGACACCCTTAATCCTCTATGATGGGTGCATAATCATTCCCATCATATGACTATCCAATTTTGATCATGATGGTGGGCACTTTATCTTCCCCATCACCTAATCTTTGACCCTCTATGATGGGTGTATTATCTTCCCCATCATATGATCACCCTCGGTCCTCTAACATGGGCACATTATCTTCACGATCATATAACAATCCAATTTTGATTATGGTGGTGGGCTCTTTATCTTCCCCATCACCTAATTTTTGACCCTCTATGATGGATGTATTATCTTCCGCATCATATTTTCACCCTCAGTCCTCTATGATGGGTGTATTATCTTCCCCGTCATATGACCATCCAATTTTGATTATTGTGGTGGCCACTTTATCTTCCCCATCACATGATCTTTGACCCTCTATGATGGGTGTATCATCTTCCCCATCATATGGTTACTCTCGGTCCTCTATAATGGGCATAATATTTTCCCTGTCATATGACCATCTAGTTACGATCATGGTGGTGGGCGCTTTATCTTCCCCATCACCTGATCTTCGACCCTATATATTGGGTGCATTATCTTCCCCATCATATTGTCACCCTCATTCCACTATGATGGGTGCATTATTTTCCCTATCATATGACTATCTAATTTCAATCATGATTCTGGGCGCTTTATCTTTCTCGTCACCTAATATTTGACCATTTCTGATGGGTGCATTATTTTCCCCATCATACGATCACCCACCGCATCTATTATGGGTGTATTTCCTGTCATATAACCATCAAGTTTTGATCATGCTTGTGGGTGCTTTATCTTACCCATCATCTAATCATTAACCCTCTATGATGGGTGCATTATCTTCCCCATTATATGGTCACCCTCGATCCTCTATGATGGGCGCATTATATTCCCCATCATATGACAATTAGGTTTCAATCATGGTGGCGGGTGCTTTATCTTCCCCATCACCTGATCTTCAACCCTCTGTAATGGGCACATTATCTTCCCCATCCTATGGTCATCCTCGATCCTCTATCAGGGGTCAATTGCTACCCCCATTACAGGACGACCTACTAGTTGTGGGTAACACCCATTGCATCACCATCCTTATTATATCATGTAACCTTTTTTCCCTTTTTTTAGTTGATCTCTTCCCTTAAGATTGGAATCACTAGTGGTAGATAATTCCCTCTGTGGCCCCACCCTAACGTCGACCCAAGCTTTGATTCTTTAAGGTTTGAATTTCCTTATCCTTAGAATCAAAATCAACAATTCCATTTCTCATTCGGATAACGGCAATATGTGTTGTAAAAGTTTCTTCTACTACACATATTATTGGTCCATTTGTTGAGCTCAATTTTATATGAGGTCATTATGACCTTTCTTATACTCCAGACCCTAGGACTCTTTAGACAATAGAATCTTCCTAGATTGTAGATCCTAGGATTCTTCTAAACCTGAGAACCTAGGACTTCTTAAACTCTAAAATCCACCTAGATTTTAGTTCATGGGATTTTCCCAGACTCCATGCCCTAGGATCAATTTAGATCTTACATCAATCCAGACTTTAAATTAATCTTGACCTTAAGTCAATCTAGATCTCAAACCAATTCAAACTCCAATCAAGTTTAGAATTCAAACATTGATCTTGTTCCTGACATGGCTTCAATCTTATCCAACCTTTTTTGATAACTCAAATGATTATAAATTATTTGGATATTTCAATCCTAATCATTCATATTCAAAATCTAATTCAAATCTAGAAAATTCAGACCAAAATCCAAGGCTAAGGCTTAGGTCCTGAGAGCCTTTCATAGTTATTTTTTAAACACTTCAAAACTTAGTCAACTGACCTCTGATTAAGAGTCTATCAATTGAATATTGATAATACATGTCTTTTAGGTCAACCCTCCATATATGAACTCAATCAGACACTTCTAATCTTAGAAACGGAATCAAAATATGAAGGCAGCAAAACCTTCAAATATTTACATGCTATGCCACTGAACCTATCACCCAATCGAAATTGACCTTGGAGCCCTCTCCAAACCCTTTGATTAGTACCAAACCTTAGATATTGATATGTAAAATATTAAACTATATTTTTTTGGACTCACATTGACCAGAATTGACCAAAGGTCAAAATGACCAAAATGCCCTTTAAGAGAATTTTTTGGCTTTTGACCAAAATTCAATATGGTTCAATCTCATCAACCTTTGAAACATTTCCCAATTTATACCAAACATCATTTGGGATCTATTAGACCTAAACCCAGACCATGGGTCAACTTGGTTGACAAGGTCAACCTAGGTTGACCCAAAAATCCCTTAAGAGTATAAATAATCATTTTGATTAAAATGACCTCATCATGCCTAGAAACCACTACCAAGACATTCAAAATGTTATTTCAAATTCGTTTATCCCAAGCATAGCCCTTTGGTCAACTTGGTTGAGCAAGTCAACCTAGATCAACCTAATGACCCATTAAGAGCCCAAACATATCATTTGACCTAATTGACCTTTCAAGACCTTGAAACTATACCCTTCAAACTCCAAATATCCAAACAAACCTATTTGACCCAAAATCAGGCTTTGGGTCAACTTGGTTGACCAAGTCAACATAGGTTAACCCATTAACCCTTAAAGGGTTTGAATAGGTTAATCTAACTTATTTGACCTATTCTACTCATATCACTCCTTCAATGTAACTCCTAATCATAACCTAATCATGTCCTAGTCATTATTTAGCCAAACCCAAGTTGAGTTGACTAACTCAACTCTTAATCCTTGGTCAAACCTTTATGTTATATGCTCTAACTTACCATTACTTTAAACTTAACTCCTTCGACCATTCCTTAAGCTATCCTAAGTAGTTCCCTACACCCTCTAAGTTCCATATCATCAGTCTTAACTTTTGTTGACTAATGAAAGAAAGTCAAGAAGACACTTAAACCCTATCTAAAGTGGTCTACCCTTTCTTTTAACCTCAAAAGCATTAGCTCTAGGCTTGGGGTTCACCCAACCTATTTCTCACACTCCTTCCCTGCCACCTCAACCTCCAGTAAGTGGTTGACTAGTCAAAGGAGTCAGCCCAAACTTTAAACCATTCTGTATTGACAACACCATAATCCTATTCCTCCACCTCTTATCCTAACTGCTCTGTGCTTTCTATTTAGAACCTAAAGCTCTCCTTTGTTTCAACTCGAGCTTATGAGTTTATATTTTTAATGAAAATAAATATTATGACTCACTTTTATTATCTACTTGTATTTGTAATATATATATTTTTTGTGTATTCTAACTTTTCAGGATTATGATGCACCATTCAAGACACAAGTTTTGGTAGAACATATTTTATTTGTAATATTCATTGATATAATTTTGATTTCTTGAGTCAAGTCCTATAAGGGAGTATACTTGCTTGGTGACCATGCACACACACTCACTCAAGGGAGTGAGATCTAGTCAAATCCAGAAGATCAAGTTTTGAACTAATCACACTAGATGATTTTAGATCGTCCAGGACAATCCCTTATGATATTGGAAAACAACCACCAATGCTAATTTAGGCATGATTTTAAGTTTTAATTTTTATTCTAATTATCCCAAATGATCTTTATCATCCAGGATGATTAATACAAATCATGACTAAGCAAATCCTGCAATTAGGGGATTAATTATGGTTAAATTTAATAATTGGATTGTCTTGGGTGATCTGTATATAGTAAAGGACGATGTTTGCCGACATACATGATTTTCTAAATCATCCAAGATGAAGTACCATAATTTTTCTTCTAATCATCCCGGATGATCCATAATATCATCATGCATAATCTGTACAATTTTTTATTGATCATCCTGGACTATCCTAATATCATCCAAGACTATCAGGTCAAATTCTGCACATCGTACTAGACGATCCTGTGATCGTCCAGGACAAATTTTGATAGAAAAATTGAGTTTTTAGGGTTTTTTGAAGCCCTCTTCTTAAACGCATCTTATAGGACGATCCTGCGATCATCCTCGACAATATTTGGCATTGGAATTATGTTTTTAGGATTTTCATAAGCTCTCTTTTTAAGCATATCGTACAAGACAATCCGATGATTATCCTGGATGATAATGTCAGTATGGTACATTTAAGAGCCTTTTTGGAGCTCTTCTATTTAAGCTTTGTCAAAGACATTGAAAGCTTCTTTGGTAGCCATTGAGGCTTCATTTCTTATGGAGAAAACTTGAAGAGAGAGCTCAAAAGGGAGAGAGGAAAGGGTGGAGTTTAAAAGAGGGAGAAGATCCTTTGAGGGGGTTTCAAGGGAATGTGGAGGGGGTTTCATACGGTTCCTCTGGCAAGTTTGTGTCTTGGTACCCTCAGATTCAAGGCTCGTCTCGAGAGAACTTTTGGGAAGAAGAAGATTTTATTGGTGTCAAAGGACCGACTACTCCGCCGCATCGGGGAAGGTGGAAGTGATTTTTTAAGGGCTTTTCCACCTAGCTGTGAGGGATAAAAGAGAGACACTGAGTTTTGTGTAATACTCAGAGGGTGCCTCCGAGGAGTGGACGTAGGTTAAGATTTGACCAAACCACTATAAATCTGGTGTATTGTTTTCTTTATTATTTTCGAATTAAATTTTCGCACTTTGACTTTCTTTGTGATGAATTTTGGTTTGATTTGAGTTTATGTTTTGTTTGAAAGATTTTTATAATACCAATTCACCCCCCCCCCCCTCTTGGTTAGCCTTGGGCTAGTTCATAAGGGCTTAACATCCCTAATGAACTTTCAAGTGGTATCAGAGCGGGATTCATAAAAATGAGTTTTTAAAAATTTTTGAATTTTGATCCATGGCCATTTTTTTTAATATTAATATTACAAAAGGATATTCAATCACATGACCAACTTTATTTGAAAATATTACTTTTGATTTTTGAAAAATTTGTATGTCTACTTGCTTGCAATCAATTGATTACCAAATGTGGCAAAGGATTTTAACTGGTTATTTTGTACCATTACGTGTAATAGATGGAATTAAATATTATATTCCATTCAATCAAGGGTGTATGAAAGAACAAATCAATGCTTAATTAAATACTAAATCATTAAATTGTTTTTATTTGTGCTTTAAATTTTGAAAATTGTATGTTTGTTTCCACATGCACTATTGGCAAGAAAATTTGGGATAAATTACACAGTATATACGAAGGCTCTAGTGAAATTAAACAATCCAAGTTGAATACTTTAATGCATGATTATGAATTATGTTGCATGAAATCTTATGAGACAATCTTAGGCATGTATACTAGGTTTATTCAAATTATGACATCATTACATGCTTTAGGTAAATAATTTTCAAATTTTGAAAAAGTTAATAAAATTCTACATTGTCTACTTGATAAGTTTGATGCTAAAGTTATTGCTATTTATGAATCAAAAAATTTGAATGAATAATCTATTAATAATTTGATTTGCTCACTCATTGCATATGAGCAAAGTTTGGGCCAAATACTTTTGGATGTAGAAGAGATGATAATGCTAAACGCTGAAAACATGGAGAAAAGTGGCTTAATTAGTGATGAAAGCAATGACTTGTCTTTTCTTTTTTTGAGAAGATGCAAAGAGCATAAATTTTATTAAAGAAACTAATTACAAATAAACTCCTTCTTTATCAGATGATGAAAAGAAGGAGGGATACTATTCTCATTCAGATCTTTTCAACAAAAATCTGAACTAAGAGCAAGGTTAGCACACATGTCGGCTAACTTATTACAATCTCTAATAACATAAGAAAAATAAACTTTCTTAAAATCTTTAAGAAAATCTAAATCCTTAGGATTTATATATTCTTCTGAAATAGAATTATTCTGAAGAGCTCTTTGAAAAAGAATAATAACGTTGTGATTATCACCTTCAATCATGAAGCCTTTAGCATCAAGCATTCATTCTTGAACCAACTTTCAAAGGGAAATAATATAATGTATTTCAGCTTGAGCTATAACCCAATGATTAATACTGAAACCAAATGCTCCATAAAATCTTCCTTCGTCGTCTCTGAAAACACCTCCTATTCTAGCAAGATTATTACTGGATAGCAAAGCATCAACAATGCATTTTATCCAACCTAGAGGTGGAGGAAGCCAAGCTTTTAAATCCAGCACAAAGTGCTGATTAGCTTCCCAGATATTCCAGATCAGATTGTTATGGAAAGAACCAAATGCATATTCTAATGCACTAGCAGCTATAAGATAAGAGCTATCTTAAATGCCACCATGAACCAATTTGTTTCTTCTTTTCCAACAGCGAAAGACCACTGAATAATATAAATTTCCAATAATTGGATTATGGACCGAGAGCTTCATTAGTTCTTTCAGGCATTCATCCAAAGAATTAAATACAGGTAACTGAAAATTCCATTTTTTCAGCTTTTCACAAACAATTTTGATGATGCCGCAATTAACAGCTATATGTTCCAAGTCTTCCATGCTTTTACAAAGTCTTGGACATTCATTATCTTCAATAATACCTCTATGATGAAGAAAGCATTTAGAAGGTAAAGCATTAATACAAAGATGCCACAAAAATAATTCAACTTGAGGTCTTAGTTTGAGCTTTTTAGTCCATTTCTAGTTAATAGTATCCATTTCCTGTTCTCTAGTTTTTTTTGTAAGCTAA
This sequence comes from Dendrobium catenatum, assembly GCF_001605985.2. Lineage (NCBI taxonomy): Eukaryota > Viridiplantae > Streptophyta > Magnoliopsida > Asparagales > Orchidaceae > Dendrobium > Dendrobium catenatum. The sequence continues at coordinate 1,412,904 of NW_021318474.1, read as the reverse complement.
AGCAGCAACAGTTTTACCCAAACATTTGAAAATAAATTCCAGCCAATCACTATCAGAATTTGAGAATATAGGTAATTGACAGATTAAAGAAATAAGCTGTGAACCAAAGAAATTCTTTAAGAACTCTATATTCCATTCACCGTTTGAAATGAATGCTAAAACATTCTGGCATTGTTGATCTATTATGGATGTAAAAGTAGGCCACATACTTAAGCATTTATCCATAATCCAAACATCATTCATAGTATTAACATTTTGTCCATTTCAAACTTTCCATCTCAAGAGAGGGTATAAAAATTTTGCTCCATTCAAAATAGTTTTCCAAGTAGAAGATAAATAGTTTATATTACCACCTTCCCATAAATCAATCATGTATTTGGCAGATAGAGTCTTATTCAATAATGAAGAAGGATTAGAAATAAAATTGAGAGCCAATTTAGCTCTTAAAGGTCCAATTCTGTCCAACACCGATTGCACTCCTCTACCACCTTTGTATTTCGGTTTACACATAATATTCCAAGCTACATAATGAATACCAAAATTTCCATCTCTTTTATTCCATAAAAAGTTTCTACACATCTTCTCTATCTCTTTAAGAATACTAGACGAAATAAGAGATATAGTAGAAATAAAAATTGGCAGAGAAAGGAACGAAGCATTAAGCAACACAATTTTTCTCACTAATGAGATGAACTTGTTTCCCCGCATATTAATTTTGGCCACAACTTTTTCAATAAAAAAATTGAAGTCAGATTTCACTAATCTTCTTAATACAATCTTAGTACCAAGAAAATCCAATTCTTTATTCACCTTAAAGTTCATTATATTAGAAAGAGTTCTAATAGAACTTCTTGAAATGGATTTGCTGAAAATCAAAGAAGACTTGCCTGAATTCACCCGTTGTCCTGTCCACATACAATAATTTTTCAGGATTATAGAAATAGTCTTTAAGCTCTTCTTTTTAAAAGATGATTGTCCACCTCATCTTACCCTCTGAAAAGATGATTATATCATCTGCATACATAAGGTGAGAGATCAAAGGAGCATTAGGAGAAATTTTCATGCCAATATTACCTCTTATCCTTGAAAATTCTTCAGATAAAAGTTGGGAGCACATGATGAAGAGGTAAGGAGAAAGTGGACATCCTTGTCAAAATCCACATTTAGACTCAATCCAATTTGAGTATTTTCCATTAATCAAAATGGAAAATTTTGAATTCATTACACATTCCATAATAAGTAATGAAAATTTAGAAGGAAATCCAAACCAAAGAAGCACTTGATATAGAGTAGACCAACTCATGCTATTGTATGCTTGCTCCATGTCAACTTTAATAGAAACAAAACCCTTTTTAGATTTGGAAAATCTAAATTTATGAAATAATTCTTGTGCTAGAAGAATTTGATCTGACATAAGTCTCCCTTTCACAAAAGCATATTGAACTTCAGAAATAATTTTTGGAAAAAGATTACTCATTCTATTTAAGAGCATGCTGGCCACAATTTTGTAGATTGTATTACACAAACTAATGGGTCTGAAATTAGAAGGTAATATCGGATTGTTGACCTTTGGGATGAGCACCACATTAGTATCTTTCCAATATGAGCACATATACCCTATTTTGAAGAACAAATTAATAGCATTCCACAAATTAATGTGTATAATATGCCAATAAGCTTTAATAAAGGAATAAGAAATTCCATCTCTCCCCGGGGCTTTATTCTAACCCAATTTTTTGATAACAGCTTCCAATTCTTCTTTAGAAAATTCCTTATCAAGCATTATAGAATTTTCAATGACTTGTCAAGCAAATTAAAAAGCTCACTAAAGGATAAGAATCAATAAAAGTGGAATAAAGGTAAAAATGGTAAGAATGTTAAGATTTCTTCTGACTTTTTTTACTTTAGATGTAGGAAGACTGGACATATGAAAAATAAGTGCCCAAATTTGAAAACTTTTCCTGCAAAAGAAAAGGGTAAAGTTGAGCAAATTGTAAAAAGGGCAAACAATAAAATGCAAAAAATCTCCTAGGTAGACCTTGCTTATGAATCATCAGACCAGTAGCAAGATGATATTTAAACCCTTATTAGTGTGTCTATTTATTTGTGTATGCTTTTTTATTTTTTTTTATGTGCTTTCTTTGGGTTTATTCTTTTTCGTTCTATCTTTACTTTACAATTTTAAATTTGTCTTTACTTTTTTTTTTTATGAAGTTCTATCTGATCAACACATACGTTAACTTTTCTAAAAATAAAAAAGCCTACATATTTTTCTTGAATTCTTATGTAAGTTGTGGCTGACTTCTTTAAAAATAGTTAAAGGAAGGAAACTCAATATTTTGTCTCTCTATCTTTTTTCTTAAAGAGGTTATTTCACTTTTGATTCAAAATTTTCATCATATTATAAATTGGATTTTGAAACTGATCTGTTTCATCTCCTTACATTTTATTTATCGCATAGGGATATTTTGTAAGCTATTGAATCTACCTCATAATTTTCTTAATTAATTAGTTCATTTTGTCAAAAGAATGGGTTTTATTTTATTTTTAAAATTTTAGGAAGGTAGCATATTAAAAAAAAAAGTTGCCAATGATGCCAAATCAAAAGATGCACAATGATGTCAAAATTGAGAAAGATACACAAAGTGTATTAAAAATTAAAAGATGCACAAAGTGCATTAAACAATTGACAAGATGTATAAAATGAGCTCACAAAAAGTAATGCTTATCTTTCTTGTACTTCTTAAAGCTTAAGAAAACCATTGATATTTTTGATACTTGAGCTTGAAAATCATGATTCTTGATTCACCAATTTTTACATTAATCTTCTATTCAATATGTTTTATGAAAGGAGTTTTGAAAAAAAAAAAGTTTCTTTTTCTAAATTAATCCTTGATTTAGATATTGAATTCAAAAGTTTTTTATCCTTTAAAAGAACTTGAGCTTGGATTAAAGATTTCTGAATTTCTAACCTTTCTAGGTTATGCGTTGTCAATATATTCTTTACTATATTTTTAAATAAAATCAAGATGTAACTTTCTCATTTTAAGAATATTTGATTTTTTTCTCACTAGATCAGGGATCATTTTATTTTTTAATCATATTTATTATACTTATTGTTTGTGCCCCTCCTCTTTTTGATAATGTCAATGGAGGAGAATGTTCTATTATATTTGTATATATTTTCTATTTAACAAAAATGAAAAAAATTTTGTCTTCCCCTATTTTTTAAATTTTTATTCTAGTGATGGGGAGATAAGGAAAAAATGGTTATAATTTTGTAAATTCAACCAGTAATATTTTCCATCATAAAAAAGGAAGAGATTATTGCAACTCGAGCTTATGAGTTTATATTTTTGATGATAACAAATGTTATGGCTCACTTTCTATTGTCTACTTATATTTTTAATATATATTTGTTTGTGTCTATACTAACTTTTCAGGATTATGATACACCATTCAAAACTCAAGTTTTGGTGGAACATATTTTATTTGTAATATTTATTGATGTAATTTTGATTTCTTTAGTCAAGTCCTATAAGGGAGTATGCTTCCTTGGTGACCATGCACACACACACACACTCAAGGGAGTGAGATCTATTCAAATCAAGAAGAACAAGTTTTGAACTAATCATACCAGATGATTTTGAATTGTCCATGAGGATCCTTTATGACATTGGAAAATAGCCTCCAATGCTAATTCAGGCCTAATTTTAAGTATTAATTTTTATTCTAATCATCCCAGATGATCTTGATCATCCAGGACGATCAATACAAATTATGCCTAAATTAATCCTATGATTAGGGGATTAATTATGGTTAAATTTTGTAATTAGATCATCCTAGGTGATCTATATATCGTACATGACGATGTTTGCCAACATACTTGATTTTCCAAAATCGTCAAAGACAAAATATCATAATTTTTCTTCTAATCATCCCGGACGATCTATAATATCATCCTGGATGATCTGTATAATTTTATATTAATCGTCCTGGACTATCCTAATATTGTCCAAGACTATCAGGTCAAATTCCGCACATCGTACTAGACGATCCTGTGATCGTCAGGATGATTTTTGGTGGCAAAAATGAGTTTTTAGCATTTTATGAGGCCCTCTTTTTAAGTGTATCATTAAGGATGATCCTGCGATCGTCCTGGATGATATTTGGCTCCAAAATTAAGTTTTTATGGTTTTTAGAAGCTCCCTTTTTAAGTATATCATACGGGATGATCTAACGATCGTCCTGGATGATAATGTCAATTTGGAGCATTTAAAAGCCTTTTTGGAGATCTTCTTTTTATGTTTTGTCAAAGACTTTGAAAGCATCTTTGGCATCCATTGAGGCTTCATTTCTTATGGAGAAAACCTGAAGAGAGAGCTTGAAAGGGAGAGAGGAAAGGGTAAAGTTTGAGAGAGGGAGAAGATCCTTGGAAGGGGTTTCAAGAGAGTGTGGAGGGGGTTTCACATGGTTGCTCCGGCAAGCTTGCGCCTTAGTACCATCAGATTCACGGCTCATCTTGAGGGAAGTTTTGGGAAGAAGAATATATCTTTGGTGTCAAAGGGCTCGGCAACTCTACCGCACCGGGGAAGGTGGAAGTGATTTTGTATTGGCTTCTCTGCCTAGCTGTGGGGGCCAAAGGAGAGACACTAAGTTTAGTGCAATACTCAGAGGGTGCCTCCGAGGAGTGGACGTATGTTAAGGTTTGATCAAACCACTATAAATCTTGTGTGTTCTTTCCTTTTTTATTTTTGCACTTTGATTTTCTTTGTGGTGAATTCTGGTTTGGTTTCAGTTTATATTTTGTTTGAAAGATTTTTAAAATATTAATTCACCCCCTCTTGGTTAGACTTGGGCTAGTTCATAAGGGCTTAACATCCCTAACAAACTTTCATCCTTAAGATCGCCAAACTGTGTATAGGGCCTGTTTAGTCTAAAATGGCAGTGGTTCCCTAACTCACCCCAAAGCCATCCAAAGGAAACACAGCTTTGAAAGTTTGATAGGGATGTTATGCCCTTATGAACTAGTCCCATGGTTAACCATAAGGG
>NW_021318474.1:1372935-1407812 GCF_001605985.2 Dendrobium catenatum | reverse complement strand
GGGGGTGAATTGGTATTTTAAAAATTTCTTCATAAAGAAGCACAAATACAACAAAACCATGATTCACCACATGAAAACATAGTGCATAAATTAAATGTGGAAGCAATAATAAGAAAGAAGACACCAAATTTTATAGTGGTTCAGTCAACTTGTCCTATATTCGCTCTTTAGAGGCACCTTCCAAGTATTACACTAAACTTAGTGTCTCTCCTTCATCCCCCACATCTAGGCGAAGAAGCCCTTACAAAATCACTTCCACCTTATCTGGTGCGGTGGAGTAGCCAGGTCTTTTGACACAAAAGAGATCTTCTACTTTTCAAAAACATCCCTCAAGATGAGCCTTCAATCCGATGGTATTAAGGTGCAAGCCTGCCGGAGTAACTGTGTGAAATCCCCTCCACACTCCCTTAAAAACCCCTCCAAGGATTTTCTCCCTCACTCAAACTCCACCCTTTCCTCTCTACCTTTCAATCTCTCTCTTCAAGTTTTCTCCAGAAGAATAAAGCTTCAATGGCTTCCAAAGACACCAGCTCATAAAAATAATAGGTCTTAAATAGAAGAGCTGCAAAATTGCTCTTAATTACAAAAAAACTGACTTTATCGACCAGGACGATGAAAGGATCATCCTATATGATTAGTATAAATCATGGAGTATCATCTAGAACAGTGCCTTGAATGTATGTCTGGATGATGGAAAAGTAAATTGATCATCCAAAATAATCTCATAATCATTCGGGTCGATTAGTATAAAAACATACATATTGTCCATAGTATCATCTTGAATGGAGCCAAGCTGATTTTTGATCGTATAGGAAGAACTATGGATTGTAAATTGATTATCCCAGCCAATGCTACGATCATCCAGGATGATATGATCAAGCAATCAAACCTTAATTAATTTCCTTAATTATATATTAATTTAGGTATAATTGCACTTCATCATCAAGGATGATGTCTTAGATGGTGTCAAAAAATAGCATATGCCTAAACAGATATGGAAATAAATCTTTTCTAATTTGAGCCTATCATTTCGTACGATAATAATATCGTCTATGATGATTCGCTTAATTGTGGCTGCCTCAATGAGGATGTCCTAATAAGGATTTTTGTTTTTAACTATTCATCTAAGATGATGTTCGAATCATCCTGGATGATGTGATCAAAACAGACAACTCTAAAAAGAGTCAGTATTTTTCCAATTGTGTGTGTGTAAGGTTACTAAGCAAGTATACACCCTTATGAAACATGACTCAAGAAATCAAAGAATATATTAATGAATATTACAAATAAAACCTATTCTCCCAAATCTTGACCCTTAAATGGTGCATCGTAATCCTGAAAGTTAGTATACACAAAAAAAAATGATAACTCATAACCCATAAAAAGTTTGAAATTCAAAAATTGTTAATTCAATCTCAAGTTCTTTTAAAGGCTCAAAAACTTTTTAATATAATATATAAATAAAGGAATAAATTGTAAAAAGAAACAGTAATCTTTTCAAAACTCCTTTCATGAAATATATCTAATATTAGATTAACGTAAAAATTGGTGAATAAAAAATCTTGATTTCAAGCACAAGTATCGAAGATATCAATAGATAAAAGGGTTTTCTTAAGATTTAAGAAGTACAAGAAAGGTAAGCTTTCTTTTTGTGAGCTCATATTATGCCTCTTCTCAATTTTTTGACGCACTTTTTGCATCTTTTGTTTTTGATACATTTTATGTATCTTTCTCAATTTGGTATCATTGCACATCTTTTAATTTGGCGTCATTGGCTACTTTTTTTCAATCAAATATGCCACCTTTTGGAATTTTAAAAACTAAAGCAAACCCATTCTATTGATTAAATGAACTACTTGATTAGAAAAATTATGAGGTGGATTCAAAAACTTTTAAAGGATCCCTATGCGATAGACAAAATATATGGAGATGAAGAAAAATTAAATTTCAGAATTTAATTTGTAATATGATGGAGATTTTGAATCAAAAGTAAAATAATAGTTTTGAAGAAAAGATATAAAGATAAAAATTCATAAGTTCCCTCCCTTTAACTATTTTTAAAGAAGTCAACCACAAATAACATAAGAAATCAATAAAAAAATAGGAGGTAGGTTTTTCATTTTCTTTGAAAAAAATATTTGATTTTTTCAAAGTGTATGTGAAAAAAAAAAAGGTGATATGTATGTGTTGATCAGAGAAAACTAAGATAGGAATCAATCAAACAAAAAAATGAAAAAATAAAACCAAATTAAAATACATAAAATAAACAAAACCAAAACACAACACAAATAAAACAAACAAATAAGACTTTTAAACACCATCTTGCTCCTGATTTGATTATTCAAAAGCCAGGTCTTCCTAGGAGATTTTTTTCTTTTCATTATTTACCCTTTTTTCAATTTGTTTAGTTTTACCCATTTCTTTTGTGGGAAGTGTCCTCAAAATAAGGCATTTATTTTTTATATGTCCAGGTTTCATACATTCAAAGCAGATAATGTCAAAAGAAATCTTGACATTCTTACCATTCTTACCTTTATTCCACTTTTGTTGATGCTTATGCTTTAGTTGGTTTTCCAATTTTCTTGTTAAGTCATCGCTCTCATCACCAACTAAGCCACTTTTCTCCAAGTCGTCAGCATTTAGTACTATCATTTTATCTGTAATCCAAAAGTCTTTAACCCAAGATTTTCTCTCAGCCCGTGAGTGAGCAAATCAAATTATCAATAGAATATTCATACAATTTTTTTAATTCACAAATAGCAATAATTTTGGCATCAAACTTGTCAAATAGAAAATATGGAATTTTATTGACTTTTTAAACTTTAAAAATTCTTTACCTAAAGCATGTAATGATGTTACAATTTGAATAAACCTAGTATACATGTCTATGATTATTTCAGAAGGTTTCATACAAAATAGTTCATAATCATGCATTAAATATTCAACCTGGATTGTTTGATTTCACTAGTGCCTTCATACATAGTGTGTAATTTATCTCAAATCACCTTGCCAGTAGTGCACATAGATACAAATATATAATCATCAGAATTTAAAGTATAGAAAAAATAGTTTAATGATTTAGCATTTAATTGAGAATTAATTTGTTCTTCCATACTCCATTGATTAAAAGCAATATAAATTTTAATTCCATCTATAACACATGACAGTACATAATAACCAGTTAAAATCATTTGCCACATACGGTAATCAATTGATCGCAAGCAAGTAGACATGCAAATTTTCCAAAAATCAAAAGTAATATTATGAAACAAAGGCAGTCGTGTAATAGAAGACCCTTCCGCAGTTTTAAGATTACCAAAGTTAGCCATTGATCAAAATTCAAAAGTTTTCAAAAACTAGATTTTATGAATCCCACTCTAATATCACTTGAAAGTATGACAGGGATGTTAAGCCCTTATGAACTAGTCCCGAAGCTAACCAAGAGGGGAGGTGAATTTGTATTTTAAAATTTTCTTCAAATAAAAGCACAAACTCAACAAAACCATGATTCACCAAAAGAAAACACAGCGCAAAAATTAAATGTGGAAGCAATAATAAGAAATAATACACCATCCACTCCTCAGAGGCGCCCTCCAAGTATTGCACTAAATCTTTAGTGACTCTCCTTTTGTCCCCACAGCTAGGCAGAGAAGCCCTTATAAAATCACTTCTATCTTCTCCATTGTCGCAAGTAGTTGGGTCCTTTAACACCAAAGAGATCTTCTTCTTCCCAAAAAATTCCCTCAAGATGAGCCTTAAATCTAATGGTATTAAGGTGCTTGCTTGCCGGTGCAACGGTGTGAAACCCCCTCAACACTCCCTTGAAACCAACTCTAAGGATCTTCTCCCTCTCTCAAACTCTACCCTTTCCTCTCTCCCTTTCAAGATCTCTCTTCAAGTTTTCTCCAGAAGAATGAAACTTCAATGGCTGCAAAAAGACACTAACTTGTAAAAATAAGAGGTCTTAAATAGAAGAGCTCCAAAATTACTCTTAATTGTAATAAATTGACTTTATCATTAGGATGATATATGGATCATCATGTACGATTAGTACAAATCATGGAGTATCATCTAGAATATTGCCCCTGAATGCATGTTTGGAAGATGGAAAAGTAAACTGATTGTTTGGGACAATCTCATGGTTATATCATCTAGGCATCACCTTGAATGGAGCCAGGCCGATTTTTGATCGTCAAGGAAGAACTAAGGCATGTAAACTGATCGTCCCGATCGATCCTGTAATCATCTAAAATGATATGATCAAGCATTCAAAATTAATTGATTTCCTTAATTATTAAATTAATTTAGGCATAATTGCACTTCATTGTCTAATACGATATCTTGGATGATGTCCAAAAATAGCATATGCCTAAATTGATCTTGTGGCAGATTCTATTTGATTTGAGCCTATCGTCCTGTACGATAATAATATCATCTAAGATGATTCCCTTAATTATGATTGCCTTAACTAGAATGCCCTAATTAGGGTTTTTGTTTTTAATTGATTGTCAATGATGATGTTCGGATCATCCCGTAGGATGTGATCAAACAGAAAACTCAAAAAAAAGTCTGAATTTTTCTAGTTATGTGTGTGTAAGGTTACTAAGAAAGCTATACCCTTACAGGACATAACTTAAGAAATCAAAAAGTACATCAATAAATATTGCAAATAAAACCTATTCTCTTAAATCTCGAGCTTTAAATGGTGCATCATAATCTTCAAAAGTTAGTATACAAAAAAAAAAAAGGTAGATAATAGAAAGTGAGCTACAATATTTGTTATCATCAAAGAACATAAAATCAAAAGCTCAACATGGAATAGGGCCCAGTCTTTAGTTCAGCCTTCCAACTGCCTAGGATATGTGCCTAGCATCCACGGAATAGCTCTGAGCCATAAAGATTGTCCACTTACCCCTAGGACATTTGAATATGTTAAGTTCTAAAAAATGACATGATTCATCATATTTCACTCTCTAGCATCCCTAAGTCTCCCAAAGCATTTCAGGCCTTCCCATGAGCTCCAGAGATCCCCCCTTCCATCTCGCAACCAAAACCCACTGTAACCCCCCCTGGCGATGAGTTTTCTAGTGATCCTAAGTATTTTCTATCTAAGGAGTTGTACTAGTCAATTAAAGGCACATTAGAATGTGCTTTCAACTAAGAAAAGTTTTTTGGACAGTCTATAAGCTCAACCATATCAAGAACTTGAAGATCTAATGGAAAAATCTCTTAAAAACCTTAGACTTAGGTCACAGTATTTAGGGTAAATTAGCTTTTTATTTAGTGCATCTAAAAATGCAATGTTGTTCCCCCATTAAATTTATTCATTAATACAATCTAGGTTTAAAATTTTATGAGGTTTGATTTACAGGATCGAAAGAATGGGACAACATTAGGTTTTAGGGCGTCAATCGTGACCTGTTGTGAATGTACATTTTCTAAGCCATTGATCTTACGATCAACAGCCCTGATCACATCAATCCATGGCTCTATCCACCATAGATCTGTCCCTGTAACCATTAGCTCATCTGGCTCAATCGAGGACCTTCATTTCAAACTGTGGGATCATTCATCCGATGTTTGATCTCTATTGGCTGAGATCAAATTACAGTATGTAATCGCAGCCATCCAATATATTCTTCGTGGATCTGTCGGTTGAGCATACTAACTAATGTGTTTACGTAACTGACCATGCCCCAACGCATGGTTCGCCCAAGGTATGCCACGTGGAGGATGCAGCGCACTACTGTCACTGCTCTAGTTTTAATCAGGAAAACCAGAGTTTGCCAAGTTGCCTGTCCTTGCCTTTTAATTTAAAAATCATACTAAATTAGTTTTAAATCATTTTTAAATCTAAAATTAATTTAAAAATATTCAAAATTAATTTCAAACAAAATATAATTTATAAAATATATTGAAATATTCAAATAATTAATTTCTTTATCTTAAAATTAAAATTATATTAAATTAATAGAACTATTTTAAATAATTTTAAATATTTTAAATTTCTAATATTTAATTAATCCTTTTCTCCATAAACTTTTTTTAAGATTTAATTAAACCTAATTTGTATTTTATTTTAAGTTTTAATTAATTTTAAATCAAGATTACATGTATTTAAGTATTTTGGGTTTAAAAATTTTTTAATTGATTTCATTAATTTTGTTTATAAAATATTGAATATAATTAATATAATATGTTGAAATGTTTAAAATTTTATTTATCCTAATTTATTTAAAATTATTTTATTTAGATTATTTGTATATTTAAAATAATATTGAATGCCTTTAACCATTTAATATTTAATTATTAATTAATTAAATATTAATTAAATTGAATTCAAAATTAAAAAAAAAATATTTATTTTAATTCATACTCTATTTATATCACATTTCAAAAATTATTTTCTCCCTTAGGGGAAATATATTATTTGTTAATAAGGCTTCGGGCATGAAATTAATGATATTACACCAAGAATATCATAGTTAGAAATTAGATCGAACACCATTTTAACCTTTCAAGGTCATATATAGTTTTTTCTTGGATCTGGTTATGATATTCGAGGTTAGATTTGTAATTCTAAATTTCTACCGCATTTTAAAATTTTACTTTGACTTCCTAAAGTTTTATTAATTTTCTAATGGATGTTAGATCTTAGAATTCAAATCCAAAGTCGATTTGAAATTTTCAAAAAAACTAACCCTTTACAAAAACTGCTTTCAAAATTACCAACAAGTTAGCTTAGGTGAATTCAAATTAGTCCCCTTATACAAACATCCACCCAAGGTATACAAGGTACCCTATGACGAAGCAACCCATGGTTGTTAATAAGGATCCTTCTATCAGGTTAGGTAAAGTACCTCCTTTGACTAAGTAGACTAGGGAGCATGATGGCCAGAGATAATAGAACCATAGGATCTTGATCTAGTCCATCATGCATTCTACCACATCTACTTTTAGTGCAAGAAAGAGATATTTCTATTTTAAATATAAAATCCTTCTGAATATCATGCTAATGCTACTATTATATGCCATATATTATCTATCTCTATGTATCTGATTGACGACTAGACTTATTCAAAAGTTTACTCTTTTTACAGGGAGGGGTAATTAATTATAGGGGCTTGTTCCTATAGGGAGCCATAACTCAGATCATAAAGTCCTCACAAAATGAGGGCAAAATCTCTGGGTAGTGTCTTATCTACAAACTCATTTACCTTCTCAAAATTTACTGCATAACTCAATCCATTAAAACTCCCCTATAAGAAAAGCAGCGGGGGAGGCTAGGGCAAAACTTTTGGAGCCCACAGATTTCTGGTGACTTCGCTGGGGATTAATTTCTTTTTCCATCTTTGGTTAGTCATCTCAATGTTAAACTACTAACTATATCAACTTGTATTTAAAATTTTTGAATCTTTCAAAATAAACATTTAATGAATCAAAGCTTTGAATATTCTAAAATAATCTTTCAACAAATTTATATTGTAGGAGTCATGGTTTTGGAGTCACGGCTTGAAGAGAGAGAAGCTCCACAAATTTAGGAAGGATTTGGAAAAAGATTTTGAAGATTTTGGTTCCATTGTTGGAGATGGAAGAAGGTGGCCGGTCATCCATGGATGACTGGAACACCAAAAAAATGTTATCTACGACGAATTCAATCATGTTGGATTCAAGAGGTAGATTCTCCTTCAAACGCATTTCCCCTTTTCGGATTTTCGAAACTCCTCCAGTCATAAGAGCGGGAGATTCGAATGCTGTGCATAAACCTTTGCTGGTTTCAGGCAAAGGAAAAGAAGTAATTTCTTTTTCGAAAGATAAGCCAAAACCCTTGACGGAGATCATTTTGGGAGCTAATGACAAGGAAGCATCTTCATCAAGAGGAAGTTTTGCTGATATCTTGAAGAATGACCTTGATATTAACAAAAGTAAGGATAATATCAAAATTCCTAGTTCTTCTTCAAATTTGGATAATTCTAATGTGTGGGTTAAAAAACCTCACATTAAAATTAATTATAATGAAATTCATGATTATAATGGGGATGCAAATGTTGTCATACTTGACAAGGAAAAGGAAAAATCTAATGCTCAAATTTTGAGCAATTCCTTGGTTGTTAAAATTCTTAGAAAAAACTATCCTTTTTCTAAGTGTTCATTTGAATTAAGGAAACAATGGTCAAAGTTTGGAGGATTTCATATTACATTGCTTGGTCTAGATTGGCTCTTTTGTTCATTTCAATCTCAAGAAGCCAAGGAGGAAGTTATGAATGGTGGTCCGTGGCTTGCAGGAGGATTTGTGGTAGGTTTAGACTATTGGTCTCCTACCTTCTCTCCTAATTCTTTGGATGGGATCTCATCTCCAATTTGGGTTCGTCTTCCTCATTTGCCATTACATTGTTGGGATGAATCCAATATCACTAGAATTTTTTCTTGAATTGGCACTACATTACTATTGGATGGTAACATGTTTAGATGGGGGAGAAGGGAGTTTGCTAGAGCTTGCATTCGAGTTAATTTGAATTCTAAGCTCCTCTATGGAATTTGGGTGGAAGGACTTTATGGTAGATTTTTTCAAAAGTTTGAGTATGAAAATCTATCATCTTTTTTGCTTCAAATGTGGTAAAATTGGACATATTCATTCTATGTGTCCTAATTCAACACATAATCAAGATCCTCTTGTAAATAAGTTCCATTTCAGTTCGTCTCAAACTGAGAATAATTCTTATGGGCCTTGGATGCATGTGAAGTTCAAAAACAAAAGGAGGATTATTCCAGGAAAAAAGGTTTTTAAAATTGTTTCAGCATTGGAGAAACCAGTTGATATTTGTGTTAATGCTGCCATGGATGATGCTGAAGAAAACGGGTTTACTAGTCCAAAAGTTCATGCTGTTCATTTGACTATTCGGGACAATGTTGAAATCAAGGAAAGTGCTAAAATTATAGTTAGACAAGGAGCTAATTCTTCCACTATTGATCCAGTTTTTGTAGGAAAAATTCAAAATCAAATCCTTATTATTACGAAGAAGGTTAAGAAAAGTTATAAGTCTCCTGATATAATTATGGAATTATCTCAGGAAGTTCAGAATTCAAATTATGAATTCCCTATTCTTTTGGCTGATCCCGTGGAAAAGAACTAAAATATTCATTTTTTAGAAAATGTTATTTTGGAACTAATGGAGCAGATATTAATATCAGCAAAATTTTGAATTCAAATCCTGAATTCAAAATCCCTGAAATAGTGGAAGATATTAAGGGAGGAGGTTGCAAAGCTTTACATGGAACTAACAAACCAACATTTGAATTCAATAATTCAGATCCTCAGGAGGAAGTAATGGCGGCTGCTTCCAGCATCAATGCTGATTTTATTTCAGCTTCTAAACCTGAAATAAAAAAGAGTATTGGATTATTTAGAGAATCTTCTCCATTGTCGGCTGTGAGTTTGAATTTTAAGAAAACTTTTATTAAAAAAGTTGTCAAGGAAAGAAAGACTCCGGGATCTAAGCACATATTGTTCAAGGAACTTCAAGCATTAAGACCGGTGAAAGATCTACCTAGAAGGAAGATGGCTGAACTGAAAGTGAAGAACGGTATAAGGGGTTCTTCTTCCCTTTTATCTCAATAATATGAATGATGGTTATCCCGTTAACAACATCAAAGTGGATAGATACTTGAAGTTGAAGCATATTAACAAAAGGTTTGGAGTAATGATATCACTGATTTCTGGACTTGGGATTTGGAAAAAGCTTATGGAATATCCTTCAATGATATTCTTAAGTGATTTTTGGAATTATTTGTTAAAGATTACTTTCCTTTTTAGCTTTTGTTTCTTCTTTTTTCTATAAGTTTGTCATTTTAAACTTCTTCTAATTAATTATGGGATCTTTACTAAGTCTTATTCTCTAACTGGATGGGTACTCTAGATACTTATCAACCCTCGGGTTGTTTATTTCTTTGGTATCCCTTGCATCTCAACATTTCAAAATAGGAAGTAGTGGGTTTCATATCATTTCTAATAAGTTTAAATTATCAAATTTTTGTTCAATAAGGTCCCTTTTTCATGTTGAAAAAGGAACCATTAGTTTCTTTTTCTTAGCTTGTATTGGGATGTCCTTTCTTTTTTAATTAATGCAATTTTGCATTTTCTAAAAAAAAAACAAATTTATATTGTATTTAGCAGTATTTTTAAATTTATTTTAATTCTTGCTTAAGTTGATTATTTTTCTCTATTTTTGTTTTAATGTTTTATACATGTCTTTACATTTTCAAAGAGTGGGGTGATATATCATATGATGATTACTAACCCTTACCTTTCATTTATGCAGATGGATCTACAAAACACTGCATTTACCATTCAATAAGGATGCGAGACTAGCATCTAACTAACAAACCTTGTGATCACTACTTGCAACATCGGGGTTACCATCTCGTGTGGTAGTCTTGACTTTCCTGTAGGTATTATAAGAATTGCCGCCATCCCTGTGACTAGTGTGAATACAGAAAGACTTGTGAGGAGACTCCATCCTTCTAATGCTCCTATCCATTGTGCTTATCTGCGAGTGCAGCAACCCATTACTGAAGTTGTTACACACCGGACACATCTGCTAGTGTCATGGACCACTGCTACTACTAAAAATCCTTGCAAGAGAATTTTTTGTGTTCGAATAGCTTTCACAGCAAGAGGCCTCAACCCCCAAAAAAACTGTGATAGGTAGTAGGATTTCAGTGGTGATTTTAAACACCATAACTCTATCATTTAGGTTATTTGCACCCAAGAAGAGTGATTTTGAGGGCTCCTCATCTAGAGGAATGCTTATAAGAAAGCAGAGGAGAAAGAAAAATACTGAACATTGAGCTTAGTAATAATTCTCAACCCATCCATCTATCTTTCCATCTTAACAGTCAGTTGATATTATTCCCATCTGGAATAGATTTATGGGACGAAAATAGGTTAAAAAAATAGCTACACTAGTGAGCTAAAGAAATCATTTTGAGACCAACACCTTGAAGTCCCAGTTGCTTAGAAGAAGAAGAAGCTTGAAACTCTCTCAGCCCAAGTCTATAGTGTCTTCAAGACTATAAAAGACAGAGGACTAAGTTGGAGAAAATATCAATGACCATTGATGGTCGATACTAGAAAGACTCCTTCAAGAGAATGCTTATCTATTATGATGGAGAGAAAAGAAAGAAAATATGTCACACATGGTGAGCATCAATGCGTGACCCTTGAACCACGGGTTCAAGGATCTACCACCGAAAGGTCTCGGTAGAAAAGAAAAGAAATATGGAGGCAAAAGCCTAACTAAGAAGAAGGAAGTAAAAGAGAACTAAATCTGGGTGTGACATCTCGTGCAGCTACCTAATGATCTTCCCCCAATAACAAATAACATTAGAAATAGGTCCCAATGAAAACAAATGATGGTGGCCCTCCTGATGGTCGACTCTTTGGAGAATCCTCCAGGGGATCCTATCACTCACTGTAGCAAAATATTTTTGCATTTTTATATCTCTTCTATTACACTGCCTACTAACATTTCAGGTCCACAAGGTAAGTTGCAAATCAAGAAAGCTCAAGATTAGGTGGATTACGACTGAGTCAGTCTATAAGTATTATTCCTATGTTTTGAAATTTTCTTAAGTCAAATGTAATAGTGTGGATCCTGATGCTAATTCATCTTACACACACACTTAAGGGGAGAAATTATGTAGGCCTAAGAGTTTTCCTTTTTTTTATTACATCATACGGTATGATCCATACGTCATCCTAGACGTTCTATTAAAAACAGAAATCCTAATTAAGTCATCTATATTAAGATTGCTGAATTATGAAAATTGTCATAGATGATATTAACATCGTCTTGGATGATAGGCTTAAATAAAAAAGAATCAACCACCAAACTATTTTAGGTATGATATTATTTTTAGAAATCATATAAGATGATCCCATATCATCAAGGATGATTCATTACAATTATGCCTAAATGCTTCAGGTGATTAAGAAAAATAATTAAGGTTTGATTGATCGATCATATCATCTTGGATGAACGCAAGATCTTATTAGATAGTCAATTAGAAAAATATTTGTCTTATTTTGGATCACTTGGATGACCAGAACAATATGTTGGATGATCAGTTGAACTTCTCCATCATCCGGGTGTATGGCCTAGATGACCAAAAAAATGTTATGGATGATAATCCCTAGTTTTGAACAAATCATATGAGACGATTCATGAATAATCCTTGAGGATAAGTTATATTTCTACATCATCCAATATATATCTTCTTGGCGACTAAAATAATGTGCTAGATTATATGTATGGTTTTGAACTAATCATACAGGATGATGTCCACATCATCCTAGACAATCATAGCAAAGAAGGGTCTTCATCGTCTATCCCTTCCAGACCATCATGGCTAAAAGGGCTAAAAATACACTAATCATACAGGATCATCCTGGATGATCTTTAATGATATGTTACACATTAGGGTAAATTTTAATGCATTCTATATAAGATCTCTTATTCATTCAAGGTGATATGTTTTGCTACTATTCTGATCTAAGAGAGCTAAGAAAATGAGAGGGTGAGCTTAGGAGATAGAGAGAGAGAGAGAGGATCTTGTGAGGAGTTTATAAAGGTTGCTCTAAGAAAGGATTTGAGTCATCTTCTCTAGTCATCATCCCTAGTTCCTTGTTGGCTTTATGGAGATCTTCTTTAGTAATCGATTAAGGCTCTCATCCAGCTTCAGGAGGAAGTGAAAGGAGTTTGGATTCTCTACAAGCTTCTGGAGGAAGCAAAAGTAGACGAGGTCTCTGCCTCACCAGAATTGGTGGAAAGGAGTTTATAAAGGCTTCTCCACCTTTCTGTGGGAGAAAAAGGAGAGTTAATAATTATTTAGTGATATACCCAGAGGGGAGTCTCTAGTCAGTGGATGTAGGTCAAGTTGTTCGTACCACTATAAAATCTAATATGTTATTTCTTATTACTTTGTATTTTAATTTTTGCACTTTACTTTCTTGTGGGTGAACATATGGTTTAATGTTTTAAAATATTACAAAAACATCATGCTTTTTTGTTTAGGGGTTTTTAAATCTATCAATTCACCCCCCCCCCCACATAGTTAGCCTCGGGCTAGTTCATAAGGGCTTAACATTCCAAATGAATTTTCAAATGGTATTAGAGCGGGATTCATAAAATCAAGTTTCAGACAACTTTTGAATTTTGATCGCTGGCAACTTTGGTAACAAAAATACTGCAAAAGGGTAATCCATTACCCGACCAATTTTGTTTGATAATATATCTTTTAATTTCTCGAAAACTCATATGTCCACATTTTTATAATCTATATAGATTAATGTATGTATATGCTTATTAAAGAAGGTTATTATGCACCATCATGTGAAGTTAATGGCATCAAAACTGAACTTCCTTTTATTGAATGGACTCTTAATGATAGGGATTTAGCTTAACTTAATAAAAAATATTTAAAGTGTTTCTTCTTTATACTTTAATCTAAAGATTACATGCATGTTTCAACTTATACAACAGGTAAAGAAATTTGGGATAAATTATATATCACTTATGAATGCACAACTGAAGTTAAGAAATCTATATTGAATATCTTTCTTCATAACTAAGAACTTTTTTGCATGAAACCTAGTGAGTTATAATCTAAAATATATACTAGGTTTACCCAAATTGTCACCTCCCTACATGCCTTAGGAAGAGAACTCACTAACTATGACAAAGTTAACAAAACGGGGGTGATTGTTGCAAATCTGTTTCCATTAAATTGCCTTAAACTGCTTAGATTTCTTTTTGGTTTGCCATCATAAAAAAGGAAGAGATTGTTGCAAATCTGATTTTATGAATTAGAATTATGATGATAGCAAACATTCATGTTTTTTTACTACTACCTTGCTTACTAATATTTCAGGTCCACAAGATCGAATGCAATTTAAGCCAGACCAAGATTGGGTAGATCAGGTCTGAGTCAGTTTGTAATTTTTTCCCTTTCTTGAGTCTATTATAAATGACGTGGTTCTTGATGCTAAGTAACCTTACACACACACACATGGGGTAAATTGTCTGTGTGATTAATTAGAGTTCCCTATTTTGATCACATCATCTGGGATGATCCATACATCATCCTGGATGATCTGTTGAAAATATAAACCCAAATTAGGGCATCCTGGTTAAGGAAACCATAATTAAGCACATCATCCTGGATGATATTCATATCGGCCGGGATGATAGGCTCAAATCAGAAAGAATCAACTACCAGATTTCATCTTTATTTTTTAATCATCGTCCAGGACATCAGCCTGGATGATGTCGTTCAATTATGCCTAAATTAATTAAGAGATTAAGAAAAGAAATTAAGGTTTGATTCAGTCGATCATATCATCTTGGATGATCGCAGGATAGGCCAGGACAATCAGTTCAAAAACCTTGGTTGCTCCTGGATGATTAAACATCAGATAGCTTCTATTCAAGGTGATGTTTTGGATGATTTACACAAATTTGAACTAATCGTCCAGGACATTCGTGTGATCGGCATGTACGATCAAACTATTTTTTCATCATCTAGACATTCATTCAGTGATATTGTCTAGATGATATTCTTCGATTTGTACTAATCGTACAAGATGATATATTATCGGCCTAGATGATATGAACAAAAACCTTCTAATCATCCCAAACCGTTTGGACTCTTTGAGCTAAATTTACGCTGATCGTCCGATAAAGTTGATTTGTTTAAATAAAGAGCTATTCTGAAGCACTTCTATTTAAGACGACTTGCTCTACCCAAGAAACTACCTTTTGCTGTTGTCTTGACCTGAGAGAGCCTAAAGAAGAGGGAGAGATAAGTTCTTGTGAGGGGGAGTTTATGAGGGGTTTCACAAGGGTTGCTACAAGCAAGGATCCAAGTCTTATTCTCTAATTATCGTCCCCTATTCTTGGAGGTTCAAGAGAAGTTCACGTCAGCAATCGATCAAAGTTCTCTTCCTGCTTCAGGAGGAAGCAAAAGATCATCTCCGCATTTAATTTTTGCACGTTGAACTTCTTTGTGGTGAATTTTGATTTGATTAAGTTTTTTTTTAATCGTGAATGATTTTTTAATATACTAATTCCCCCCCCCCCCCCTCTTGGTTAGCTTGGGCTAATTTATAAGGGCTTAACATCCCTAACGAACTTTCATAAACAAGTTTACGAGATGATAGGATCAAATCAGAAAGAATCAACTACCAGAACTATTTAGGCATCTTTATTTTTTAATCATCGTCCAGGACATCGGCCTGTATGATGTCGTTCAATTATGCCTAAATTAATCAAGAGATTAAGAAAAGAAATTATGGTTTGATTCAGTCGATCATATCATCCTGGATGATCGCAGGATAGGCCAGGACAATCAGTTCAAAAACCTTGGTTGCTCCTGGATGATTAAACATCGGATAGCTTCTATCCAAGGTGATGTTTTGGATGATTTACACAAATTTGAACTAATCATCCAGGACAATCGTGTGATCGGCATGTACGATCAAACTATTTTTTCATCATCTAGACATCCATTCAGTGATATTGTCTGGATGATATTCTTCGATTTGTACTAATCGTATAAGATGATATATTATTGGCCTAGATGATATGAACAAAAACCTTCTAATCATCCCAAACCATTTGGACTCATTGAGCTAAATTTATGCTGATCGTCTGATAAAGTTGATTTGTTTAAATAAAGAGCTATTCTGATCACTTCTATTTAAGACCACTTGCTCTACCCAAGAAACTACCTTTTGTTGTTGTCTTGACCTGAGAGAGCCTAAAGAAGAGGGAGAAAGAAGATCTTGTGAGGGGGAGTTTATGAGGGGTTTCACAAGGGTTACTCCAAGCAAGGATCCAAGTCTTATTCTCTAATTATCGTCCCCTATTCTTGGAGGTTCAAGAGAGGTTCACGTCAGCAATCGATCAAAGTTCTCTTCCTGCTTCAGGAGGAAGCAAAATATCTTATCCGCATTTAATTTTTGCACGTTGAATTTCTTTGTGGTGAATTTTGATTTGATTAAGTTTTTTTTAATCGTGAATGATTTTTAAAATACTAATTCATCACCCCCCCCCCCCCCTTGGTTAGCTTGGGCTAATTTATAAGGGCTTACTATCCCTAACGAACTTTCATAAACAAGTTTGGGTTCTCCTCTTGTATATGCATATTTGATCTATATGCATATTTGTTATGCTTCATTTTATGTATCATTGGTCTCCACACTAGATATGATTTAGTATAAATAGTGCAAGTGTGAGATATATGGCAAATCATTCCAAAAGAAAAAAAAAATAACTCTAGGAAAAAGATTTTTCAATCTACGTGAGTAAGACTATCTGTTCTTAGGTTTCCAAATTTTTTGTTTCTTATCACAATTGAAAATTATTTAGGTGTGGGGGGAATCCTATTTTCCATAGTTCTTTTATTTGATCTTTAAAAAATGAGTTTGCACTTTCTAACACAGCATTGTCAACTTTCAAATAATGCTCTATATTATCGGATGCATCCATAAATTTTTTAAAATCTTTTTTAAGTTCAGTGTGGGATGATTTTAATAGTTCATACTATTTATTTAATTCATCTAAGTCATCCAATAATTTCATGTGATTGCTATCAATCAGTGTGTGATCTTTCATAAGGATTCCAAGCTCTTTTTATAACTATAATTAATCTCAGATCAACCTAACAAGCATCTTTTTAAGTTTTCTATATGCAATGTGTATTTTTTTAGAAACATCAAATAACTCTTCATTGGTTAATTCACATACCTCTTATTGAACTAACTAATAAACTTGTTGGTCAATAAGCACAAATTTGTGACTTCCTCCTCTACTTTTTCTTAAAAATTTGAGGTTGAGTCTACAAAAAATGCTCTTTGCAATCTCTTCTTCTCCTTCCTCGCATTTATTTGCTCTTCAACCTTCTCCTTACCAGGATTGAATTTTATATTTGGGCATTTGAATTTGATGTGTCCATACTACCTGCATTCATAGCAAATAACATCGTTAGAAGCCTTAGCATTTTCTATTGAACTTATCTTTATTCCAATACTGATGTCTCCTTTGCTTCCTTTTTAGAATACTCCTGAATTACCTTATCATCATGGCAATGTTATCTTCATCCTTAGGATGAGACTGAATACTCTTTGAGTCATCCACATTCAACTTTATGTTCTTCTCCTTTTGTATATCACCTGCATCAATATGTCTTTGAGTCACTCCTTGCTCGTTTATAATTAGTGATCCAAGAAGTTTATTAATACAATAAATATTTAAATCTTTGGACTCTATAATAGAAGTAATTTTTGCATCAAAATCAGAAGAAAAATAATGAAGTATTTTTTTTACTTTATCAGCATTTGTTAGTTCACTACTTAAAGCATGCAAGGATGTAGCTATTTTCATGAAACGTGTATACATGTCAGTGATTAATTCATTTGGTTTTATGCAAAAAAAGTTTCTAATCATGTAGCAAAATGTTTAATCTTAGTTATTTCACTTCGTTAGTCCCTTCATATATGATACAAAGTCTATCCAAAATTTCTTTTTCACTTTTATACATAGAGACACGCATATACTCTTCAGATTTAAGTGCATAAAAAAATTGTTTAAATATTTTGCATTTAATATAGTTAAGTCTTTTTCTTCTACAGTCCAGTCAACAAACGGTGTTTCAATTCTAATGCCATCTATAAGTCTTGTTGGCCTAGTATATCCTTCTTGTACTAAAATCCATATGCAATAGTCAAGCGACTGAAGAAAAGTAGGCATACATATTTTCTAAAAATCAATGGGATGTTATCAAACAATGGAGGTCTAATGATTGAATACCCTTTAGGTGTGTTAGGGTTTTCAAAAGTAGTCATAATCATTTTCGAAAAGTTATCTAAACCTTAATTTTCAAAATATGCTTTGATACCACTTAAAAGTTGGTATAGGTTGTTAGACCAAAAGTTATTGTCCAAAGATTAACTAAGAGCGAAGAGTGAATTGATAAATAAAAAAAATCTCTTAGAAATATTATAAAAAAATCATTCTTATAATTTTTGAACAAAGAAAATTTTCTCAAATAAAAAAACTTTTCAACAAACAAAATAAAAAGGTGCCGAAAAATAATATTATGATAAAATAAAAAATCACAAAAATTTATAGTGGTTCGGCCCAACTAAACCTATGTCCGTTCCCTGAATACTCCCTCTTCAGGTATTACACTATTACCAAAGTGACTCTCCTTTGGCTCTCATATCAAGGTGGAGAAGCCTTTCAAATTACCCTCACTTTCAAAAATCTCCAGTGCGATGGAGTACCGTTGTCCTTTCACAACCTTTAAGTGTCGGCAGAGTACCATCATCCTTTCACACTCTCTAAGTATCGCCAAAGAAATGAATCTTCTTCAAAGATCTTATCTCGACAGTCTTCAAAGAAATAAGGAAGAGATTTTCCACACTTATAAAGACATTCTCACCTTTGAGCAACCTTATGAACCCTTCACACTCTCCACTTGTAAGTACTCTCTCTCAAACACTCCCCCAAATCATTCTCAGACTAACTATCAAAGAAAACATGAAGAAGGATTCATCCATAGTCAGTTTAATGGACAATATATATGAAAGGCATAAAGAATCATCAAGAAAATTAAAATTTTCAATTTTGACCATTCACGACTGTACAGTACGATCGATGATCATACATACAAATAGTTCAAAATTTGCTCATACGATCTAGTATGAACAAATTTTGTACTCTTATTTACCTATGTATAAACTCACATCGTACATTATGATCAATAAAAAATTAAATAAATTCTTCTGATATGATTCAGTACAAAATGATTTCGTACTTTGAATATTGTACTATACAAAATCCATATCATGCAGTACTATCTATTTTAATCAAACTATGTTTCATTTGGTATGAAAAAGGACTCAACAATTTAGTACTCTGGAAGTCATCTATATAATCCTAAGATTGTAAAGTTTGAATAGTTCAAAAAATTTATCTGTTCATATGGATGAAAAGATATGCAACTATTTAATACTTTGGACGTCATCTGTTGAACCTAAGATTGTATAACATGAATAATTTAAAAAAAAAATCAAAAGTTCATTGGGATGAACTAGTATGTATCTATTTCATACTCTAAAAGTCATTAGTATGAACGTAAATTCATACAGTAGGAATAAGACATAGAAATTTTTCTTACCATGGTTCGATTAACTGCTTTCTGGAATAAAACTCAACCCAAATCATCCCATATGATCTAAATTTATACAGTACAATTAGTTTTAAAAATTTATAATTTTTTACACTCTCTATGTGTGTGTTTGCATGATTACCCAATTATAAACATACTCTCTCATACTCAAAAAATTATAAAGAGTACAAACTTCAAAAATAGTAAATCCTAATCTAATCTGACTTGATGTCTTCAGCAGTCTGGAGTATGATTTCTCTAAAATGTTTGCAAATCTAAACAATAAAAGAAATATTTCCAATATACATTAGGAGAAATAGTAGTCCTTGGGCGGATCCCACGTTAGCCCCAAGACGTTGGTCTCTCACTAGAAAAGTAAATGCTTGAGCTCGAGAATCTTCTAACCCAGTGGGTCCATAAAACTCATTAGGATAAGAGCTATGATTGAACCAGATGAAACAACAGGAGATGAAACCAAAAATAGATAAAGCACCTAAACTATACGACAAGCCTCTCCAGACCATACAAAAGCGTGGCAAGCCCATGCAAAATTTTTGGTTAAGATATGCCAAATTCCACCAAGTGTATAAATGGAACCTAACTAAACATATCCTCTAATTATATCTTCTAAATCATCCACACTAACAATCCATCCTTCTCCCCCAAAAGGAGATTTTAGTAAATAACCAAAGATCACGCTTGGGCTAAGGGTCAAGTTGGTAATTTTTCTTACATCTCCCCCTCCAGGTGCCCAGGTATCATATACGCCTCCAAAATACAGAGCCTTGAGTACTAGAAGAAAAGCACCTATACCTAATAAAATTAAGTGAATACCCAAAATTGTAGTCATTTTTTCTTTGTTATTCTCAATTAGGCGGTCTGTGGACTTTTGTTGCTCTCCATGGTGCTTTCGGTCTAATAGGTTTCATGTTACGTCAATTCGAACTTGCTCGTTCTGTTCAATTGCGACCTTATAATGCAATTGCATTTTCTGCTCCAATTGCTGTTTTTGTTTCTGTATTCCTTATTTATCCATTTGGTCAATCTGGTTGGTTCTTTGCACCCAATTTTGGTGTAGCAACTATATTTCAATTCATTGTTTTATTCCATGGGTTCCATAATTGGACGTTAAACCAATTTCATATGATGGGAGTTGCTTAAGTCATTGGCACTACTCTACTATGTGTTATTCATGGTGCCACCGTAGAAAATACCTTATTCAAAGATGGTGATGGTGCAAATACATTCCGTGCTTTTAACCCAACTCAAGCTGAAGAGACTTATTCAATGGTCACTGCTAACCGTTTTTGGTCCCAAATCTTTGGGGTTGCTTTTTCCAATAAATGTTGATTACATTTCCTTATGTTATTTGTGTCTGTAACAGGTTTATGGATGAGTGTTATTGGGTTAGTCATTCTGGCTCTGAAGCTACGTGCCTATGAATACAATAATATTTTGAAATCATCAAAAACATATATGACATGAAAACATAATTATGAAAACTAAGTTGCAAAACATCAAAATATGAAGTACTTCAGTGATGGTGTAGAATTTAGGATATCTGGTGATATCCATCCCTTTGTAGTCCATGAAGTAACTATTTATTAAGATGTCAAAAACTTCATTCGAAATAAGCTGAAACTCTAGAGCTCTCTTGAGGCCCATGCATTGGATCCCAAGATTATAAAGTAACATAAATAACAAAACAAGAAGCAGGTGGGGAGAAAGAAGAAAACACAGACACATACCAAAGTACTGACCATTCATAAAGAAAGGAAATGCATACCTCATTTAGGGAGTGACATAGATAAGGACGATGTCACCCCTATAAAATTCCAATGTAGGCAGGTTAAATATTTAAATAATTATTATGACAATGACTCTATCTGCATAAACACGATGTATGACCTATTCTCCATAAGAGTAGAAAGCCTATCAATGTCAGATAGAGTACTCATAGTCACCCATACTCTCCTACAACACTTTAAAGAAATCATTCCATGAGAGGTGCATAAGGTTAATGAGCTCAGGATATTCTATGTACCTCCCCTAAGAATAAAGGGTGGGGCAGTGAGTCTATTTTATTCAATCAAAAAACTCAAAGAAGTAGTAAATTGTGACTAATTTTGTATACTCGTCTATTTCAAGGAATTAATACTATGAGGTTTTCAAGATATAATACCAAAAACATCCAAAAAATTATACGGACAAGCAGTAAAACATGTTCCTCTAAGAATCAAGTACATTTTTGCTTGAGTCTTTGGTATCAAAAAAATCTTCACTTATTAAAGAAGAAGGATATTTTTTTGCAAAAAAAAAGGTCTAGGATTTATCTTATGGATGTACCCCAAATAGAGGTTTTTCAAGCAATTATATGTGGTAAAATCAAATCTGATAATAATGGTTATGAGGTGATGTACGAAGTTCTCACTTATGAGGATCAGCTTGTAGAAGCCAAACTTGCACCTGAAGAGCTTGGAGATGGTGGATAGGTGGCCACTATAGATGAGTTAAAGGATATCAATTTGGGGACTAAGGAAGACCCTCGCCCAACCTTTATTAGCTCCCTTCTACTAGAAGACCAAGTGGAAGGAAAAAAAATAACTTTTCTATAAATTCAAAGAATGCTTTGTGTGGACATATAATGAAAGACTTGGCTTATCTCCTGATGTGGTAGTTCACATATTATCTATTAATTGTGATATGGTTCATGTCAAGAAAGCTCTAAAAAAAATGAGATTAGAGATTAAGGAACTAGTGATTGCTGAAACTAAAAAGCTCATAGAAGCGGGCTTCATCCATGAGGAAAAATACACCATTTGGATCGCCAACATCATCCCTATAAAGAAGAAGAATGGAAAAATTCATATATGTATTCACTTTTGGGATCTTAATAAGGTGTGCACAAAAGATAATTTTTTACTCCCTGTATCAAAACTCTTGGTGGAAAACACACCAAACTATGACATGTTATCATTTATGGATGGATCATCAAGATACAATAAAATGAAGATGGTATATAAGGATGAAAGCATATATAATTCAAAATATCCATAGGCATTTTCTGCTACAAGATCGTGCCCTTTGGCCCAAAGAATGATGATGCCACCTATCATCAACCAATGACACGTATATTTGATGAGCTAACACATCAAAAGGTCGAGTTCTATATGGACGACCTTGTTGTCAAGAGCATGGATGAGAAAGACCACCTAAGTGATATAAGAAATATATTTGAGAGAATAAAAAGTTTGATTCGAAGATGAACCCTGTCAAATATGCTTTTGGGATCTCCTCCAATAAATTCATGGGGTATGTTATTCACCACCAAGGAATCGAGATAGACCCCAATAAAATCAAAGTAATCATAGAGATGTCGCCTCCTAGAAATCTCCATCAGCATCATTCTTTATAAGGGCAACTAGCTTTCATTTGACAGTTTATATCCAATCTATTTGATAGGTTCCAGGCATTCTACAAATTAATGAAGAAAGTTATTCATTTCAAATGGGATGAAGAATGTCAGAAAGCATTTGATAGTATTAAGAGATACTTATTAAATCCTCTCATTATTGTACTGCCAATTCTGAGGAAGCCTCTTATATTGTATAAAGGTGCACTACAAGACTCCCTTGGGGCACTATTAGCCCAACACAATGAAGAAGGTAAGGAGAATATGCTCTACTACATCTATCTGAGGTTGATCAGAGCAGAAATCCTCTACTCCCAAATTGAGAAGTATTGTCTAGCATTAATGTTTATGGTTTATAAACTCCACCAGTACATATTCTCTCACAAAGTTACATTAATATCAATGATCAATCCGCTAAAGTTTTTAATGATAAGACTAGCATTGACAGATCATTTTGCCAGGTGGGTAGTGATAGGACTGCAGTTTAATATCTTGTATATGCCATAAAAGGCAGTTAAGGGATAAGCTTTGGAAGATTTCTTCACTGTACATCCAATCCCAGCAAACTCTCTGATCAATAATGATTTTCCTAATGAGTAAATCATGAAGGTACAAGAGAATAAAAATATATTTTGGGAGATGTATTTCAATAGGGGATAATCGATTAAATTTGTCCGGCCTCAAAATCATCTAAGGGCCCGAGTCGGCATCTGTCATATTTTCATAGCACTTAAGGGAGGCATAATGAGATTCTAATTCAATTTGACTAAACCTCTAACCAATAATGAGGCTGAATATGAAGCTTTAATAGTAAGAATTGAGATTGCAATCTATATCAGAATACAAAATAAAATCTCCAAATCATTGACAATTCTCAACTTATTATAAACTAAGTCCTGGGCATTTAGAAGATTTGCAAACTTTAATTGACCCACTACCAATGAAGAGCTCTTGTGTTGCGGATCTATGGTTTATGATTTTGATAATAGCAAACATTCTTATTTCTCTATGACTGCCTTACGTACTGACATTTCAGGTCCACACGATCAGACTGCAATTTGGAACCAGCTCAAGATTGGGTAGACTAGGTCTGAGTCAGTTGGTACCATTTTTCCTTTCTTGAGTTTATTGTATTTATTGTGGCTCCTGATGCTTTATAACGTATAAGAGTTTCTAACTGTTCCCTAGAGTTTACTATTTTTGGTAACATCGTCCTGGACGATATTTATATTGGGCCGGGATGATATGTTCAAAAGCAAAAACCCTAATTAGGGCATCCTCATTAAAGCAGCCGTCATTATGCAAAACACATCGTCCTGGACGATTTTATATCGGCCAGGATGATAGGCTCAAGTCAAAAAGAATCTGCCGCCAGATCTACTTAGGAAATTCTTATTTTTGAATATCGGCCTGATGGATCGGCCTGGACTATAAAATATCGGCCGGGATGACCCAGGACAATTTTTTCAAAATTTCTCTACAATTTTGGAAAGCAATTAATGGTGATTTTGTCCGGGCTGATCGCAAGATCGTCCGGGATGATTAGACATCATCCAGCTTCATTTCAGGGCGATATTCAGGATGATTTTCCTCATATTTGAACTTATCGGCCAGGACGATATGTCTATCGTCCTGGACGATAAAGTCGGCAACTTGCATTAATGAGCTCGTTTTTATCTCTTCTATTTAAGCTATGACATGACACTTTGTAAGTGTCTTTGGCAGCCATTGTAGCTTCGTTCTTGTGGGGGAAACTTGAAGAGAAAGCTTGAAAGGGAGTAAGGAACGGGTGAAGTCTGAGAGAGGGAGAAGATCCTGTGAGGGGGGCCTCAAGGGAGTGTGGAGGGGGATTCGACACGGTTGCTCCGGCAGGCTTGCATTATAATACCGTCAGATTAAAGGCTTGTCTCGAGGGAAGTTCACCAAAGAAGTTCACTTTGGTGTCAAAGGACTCGGCGACTCCACCTCACCGAGGAAGGTGGAAGTGATTTTGTAAGGGCTTCTCTGCCTAGATGTGGGGGCTAAAGGAGAGACACTTGTTTTAGTGCAATACTTGGATAGTGCCTCCAAGGAGTGGACGAAGTCAAGGTTTGGCCGAACCTCTATAAATTCGGTGTGTTCTTTCTTATTATTTGCTTCCGCATTTAATTTCCACATTTGTTTTTATTTGTGGTGATCTTGGTTTGTACTTTGCTTAAAGTTTCTTCTTTACCAATTCACCACTCTCTTTATTTAGCCTTGGGCCAGTTCTATAGGGCTTAACATCCCTAATGAACTTTCTAGTGCTATCAGAGCACTTTCTAGTGTCATCTGAGCACTTTCATCTTGGGCTTCTAAAATAGGTGCTGAGTGTTAGAATAGCTTGGGTTCCTTGAGGTCAAAATAATAAACCAATTTGTCTGGCCAAATTGGTCAAGCAAATGGTGAACATTAAAGAGGAGAGGATTATATTCTTTAGAGTTTACACCCGTAGGGTCTTAGAGCCAACTCTGTTACAATTCCCAAAGGCATAAGAAGTATCAGATTCAAGCCAGAAATATATAATTTTG
Organism: Dendrobium catenatum; assembly: GCF_001605985.2. NCBI lineage: Eukaryota > Viridiplantae > Streptophyta > Magnoliopsida > Asparagales > Orchidaceae > Dendrobium > Dendrobium catenatum. The sequence goes on along the minus strand of NW_021318474.1, from coordinate 1,382,621 downwards.
GTTGGCCTCCAACCTCTCCACTAGATTATTATGGAAAATTATCTTGAAGGATATCATATAGCCAAGACATGTAAAGCTAGTCAAGCTTTAGAATCATGATTACATTACTTAGATGTTAAAGTAAAGGATGATTGGAGCCAAACACTCATTAAATAATTTTAAAGAAAGTAAACTCACAACAAATAAATCACTACCTATGCAAATTCAAAAGAGAGTGTTGTGGTAACAGATGTGGCTCAGATACATAAGGACCAAAGAAGCTGATAAAGTAGTAACAGAAGTTCTTGAAGGACTTTGTGGAGCATATCAGTTCCCAAAATAAATGCTAAAATCAGGAGGAAGGGTCAACATTGGCTAATAATGGTGACAGATTATATTGACCATGCTAAGAGGTCCCATGAGTGTTAGATTTTCAGTGATATTATTCATCATCCACCACTATTGGGGAACTGATATAATTAGAAAGATAGATCCACCATTATTAGTTAGACACGGCTTTATACTGACAGCATCAGACTACTTTTCTAATTATGTAGAAGCAACTCCATTCAAAGAAGTTACATCTGACCATGTAACTAACTTCTCCACCCATAATGTCATCTATATATTCAGTTTATCGTGTCGCGTGATCTCAAAAAATGGCACAACATTTAAGAGTACTAAAATCTACAAGTTTGTCAAGTGACACAAGATCGATTGGTCATACTTGTCAATATATAATCTAAAGTAAATAGATTGTTGGAGGCCTTCAATAAGATGGTGGTGAAATTATTAAAAAAGATTCACACTAAGAACAAAAGAGAGTGTTATACAAAGATAACAAAGGCATTATGTACAAATCATACAACCTACAAGATGCTAACTAAATCCACTTCTTATTCATTAGTGTCGAGGTTGAAACCAGATTACCACTAGAGATCGAGCTACCATCACTTTGTATAGTTATCCAGCATGACCTAACTCAAGAGAAAAATGCTCGATTGAGAATGGAAAAGCTCGATACACTCGATGAAATCATATAACAAGCTCATCAAAACTTGGAATTCTGTCGAGCAAGAATGGTGAAATAATTTGATTAGATGGTGCATCCTCAGACATTACAAGAAGGAGAATTAATCTGGGTGTTGAGAAGGTCAATCATTCTACATCGAAAATTAATGGCAAATTTGTATCTAACTAGGAGGTCTCCTTTATCATCGAGATGGTTTTTCATGGAGGAGTTTATTAGTTAATCAATTTTGATGGTCAAAGGCCTAAGACCTCGATCAATGGCTAATATCTAAAGAAATATCATGCAAGAAATTTTCATGTTTGTAGTAATATACACTGATTAAAGTATTATGTAGATGTTTATCAATGCATGCTTGTATTTATATTTTGAAATTCACTTATGTAGCAAAAATATATTTTAATATCTCCCTGCAAGACTGGGAGCATTTTAAATATTTATTTGGATTGACATCATGATGCTCATCAAGATTCTCAAATAAATATTTAAAATCTCAAAATTCTAAATTTCTTTTATCCTAAAATGTCTTATAAGATAGGGGCATTTTAAATATTTATTCAGTTTGATATTGTACTATTTTCCAAGATCCCCAAATAAATATTTATAATTATCAATATAATTATTCTTTTATACTAAAGAATATAATCTTTTCTAAATGTATATGTAGGTGATCTTGTAAAAGTTTGAGAGACCACCTTCTCCAACGTACGAAGATTTCAAAATTTAGAAAATGACATTTATGATTATGCACTTCAGCAAATCGAGCCATAACAGTTTAAACTCTTAATTGCCTGAAGCTTAAGATTCGAATGGGTGTAAAAGGTTGGATCCAATACGCCCAAATATGACATGATCGCTAGCAGCTCCGCCTTCTTAATACGCCATAAGAAAGGCCGCAGTAGCAGAACTTCCACTTCGTTAATCAATCAGTAGGGACTGTAGGAGGTATGAAGACAAACTTAACTCAATAAATTCAAGTGATCATAGTATACCAAATTCTCTAAATCGACCAAAGAATCTAAGTTCTAGTTGGAAGGATGAGTCGTGAGCAACTATCAAATATGTATAGGCTCTAAATCTTCAACCATAAAAGAGAACTCTAAATCTAACAACTTCAATAAAATTTGCATTGGGAAGCACATTTACCAAAACTTAAGTCTAAAGCATGAATAGGTATAAAAGTTCGAATACAACACACCCAAATATGGCCGAATCACTGGTAACACTATCTACTCAACATATTATAAGAAATGCTGAAGAGTAGGAAACTCCTTCTCAGCAGCTAAAGGATAAAGAGCTATCAAATCATAGCCCACCTAAACTATTGAACTCAAGTGATTAAGATTAAAGTCTTCTCAAGTAGTTAAGGATCAAGATACTATCCACATTTAGTAAAATAAATCGAATCTGAAACCTGTAAATCTTTCAACAAATCTATATAGAATAAAGTGAGGATTGAAGAAAATTTTCTTCAGTAAGTCCACTAAAATCACAAAGTAAAGGACCAAAGAAATTAACCCGAAGTTTATATAAATCTTAAGGCTGAACTAAGATGATTTCTTCATCAATAAGTCTGTTATGCACAAAGCTTTGGACTGATGAAACCTCACTACTGGCCTAATGGAAACGTAAAGTATTTAGGTCACCAACATCCACTCCATCTAACCCACCAAAGCAAAAAAGCAAAGGGTAGATGGTACATAAATCTCTTGATAACTCAATAAAGACAAATTGGATGATCCTTCGCCACTGTATGCTGCACAAAGCACATGGCATAGAGAACTAAAACCCCAAAACTTAAGATGAATATATGAAGAGTATAAGTGCTTATTTTAATTGGTCGCTAAAGTTACAATGCTCATAACTATCCTAAGAGATTGGGGGCCTTTTAAATATTTTTTTGGGTCAACATCACACTGCGTGTTGAGATCCCCAAATAAATGTTTAAAATTATCTATAATATCACCAGCACAACTTAGAGTACAATCGCAAAAGTCATGAGAGAAGTAAAAGTATAACTTATTAATAGCTAAATTTATAAAAATTCCTTTATTTTATTCATTCAGAATTTAAATATAAGTTTGCAAATCTCATCCTTTTACATGTTTACATCAACCAACAAAAGAAAAAAAAGGTTACAATGTCCTTCGCAGAGGACTAAAAATTCTCATAAATCTATGCCTGAAGAGGAAGTCGACATCTTTGCTCTGCTCCTTCCAAAGACCTGGTATTTTGCACTTCTGGAACCTATACAAAGCATTAGAAGTATAAGTAAGAAAGGGAATGAATATGCATATATATGTAAACCTAGAAAAGAAATGCATACTTAAATCATGATCTCTTGTAGTAGTTCATAAATAAATATCTCGCTTCTCTAGAAACTTATGTAGAGTAACAAAAATATCAGTAAGTAGCTAGAGAAAGAAAGGGAACTACGCAAATAAAGTAAAAACATACCAAAATTGAAGTCTCCTATAGTATTGAATTTGCTAGATCCTATCTTTATAGTTACCTGCATAAGTTATGACACATCATCAGTATCATTATAACATTAAAATTATAAAGAAAGGGAAGAGATTGTAACTAAGCTAAAAGCAACTGTGGAAAATCTGAAGTATCAAGAGGCCTGCAAATTGGTAAACCTTCAAAGCTCTAGCAAAACCTAAATGAAATATGCATTAATATTTCATAATTGTTACATTCATATATGAATGCGGTAGAAAACATGTGAGCAATTATAAATATACTAGAAATTAATGTGACAATGGTGGTAAAAGAAGAACGAAAATGGGTGATGCTATATGCTACCATAAATCCAGAAACTGATACTCAACGAACCTAAGTATAAAGAGCTCTATCACTCTCTTATGGATCTCTACTTTACAAGATCCAACACATTGATCATATTATTGACTATAAGTGCATCTAAAGATCTATGAAGGCACATAAAAAGACTCTTGGAGATCTACAGAATAAAAATCTTAGTGTGACATCAAAAAAAAGCTTTTGGAGATTAGTAAAATTAAACCCCCAGCATTAAATCTAAACAAGTTTTAATGTGATGTTAAAAGTTCTTGGAGATCCATAAAATAAAAAACTTAATGTGACATCTAGAGCAAATATTTGGAGATCCACAAGGTCAATCAACATACAACTAATGTGGTTTGCCTTAGATGCATACCACATTTTTTGGGACGTATTTGTTAACCTCTCAATGCAAGGCAGGGAAAAAAATGCATACCTCATATAGTCAAATCATATGCAAATCTTGCTTACCTTATATGTCGTTAAAGTTCTGCTTAAATCCCAGATATCCTATTGAACATTTTGCATTGTCAATGCAATGAAATCCCATAAATCATGTGGCTCTCCCCTTGAATGAGCTTTGCCATCACCGTTAAAATGAGAATGAGGCTAAGACGTTCGATTCTTCTTCACTCTCAACATTCAAAATCTTGCATACTCACTAATTGAATACTTCTTCCTACTCTTTGCTTTTTCCCCATTCACTACCTCCCTTCCTTACCACTTACAAAAGCTAAATCCCTCCTCAGACCTACGAGCTCCATTTTATCTTCTTCACCTGATCGGACCAAAGTTCAATTTCTAACACCATATTCTACTTCTCTATTTATTAATTTGATATCTCACCCTTACCTATAATCATAAGATCCCATTACTGCTCCTGACATCAACCCCAAGCTGGTGACAAACCTCTTCCACATACCTAAAATTCTACCTCTCAAGCCGATGTTTGAGGTTCCACCCGACATCTTCCATATCTCTCATCAATGCTAGCTCCAAATCGCACCTCCTCCCTAACAAAAACCTACTGAGCTCAATAAGTAGCTAGCACCTGATGCCTTTATGTCCCCTTCTGGTTCAAATAGGCCCCGCAAGCTGAAATCGCTTGAATACTAAGCACTCTCCTCTCTTTCGCCTTCTCCCTTCTAACTTATAGAGTTGCCTAGAGTTTTCTCTCTCATACCTATAGCTGAAGCCTTTCCAGAATGACATGTCTCCCACTAACCCCATTCTCTATTCTAAACCATCACCCCTTCTTCCCTACTTATTTAGCCGCAAATTACAACCTCTTCAAATAGAGAGAAATCTCTTTATATAAGTGATTAACCTTTCCCTTTCTCTCTCTCTCTCTCTCTCTCTCTCTCTCTCTCTCTGTATATATATATATATATATAAAGAAAAAAAGAGTTCAAAAAAAAGGGAGAAAAATTAAAAAAAAAAGAAAAAAAAAAGAAAAAGACAAATAAAAATAAAAAGAAATATTTTTGTGTATTTACACCATCATTGCTGCCATCACTACGGAGGTTTAATTTTTTTAACTTATAAATTCCTCTCTCGAGGCTTATGACGAGCTGAAAAACCTCCCCACGTGCCCATATAGTATTGCAACGAGGAAGTAATCCTCACAGTCCCATGTAGCATTAAGGGGATAAAGAAACTAAGTGCCCAAACATGAGGAAATCAATATGCTTTTCTTAAACAGGTGCCAAAGACCCCTATGCGCTCCTATAGTATTGCGGGGATAGAAAAAAACACAGCCGTGGTGTCACCCGACATCTACCTAAAGCGCTCATATAGTACGGAGGGGAAGGTTGCCTTTTGGTTTTTCCCTTAAATGGGGGAGATGCTGGGAGGCTATCAAAATTCATAACAAATGCAGTGGACTTAAACTTGCAAAATTGACTACAGGGACATGTATTGGGACTGGATTTGAACATTATTGATCTTTTAACTGATTTAGCAAAAAGAATATAAGAGTTTTGAAGATTATCTTCTGACCAGACCAACAACTGTAATCTTTCAATGGCTTGCTGATTTTTATCTCACACTTATGTTTAGCGTCCGAAAAGATAATGATGTCATCTGCATATAATAAATGGGATAATTTTTCTACATTTGGAGTTATTTTAATGCCAATGTTTGACCCTCTTTGGTCAAACACATCAGAAAGCAATTGAGAACATAAAATGAATAGATAAGGAGACAAGGGACAACCTTTTCTAAATTCACTCCTAGCCTCAATCCAATTTGAATTATTTCCATTAATTAAAATAGAGAATTTTGGATCATTAACACATTGAAGAAGAAGGTGTTGCAAATCTATTTTCATGACTTATGTTTTGATGATTGACAAACACCATTGATTCTCTTGGACTACCTATTACTTCTAACTTTTAAGAAATCGAATATCGGACGAACAAACAAAGCCAGATCAAGATTGCGTAGGTTAGGATTGAGTTAGTCTGTACTTTTCTTTTTCTCTTCTTGAGTCTATTTGTAATGTTCAAAGAGACTGATGCTAAGTAACCCTACACACACACAAACTTGAGAGACTTAGAATTTCTGTTTTTACTCACATTGGCCAGGACGATATTTGTATCGGCCTGGATGATCGAGTTTAAAATAGAGATTCTTTTAGGATTCTTAATTAAGGCAACCGTCATTAACAGATCATCCTGGATGATACTTGTATCGGCCAGGATGATAAGCTCAAAATAGAAAGAAATTGCCGCCATAAACAATTAAGGTATTCTGTAATTTTTGGTAATCGGCCAGGACGATCTTGGATCGGCCTGGACGATATTCACAATTATGCCTTAATTAATCAGACAAATCAAGGAAGTAATTAAGGATGATTGATACGATCATATCATTCTGGACGATCCCAGGATCAGCTAGGATGATCTATTCAAAAACCATAGTTACTTCTGGACGATAAATATCGGCCAGCACAAATTCAGGGCGATGTGCTGGACGATCGGGATCGGACAACTTGAATTCAGGGCGATGCTCTGGATGATTTTTCTCTGATTTGAACTGATCAGCCTGGACGATCGTGAGATTGTCCTGGACGATTCAGCCAATTTTTAATCATCTAGTTTGCATTCAGGGCGATGCTCTGGCCGATCTTCTGAGATTTGTATTGATCGACCAGGATTATTTCCATATCGTCCTAGACGATATAGTTGGCAACTTGCAATTAATGAGCTCCTTTGAAGCTCTTCTATTTAAGAGCTCTTGTTCAACGTTTTTGGACATTTTTTGCTACTGCCTTGACCTGAGAAGACCTTTAGGAGAGAGAGAGAGAGAGAGAGAGAGAGAGAGAGAGAGGATCTTGTGAGGGGGAGCTTGTGAGGGGATTCACAAGGGTTGCTGGAAGTGGTTCTCTGCTAGCTTTAGGAGGAAGCAAAAGGAGATATGTTCTCTGTCTTGCCGGGGTGGCAAAAAGAGGTTCTTTGTAAAGGCTTCTTCGTCTAGCTGTGGGGGCCAAAGGAGAGTCACAATTGTAGTGCAATACTCGAAGGGTGCCTCCAGGGAGTGGACGTAGGTCGAGTTGACCGAACCACTATAAATTTCTGTGTTCTTATTTCTTTCTTCCGCACTTTAATTTCCACACTTATTGGACTTAGACTTTGACATGAATTGAACATTAAATAAGCTTTACTTGGACTCAAACTTAAAATGATAATGAACTAAGCAAGGGACGTATGAACTCAAATCTAAATTAATGAACCACATGGGACATTAATTTGAACTTGAGCTTGAATAGAATAAAGGACTTTGCTTAAACTTGAACCCAACAAGACCATAAGAACATGAACTTACATGAATCATAAGGAATTCATTCAATTTGAACTTTAATTTGAACATACACAATGAGCTTAAAAATGGTTAAAATAAGATTATAACTTGTAAGATAATATGCTTCAAATTAAATGCAAGTGAACACATATGTAACATGTGAATCTGGGGATCTACAAGCCCCGCTCATTTACAAGTAATGGGGGAGTCATAAAGGATATCATACTCATAATGCGGACATGATGTTTTTATTACACCACATAGCTTCCATGTGAATGATGACAATTGGTCCACAATATTGAGCGACATAGAATGATTACAAAAACTATAAGGATGTCCAATGAATGTAATAGCATCCTCGTAATCAAATGCTAACATACAAACAAATACTTTGAATTTCATAAGCGAGGAAGATTGAAAGGAATATGTTATTCTATTGTACAGAAAAGTGCAAAGTCCTAAACAAGCATTGCACCTACGAGTGATAACAATTAACTTGGTTGTATAATTTAAGGCCAATGATAGCAGCTAAAAATAGAATTTGCAACAGAATATGCTTGCAATTAATAAAATCTCCATTAGAGGTTTAAGATTATCAAGAATATGAATATCAGAATACAACATATTGAAATAACTAGATGGACTAGAGGGGGGGTGAATTATGAAAACTTTATAGCAATAATTAAAACCTAAGCAGGAGTTCTAATTTTTTTGATGATTTTAAATTTTTTAACCTGAAAATTTAACAACTTCTAAGGCAAATAATTGAACTTAACGTGCAACCGTATAATCTTTTTCTTTCACAAGTATTCACCAAGAAAATATTATGAAAATAAAAATGCACACAAGAATAAAAAGCAATTAGGAAAAAACACACCGAAATTTTTATAGTGGTTCGGTCAAACCATGACCTACGTCCACTCCCCGGAGTCCTCCGCTCCGGGAATTTCACTATAAACTATAGCTCTCCTTTTGCCCCCCTCGACAAGGCAGAGAAGCCCTTACAATACTCCCTTTGACCAACCCGGTATGGCGGAGTGTCAAGCGCAGTTTTTACCCTCCTGGTGACGGCAGAGAACCTTCTCATTTTTCTCCCTCCTGGAGAAGGCAGAGTACCTTAGAGGTCATGGATGTAGAAGATTCTCCCCCTTAGAGAGCCTCCCACATGTTCTTCCCGTGCCACAGGAGGAGCAAGATGCAGCAAGATCGGAGCAACCGTGTGATCTCCCTCATACCTCTTCTCCCTCACCAAGCTCACCTTCTCCTTCCTCTCTTAACCCTACAAAAACTTCTCTAGAACTCTCCCAAGGATTTCCTCTCTAATCACATTCTCCTCTTCTATCTCTCTCAAAATATGACAATGTTTACACATTAAAACGGGCTCCAAAATCCCTAAATTAGCCAAGTAGCTATTACAATCGTACAGTACGATTAGTCATCTTACAGTACGGTATGTATAAACAGGCTTCGTCCTAGTATGAACGTGTACGAACAGTTCAAAATAACTCATACAGTACGATAGTAAATCGTATGGTATGAACCTCAACATTACTGATCGTACAGAACGATAGTTGGGATGATCAAATGTCCTCTCTGTTCATCGTATTGTACGATATACATCATCCAGTATGAATGGCCAAAATCAAGACATCGTCCAGGATGAATTCTGGGATGATTAAATGTCGTCTCTATTCATCATCTAGTATGATATACATCTTACTGTATGATGAGGCAAAAAATAAAGGATTGTCCAGGACGATCTCCGGGATGATCAGAATTCGACTATGTTCATTGTATTGTACGAATAAGGTCGTACAGTATGATATTCAATTTGAAATTAAGCCTTGAATTATTCCACTAATCATGGATTAATTTAAGTAAGTATTTAAAATAAACCGTACAGTATGAAGAACTTCGTACAGTACGAACGGCTAAGGAAACTTACTTAAGTTAATTTGACGACTAGGGTTTTGGATTTGGAACACATCGTACAGTATGATATAAATCGTATGGTATGAGCTTTCACAGAAAATTATTTTACCAACTCTGGTCGTACAGTATGAAATAAGTT
>NW_021318474.1:1305575-1372764 GCF_001605985.2 Dendrobium catenatum | reverse complement strand
TCATAAAGGATATCATACTCATAATGCGGACATGATGTTTTTATTACACCACATAGCTTCCATGTGAATGATGACAATTAGTCCACAATATTGAGCGACGTAGAATGATTACAAAAACTATAAGGATGTGCAATGAATGTAATAGCATCCTCGTAATCAAATGCTAACATACGAACAAATACTTTGAATTTCATAAGCGAGGAAGATTGAAAGGAATATGTTATTCTATTGTACACAAAAGTGCAAAGTCCTAAACAAGCATTACACCTACGAGTGATAACAATTAACTTGGTTGTATAATTTAAGGCGAATGATAGCAACTACAAATAGAATTTGCAATAGAATATGCTTGCAATTAATAAAATCTCCATTAGAGGTTTAAGATTATCAAGAATATGAATATCAGAATACAACATATTGAAATAACTAGATGGACTAGAGGGGGGGTGAATTATGAAAACTTTATAGCAATAATTAAAACCGAAGCATGAGTTCTAATTTTTTTGATGATTTTAAATTTTTTAACATGAAAATTTAACAACTTCTAAGGAAAACAATTGAACTTAACGTGCAACCGTATAATCTTTTTCTTTCACAAGTATTCACAAAGAAAATATTATGAAAATAAAAATGCACACAAGAATGAAAAGCAATAAGGAAAAAATACACCGAAATTTTTATAGTGGTTCGGTCAAACCATGACCTACGTCCACTCCCTAGAGTCCTCCGCTCCGAGAATTTCACTACAAACTATAGCTCTCCTTTTGGCCCCCTCGGCAAGGCAGAGAAGCCCTTACAATACTCCCTTTGACCAACCCGGTATGGCAGAGTGCCAAGCGCTGTTTTCACCCTCCTGGTGACGGCAGAGAACCTTCTCGTTTTTCTCCCTCCTGTAGAAGGCAGAGTGCCTACGAGGTCACGGATGTAGAAGATTCTCCCCTTAGAGAGCCTCCCACATGTTCTTCCCGGGCCACAGGAGGAGCAAGATGCAGCAAGATCGGAGCAATCATGTGATCTCGATCATACCTCTTCTCCCTCACCAAGCTCACCTTATCTTACCTCTCTCAACCCCACCAAAACTTCTCTATAACTCTCCCAAGGATTTCCCCTCTAATCACATTCTCCTCTTCTATGATAATATTTACACATTAAAACGGGGTCCAAAATCCCTAAATTAGCCAAGTAGCTATTACAATCGTATAGTATGATTAGTCATCATACAGTAAGGTATGTATAAACAGGCTTCGTCCTAGTACGAACGTGTATGAACAATTCAAAATAACTCATACAGTACGATAGTAAATCGTATGGTACGAACGTCAACATTACTGATTGTACAGGACGATAGCTGGGACGATCAAATGTCCTCTCTGTTCATCGTATTGTACGATATACATCATCCAGTATGAATGGCCAAAATCAAGACATCGTCCAGGATGAATTCTGGGATGATTAAATGTCGTCTCTGTTCAGCATCTAGTATGATATACATCATACTGTATTATTAGGCAAAAAATAAAGGATCGTCCAGGACAATCTCCGGGACGATCAGAATTTGACTATGTTCATCGTATTGTACGAATAAGGTCGTACAGTATGATATTCAATTTGAAATTAAGCCTTGAATTATTCCACTAATCAAGGGTTAATTTAAGTAAGTATTTAAAATAAACCGTACGGTATGAAGAACTTCGTATAGTACGAATAGCTAAGGAAACTTACTTAAGTTAATTTGACAACTAGGGTTTTGGATTTGGAACACATCGTACAGTATGATATAAATCGTATGGTATGAGCTTTCACAGAAAATTATTTTACCAACTCTGGTCGTACAGTATGAAATAAGTTCGTACAATACTATCACCAGAGAATGAAAATCTTTATTTTTACTTTTAAAACCCTCTCCCCCTGTGTGTGTGCATGGTTGCTCAGACTTACATACAGTTTGTGGCCAGACTCAAGAAAATAAAAAATAAAATAAACAACAAAATATATTGGCAGACTCATACTCCTAATCTAACCATTCTTAAGTCTTCCTGTCATCCTGAGTAGCTTGTGGTCTTCCTAAAATGTTAGTACTCACGGACAATAACCAATAACAAATGATATTCAATGAATAGTAAATCAAACGATATTATTTGTCATCATCAAAATCTCAAACTCGGGGTCATGGGTCGCAACACATATTATATATCAAGAGGCATGAAATTTCTATAATACAAGAGTCCAAGGAAATTATAAGAGACAGCAGCATAGTTATACCCTATGGTCCTATATGAAGAATGTAGCATGGCCATGTAATGAAAAGAATAAGTGTATTGTGAACATGATTCCCTTACAATCATTAATAATTAGCTGATAAGTAAGAACATTAATCTTCTTTTTAATAATGATGATAGATAGAATATGAATCTGGTATTCTATCTACTACTAATGTTAGTCAACCTCGACTTACAAACAAATACACAAAATTCTTATAAGTGATGATATCCAGTGTAAGAAGTGTATGAAGAACCCCTCGAAAGTAATGATATGGGGTCTCAGTATATACAACACGCACATGCTAAATTTGTCAAAATACAAGAATGATGGAACATAATGGCTTCTCTACCATCAACAAAAATTTAACTCCAAGGAAAACAAGTCAAACATAATGATTTAATAACACTGTAGGATAACCATTCGACATACAAAATGTTAGTGTAACCAGAAAGATTTAATATGCAATGGAAACAACAAATCGTTAGTTTGAGGCAGTGGCTATCATTTTCAAAATATAGAACATCAATAAGAACATATTCATCCAAGATTGAAATAATTGATTCTTTATTTAAACTGGCAACATAAAGTGGTTATGAAGATAGAATTAGGATGTCACTTATTAATTCCAATATGAATTATATAAGAGAAAGCTATATCAAATCATTATGGAGCCAGTGAATAGTAGTTCAATTAGATCCTAAACATCGGGTTTGATAAGACTATTGAGGCTTCTAAGTTCCTTGATACACAGTGGTTATGCATTCAACATACCATCCACATGCAAATGCTGAAAAAACTATGATAAAATGAACTTCATGCACCATAGTTTGTATACATATAGGTACACATAAGGGATTGTGTAGTCATAAACATGCATGGGCCCCAAAGAATATATTATAAGGACACACGTGATGTCTAAGGATGTTGCGCACGTCAATAAACTTGATCTCAATCCTAAATGGGGATATAAAAGTCAACTAGATTCAATAAATAATTATAAATTTCCCCAAACACCTGTATGGGCCCTAGCAAGCATGTTATGAGCATACATGTGACATCTAGAGATGCTGCACTGGTCAAATAATAAACCCAAATTTGAGTCTGATCCTTCTATGTGGGTAAATAGGAGTCAGCATGACTTGAATTACCAAATAAATAAACAGATAGGGTATTGACCAAAATATTTATTTTAAATATTTATATAAGGCCTTCAAGGTCTATGACCAAAGAAATTCATTAAATAAAAACATACAACCTAAAAAACCCAAGCCTTTGTCGATAGCTCAATGCACTTGGCAAGATTTAATTCATTAATGGAAATGACCCCCAAACACCAGATGATGGTTATGTTCAATGTAAATTTCAATCAATGGGGTCTATTCTAAATAATTCAAAGTTCCACCTAAATACCCACTAAATCCATAATAAAAAAAAAATTCTAAATTCTAAAATTTTAAACTCCAAGCTATTTAAAATTGAAATCAAACCATCTAACCACTTAATTCCAAATCTATCCATTCTCCACAATAATTTACAGAGGTGGAAAAGTCTAAAAAAACTTTAGCTCACATAGAGCTAATTCTTGATAAAAATATCAATAGGATTCATTCTCAAATTATCTTTTTCTTGTAAGGATGTGGTACATGTCCTCTTATCGATGGTTTTTCAGCCAAATGGAACCGCGGGATAGATGGTTATGACCTAGGGCCCTCTAAACCAAGTGGTTCTACTGCAAAATGGCACTACATATAATGGTTATGGCCAAAGCCATTATTTTTTCTAGTGGCACCAAATTCCTTATATATAAATCAATAGGATATAATCAATAGAGCATAAAACCATCTATTAGCTAAGGTCGATTTAAATTAGTCCACTTAGAAAAATAACCACCCCATATCTACAAGGTACCCTTAGACAAAGCAACCCATGGCTACCGATAAGAATCCTTCTGTCAGGTTGGGTTGGCAACCTCCTATGACTAAGTAGACCAGGGTCCATGATGGCCTGAGATGATGGAACCATATGATCTTGATTGATCCATCATCCATGCTCCCACCTTTTTCTTTAAGTGTAAGATAGTGAAATTTCTATTTTAAATATCAAATCCTTCCAAATATCATGCCCATGCAGTTACTATATGATAGATATTGTGTATCTCTATGTATCTGATTGATAAATAGCCTTAATCAAAAGTTCTCTCTCATTTTCGAGAGGGGGTAATTAACTATAGGCGCTTGAGCCTATAGAAATACATAACTCAGATAATAAATTCCTCTTAAAATGAAGGCAAAATCTTATGTACAAACTTATATGCCTTCTCAAAATATACCTAGAACTTAATCCATTAAAACTCCCCTCGAAGAAAAGTAGCGGGGGAGGCCAACGCCAAATTTTTGGAGCCTACATTAGAGAGGTAGCAATTGTCAAAATGATGAGAAGAGGAAGTGATCCCTAAGTTATTCTTCCATGTTTGTTTCAACTAGCTATTGCGTAGGAAGGAGTAGAAAGTAGAGGTGTGTAGAGGGTTGGATAAATTGAATTTGTTTAAACCTCTAATTTATGAAATTTTTGAGAAATTGTGTAGCATGAATTAAGTATCATGCAGTATAATGAGGAAGTTATTTTGTCTGGATGACCTATCAGGAATTGTAGTCAAATCATATAGTATAATCTATATTGTACTAGTCAATCTTAAGAAAATTTTGTTCGTCCCAAGGGGTCATCTATATGGCATTTCAAAAAGTGTCATACAGTATGAAACAGTGTTCGTACAGTACAAACTTTAATTATTATCATATTGGATGAATTGAATTCATCCCTATCCATTTTGATACGTCTATTGTACATTTCAAAGGGATGTATCATACAGTTTGAATGGTAATAATTTCCTACCAAATGACTTGAATTCCCCAATGATTAGTGACATATGAAGTGTACTATATGAAGAGAGGTATCGTACAGTATGATGTGTGTAAAGTGACTTAATCATGACCATTGGTGTAATGAAGGGTTGTGATCAGTGTATATGTGCAAATCATACAGTATAACTGAAAATCATATAAAATGATAAAGAAAGAATTTTAAGGATTACTGTGTTGCAGTGAAGTGCTTGTGTGATGATCTGGAAATATCTTAGACCAATAATTTTGTTTTGTTTTATTTATTTATTTATTTATTTTTTTGAACAATAACACATAGAACACAAATAAATATTCATATAAATTAACCATAAATCACAAAATGATTTCAAATGGAACTTTTTTTTATATTAAAAATGAATGTTTATAACACCTTGTTTGGTCCTTAAGGTACTTAAGGTGTCATAGGCTAGGAGTTTTGTGGATATTTTTGCCAGTTGATCTTCTATAGCTATGTGGTGCAATTTTATATCTCCCTTGGCTACATATCTCTTATGAAGTGATGGCTAATGTTTATATGTTTTATGTAGGAGTGTTGAATTGGATTTTTGGATATGTAAATTACAGTAGTATTATCACACATAATTGGAATGGTTATTACTTGTAGTATAAGGTCTAAGAGTAGATGCTTTATCAATAAGAATTGAGTAAAAAAACTCCCTACTGCTATATATTCTACCTCAACCGTGGAAAGGGATATTGAATTTTATTTTCTGTTGGACCAAGAAACTAAATATTATCCTATGAATTGATAAGTCCCATAAGTGTTTTTCTATCTATCCTACATCCTACAAAATTAGATTCTAAATATCAAGCAATTTTAAAAGAGGTGCTACATCTAGGATACCTGATTTATATGTTTGGAGTGCCTAATAGATATCAAAGGCATACATTAAACATTATATATGGTATGCTATGTCGTAGATTTGATTTCATGAATTATGGTTTTGATGATAGAAAACAATACGACTTCCTTTTTCTACTGACATTTCAAGGCCAAGAGATCAGACGACAATTGAAACCAGCTCAAAGATTGGATAGATTAGGGTTGAGTCAGTCTGTAACTTTTCTTTTCCCTTTCTTGAGTCAATTGTAATCTTGGAACTGTCTGATGCTAAGTAACCATACACACACACACTTGAGTGATTATTTTCTTCACTAATTTAGAATTTTTGTTTTTTCTCACATCATCTCGGACGATATTTATATCGTCTTAGACTATCGGGTTTAAAACGGAAACCCTAATTAGGACTCCTAGTCAATCCAGCCATCATTAGGATATCGGCCTGGACGATACATGTATTGGCCAGAATAATATGCTCAAAATAGAAAGAATTCTCCGACATAATCTATTTAGGCATTCTTTATTTTTGGATATCAGCCAGGACAATCGTTTATCGTCCTAGACGATTTAATACAGTTATGCCTAAATTGATGAGATAATTAAGGATGATTGATATGATCACATAATCTGAGATGATCTTAATATCATCCAGGATGATCAGTTCAAAAACCTTAGTTGCTTCTGGACGATCAACATCGGCCAGATCATATTCAGGGCGATATTCTGGATGATTTACTTCTGATTTGAACTAATCATCCGGGGCGATCGTGAGGTCGTCTTGGACGATCAAGCTAATTTTAAATCATCGAGACCCCCTTCAGGGTGATGTTCAGAATGATAGTCCACGATTTGTACTGATCAGCAAGGACGATATCCATATCATCCTTGACGATAATATCGATTCTTGAAATCCTATTTAAAGGATCCAATTTTTCTCATGTATGAGACCTTGAGTGCTGCTGTCTAGCCAGCCGTCATTAGGATATTAGCCTAGATGACACATGTATCAGCCAGGACGATATGCTCAAAATAGAAAGATTTTGCCGACATGAGCTATTTAGGCATTCTTTATTTTTGGATATCGGCCAGGACGATCGTGTATCGTCATGGACGATTTGATATAATTATGCCTAAATTGATCAAAAAATTAAGGAAATAAATTAAAGATGTTTGATACGATCACATCGTCCTGGATGATCTCAATATCGTCCGGGACGATCATCTTAAAAACCTTAGTTGCTTCTAGACGATCAACATCAGCCAGATCATATTCAGGGCGATGTTCTAGACGATTTACCTTTGATTTGAACTAATCATTCGGGATGATCATGAGATCGTCCAGGACAATCAAGCTAATTTTGAATCGTCTAGACCCCCATTCAAGGCGATGTTCAGTATGATACTCCAAGATTTGTATTGATCGTCCAGGACCATATCCATATCATCCTGGACAATAATGTCAGTTCTTGAAATTCTATTTAAAGGATCAAATTTTTCTCATGTATGAGACCTTGAGTGCTATTTTCTTGACCTAAGAGAGCCTTGGGAGAAGGAGTGAGTGAGAGAGAGAGAGAGAGGGAGATAGAGAGAGAGAGAGGAACTTATGAGGGGGAGTTTGTGAGAGGGTTCACAAGAGTTACTCCAAGCAAGGTTCCAAGTCGTCTTCTTCGATCTTTGTCCTTCGTTATTGGGAGGTTCTTAGGAGGTCTACTTCAGAAAAAGGTCCAGGTTCTCTTCCTTCTTTAGGAGGAATCAAAAGGAGTCGGTTCTCTGCCCGCTTCAGGAGGAAGCAAAAGGACTCGGTTCTCTGCCCCGCTTCATGAGGAAGCAAAAGGAGTCGGTTCTCTACCGCACCGTGGTTGGTGAAAAGGAGTCGGGTGTAAAGGCTTCTCCGCCTAGCTGTGGGAGCTAAAGGAGAGACACTTACTTAGTGCAATACCTGGAGGGCGCCTCCAGGGAGTGGATGTAAGTCAAGTTGGCCGACCCACTATTAACCCTTATGTTTTTTTTTTCTGTGTCTGCATTTTAATTTTTCACAATTATTTTTTTGTGGTGATTTTGGTTTGTGTTTATTATGATTTGATCTAAGAAAGTTTTTTTTTAAAATACCAATTCACCCCCCCCCCTGGTTAGCCTAAGGCTAGTTCTCAAGGGCTTAACATCCCTAACGAACTTTCGAGTGGAATCATAGCGGGATTCATAAAAATTGAGTTTGAAAACTTTTTGAATTTTGATCTATGGCTAACTTTGGGAATCTTTGTACAACTGAAGGATATTCTATTACAGTACCTCCTTTGTTTGACAATCTACCTTTTGATTTTTGGAAAACTCGCATGTCTACTTTTTTACAATCAATTAATTATCGCTTGCGGATTCTTATTAAAGAAGGGTATTCTCCATCTTCTCGTGAACTTAATGGAATTAAAACTGAAATACCTTTTACTGAATGGGCATTTTATGAAAGAGAATTAGCTCAACTCAATGCGAAGTGTTTGAATTATTTTTTCTGTACTTTAAAATCTGAAGGCTACAAGCGTGTTTCTACTTGCTCTACTGGAAAAGAGATTTTAGATAGGTTGTGTATTACTTATGAAGGAACCAATGAAGTTAAGCAATCTCGTTTGAATATTCTCTTGCATGATTACGAACTTTTTCGTATGAAACCTTCTGAATAAATTTCTAATATGTATATAAGATTTTCTCAAATTGTAACTGTTACAAACCTATTTTTGGATTATGATTTTGATGATAGCAAACAAATCTTTGTTCACTACGACTGCCTTTTTTTCACTGACAATTTCAGGATTCAAAGATCAGACGAAAAGCAGGATCAGCTCAAGACTGGGTTGATTAGGGTTGAGTCAGTCTGTAATTCTCTTTTCTCTTTCTTGAGTCAATTGTAATTGTTTGAAGTGACTGATGTCAAGGTAACCCTACACACACACACTTGAGAGATTTAGAACTTGTGTTTTTACTCACATCCTCCCGGACGATCGTGTTCAAAATAAAAGTTCTAATCAGGATTTCTTGTTAAGGCAGTCGTAATTAAGTTTAGGGCGCTTCTCAGGACGATTTTCCTCTGATTTGAAATGATCGATCGGGACGATCGTGAGATCGGCCTGGATGATCAAGCCAATTTTCAATCGCCCAATTCGCATTAAGGGCGATCTTATGAGATTTGTGCGGATCGGCCAGGACGATGTCCATATCGTTCTAGACGATAAAGTCGGCAACTTGCAATTAATGAGCTCCTTTGAAGCTCTTCTATTTAAGAGCTTTAGTTCAACATTTTTTAACATCCTTGACTGCTGTCTTGACTTGAAAAAACCTAAAGGAGAGAGAGAGAGGGAGAGAGAGAGAGGATCTTATGAGGGGAATCTTGTGAGGGGATTCACAAGGGTTGCTCCAAGTATTGTTCCACTTCTTATTCCCTAGAATCTCTTATCCTTAGAAGGATTGGGAGAGGTAAGTTTCAGCAAGTGATCATGGTTCTCCGCCTGCTTCAGGAGGAAGCAAAAGGAGTTGGGGGGGTTCTCTACCTTGCCGGGTGTGGCAAAAAGGAGGTGTTTTTGTGAGGGCTTCTCCGCCTAGCTATGGGGGCTAAAGGAGAGTCACATTTATAGTGCAATACTCGGAGGACGCCACCGGGGAGTGGACGTAGGTCGAGTTGACCGAACAACTATAAATCCTTGTGTTCTTGTTTTTACTGCTTCCACATTAATTTTCTTCCGCACTTATTTTTGTGGTGATTTGGTTTGTGATAATTGTTGTTTTTGCCTAAAGAAATTTTTAAATACAAATTCACCCCCTTCTTGGTTAGTCTCAGGCCAGTTATATAGGGCTTAAGATCACTAATGAACTTTCAAGTGGTATCAGAGCACTTTCTAGTGTCATTTGAGTACTTTCTAGTGGTATCCGAGCGGGATTCATAAAAAACTAAGTTTGAAAACTTTTTGAATTTTGATCCATGGCTAACTTTGAGAATCGTAATACACTGGAAGGGTATTCTATTACCCAACCACTTTTGTTTGATAATATCCCATTTGATTTTTGGAAAACTCGCATGTCTATTTTTTTACAATCTACTGATTATTTCATGTGGATACTTGTTAAGGGTGGTGATACACCTCCAACTAGTAAACTTAATAGCATTACTGTTCCACTACCTTTTACTGAATAGACTTTAGATGATAGGGATTTGGCTCAGTTAAATGCAAAATGTCTTAACTGCTTTTTCTGTGCTTTAAAATCAGAAGACTACATGCGTGTTTCCACTTGCAAAACTGGCAAAGAAATTTGAGATAAATTGTGTATCACTTATGAAGGCACTAATAAAATTAAACAATCCCGTTTGAATATTCTCTTGCAAAACTACGAACTTTTTTGTATGAAACCTCATGAATCAATTTCTGAAATGCATAAGAGATCTACTCAAATTGTTACTTCTTTGCATGTCTTAGGAAGAGAACTTTCAAACTATGAAAAAGTGAACAAGATTTTGAGATGCTTGCCTTCGTCTTTTGATGCAAAAATCACTGCAATCACTGAATCTAAAGATTTGAATACGTATTCGATTGACAATTTACTTGGCTCACTCATTGCTTATGAGCAAGGAGTGAATCAAAGAAATCTTGATGTAGGTGAAAAAAGAAAGGAGAAAACGGTGGCACTGAAGGCGCACAAATTGGATTCTGACTCTTACGGGTCTGAGAGCGATGATATTGCCTTTATTACAAGGAAATTCAAAAGCTTTCTAAGGAAGAAGCAAAAGCAACATCAAAATTGGAGAAAAGGTAAGGATAATAAATATTCAAAGCGATCTTCTGATGTTGTCTGTTATGAATGCAGGAAGCCTAGACATGTGAGATCTGATTGTCCTACACTTGAAGATCACTCAAGCAAAGAAAATGGTGAGTAGAAACCTAAGTTAAGGAAGGATAAGAAGAGAGCCCAAAAGGCGTTTTGGGCGGATTCTGCATCAGATTCATCGGAGACGAAACCAGAAGAAGAAACAACAAACTTGTGCTTAATGGGAGAAGATCATCTTGATCAAAGTGATGAAGAAGAGGTATATAAACCAACTTCTGATCAAATATTTGAAATTTATGAGAAAATTCATGCATCATACAAAAAACTTAAAAAGACTCATGCTAGTTTAAAATTGGAACTTTCGAATTTACAAAAAAAATATTAAATTATTCTCAAAGATCATTCTTCGATTGATTAAAATCACATGGCCCTACTTGATGAATTTGATGATTTAAATAAAAAGCATTCGGAATTAATTAATGAGCATGATGCATTAAAAGTCACACACATCTCACTTGATTCTGATTTTAAGAAGTCTAAAGAGATGGAGAAAATTTTGAGGATTGAGAATGAAGTCTTAAAAAGTACAAATTTGAAGATTCAAGATGAATTAGATACATGTAAGAAAACTTGGATGACACCTACTTTTGATCAAAAGCCAAAACCTAGGAAGAGGCATTATAACACAAACCATTTAAGAAATCCTTTTCCTGTTGTTAGATGCTTTTCATGTGGCTTGCTAGGACACATCTCACACACTTGTTCACCGTAGTACACATTGGGTGTGGAGACCAAAATTGCATGATTCACAGTATAGCACACATGTATTACACTCTACTTTTTATGAGAAGGGACCCAAACCTATTTGGGTTCCTAAATCTGATAGTTGTTGATTCTTGCATGATTGCTCTCACCAAAGACCTCATGAGAGCATAGGATACTTGGACAAACGGAGGTTCACAGCTCACAACTACATAAACTCACTGCTTAACAAATTCTTGAATTTCATTTTGATTATTATTATGTTTTATTTTAGTTTTTGTTTAGTTGTTCTAGTCGTTTTTACTTTTGTTTTCTTTATGATGATTTTTCTTGTTCTTAAACTTTGGAGATTTATGACCAATGATTAGAATTTCTAAATCGGGTAAAGAGAGAAAACACCGTTGATGGTTTCCCTCCCTCTAACCTCTTTTGGTGATATAGTTTTTTTTCTCTAAACAAAAAGTCTATCTCATTTTAACAAATAGTTTTTGAAATTAAGATCTTTTTTTTCTTGCTACAATAGTCTATCTTATATATTTGTTCAAAAGTTCTTATATATCTTTCAAGTTAATTGAAATCTTTCCATTGCACTTATCATATGATTTTGATTTTCATTTTGTGGTTTGTTCTTCCCTATATTAGAAAGAGAGCTCCTCTTCTCTAATATCTTAAAGATATAATCACAACTAAGAACCTTTTTTTAAGGGTTTGTTAAAGAGTTTTTAGCTTGCAAAAATAAAATAAAAAAATAAAAAAAGGAAAAATGGCCAATGACACCAAATTGAAAAGAAAAGTATATACACGAAAGTGTATCAAAAATCAAAAGATGCTCAAAGAGCCAATCAAAGTGTCAAGAGGCATAAAATGAGCCCACTAAATGCAAGTTATCATCTCTTTTCAAAACTTTTAAAACTTAGAAGGACTCATGGGTTATTTGATATTTTCAAAGGCTTGATTTCAAATTCCATGATAGAGACAAATTACTTTTGTATACTATTTTATAAGATATTTTATTTGTAACCAAGTTTTGAACGGATCTTCTTTTTATCCAAATTATTCTGAGTTAGACCTCTTGTTTTCAAAAAGATAATTTTTATCCTAAAAGAAGTATGAGCTAGGGTAAACAGGATCGGATATTCTATCATTTTCAGATTGTGACATTGTTAACTCATTGATCTTTCAAATCTTTAAAATTTAATTATTTGGACAATATGTCATATGCTTGCTTTGCTAAAAACAAAAAAATAAAATAAAAATAAAAATAAAAAACAAAAAACATCTTTTTCTTTCCTTATTTTTTTATCTATTTTTATTGTTTTTAGTTAGTATTTTTTTTTTGTTTGGGCTTTCTCTGATCACCTCCATCTAAACCTTGATTTTCAACTTTTTATCACATCGTTCTGGCCGATATTTTTATCGTCCTGGATGATATAGCAATTTCTCTTCAAAATTCCATCTGCTGAAATTTTTTGAGCTTTCTATAACTCATCGTCCCGGACGATCCTACATCATCCTGGATGATATGATCAAACTCTGTTACAATCATTTTTTATCGTCTTGGCTGATATATATTTCATCCTAGCCGATGCACTTATGATAATCGTCCTGGCTGATACACTAGAATGTCCTCGACGATCCACGTGTTAGTACGTTTAAAATCCTTAAAATCGGCCCTAGACGATCCATTTTTAGACAATCGTCCTGGCCTATCCACTGTTCATTCTAGACGATACACGTGGCACAAATTTTAAACATCTTAAATTCGGCTGGTATGATCAATTATTGATCATCGTCCTGAACGATACACCTAATCGGCCCGGACGATCTACTTTTTCAACGGTCGTCTAGCTTGACTCCTCAGGACGATCACCTGTCTAATCGTCCCAGTCAATATCTGATCGGCCCAGCCGAGTGGATCGCCTTTTTGACCAATCTTCCTATACGTAATAATTTTACCATATCATCCTGGACGATTATACAATCGGCCCGGACGATATGACTGTTTCTTTAAATACAAGGCCATTCCAGCCATTATTTTCACCTCAACCTTCTTCTTCTCTTGAGATTACTTACCTTTTTCTTGCTATGGTTGGTGGGAAGCAAGTCCGATAGACTACTGGGAGCTCTTGATGGGATAGGATTGATCCTCATTTCAGGGAGGCAGAAGATGAAGCTGCTTACCATCGATATAAAGAATATGGGATAACTGTCTTCAGAGTCATCAATCATGTCCACCTTTCGTATCCGGTAATGGATCACTTTGCTCGCACTTCTCTCTATTTCATTCTTTCTCTCGCTGTCCCCTTTCATACTAAGCTTCTTCGTGAATTCTTCGCAAATCTTCACATAAATCTTGCTTTCACAACCCTGACCTCCTATGTCAATCGACGCCCGGTCGAGATCACATATCAGGACTGTGCTGAACTATTGAAGCTATCCACCACCGGGGATAAGCTGCATATAATTATCTCATATCTTGATTTTAACTAGTCCATTGCAAATCATTTCCTTCGTCAGACCAATGCATCTTTTCATGTTGGAGAGACTAGCTCTTTAGTCAAAGATGCTAGGACAATTCAGCGTGTCCTTCGAACCTCCATTATTCCAAAAGCTTGGGATCGAATCCACACCACTCCTGTACTTTCTCTAACTACTTTTTACATCATGGCACATAGAGAATTTATTTCTACTGACTTAATTCTTTGATACATTGATCATTTAACTACAATCTGTGATCCATGTCATAAGAGGAAACCAATCTGGCTTTAGGACAGATCATAGCCTATGTTCTTGAAACTAAATATCATCATCAATATCCGGCTCCCCCCAACCTCCCAACTCTCTTCTACTCAAACAATTCCTTCAATACCCTTCACAGTACTCGTCTCCACCCAGGGGATGAGGAACCTCGGGGGGCTAAGGAGGAGGAGGCTCCCGCTCCCGATCCTGAACCTATTTCTCTCCGCCAGCACTCACAGTTTGATCAGTTAATAGAAAGATTTGATCGATGGGAGACCCACTTCGACACCT
Source organism: Dendrobium catenatum (assembly GCF_001605985.2). Classification (NCBI taxonomy): domain Eukaryota; kingdom Viridiplantae; phylum Streptophyta; class Magnoliopsida; order Asparagales; family Orchidaceae; genus Dendrobium; species Dendrobium catenatum. The sequence continues at coordinate 1,358,139 of NW_021318474.1, read as the reverse complement.
ACGTTGCTGCACAGGAGCAGCAACATCATGAGGACATGGCCCGCTACGAGCAGCATCGCACAGAAGACTTAGCCCATTTTGACAGCTACATTACTCACCAACAGCAGCAGCACAACCAGAACATAACCTGGTTCAATGCTCAGTATACTATGCTAGCTGGCAACTTTCAGTAGGCTCCATCACCTCCACCTCCATCTAATGATCAGGATCCCTCATTTTTTAGTTTTAGTTTTCTTTTTCTGAAGATTGCTTTCTTTTTATGTATTGTGTTTTTTTTTTGGTTAGTTGCTTCAGTTTGTAGTTTCCTCCTCCTTTTTGAGATGTCAAAATGGGGAGTAGTATGTTTGTACTTGTTTAGTATGTTTGTACTTGTTATGGTAAAAATTTAAAAGCTTGTTTAGTTTTTGCAATACTATTTTAGAATTAATTTTTGATATATTTTCCATCTTCAAAAAGAGGGAGATTATTACAAACCTGTTTTTGGATTATGATTTTGATAATAGCAAACAAATCATGGTTCACTACGACTGCCTTTTTTTTTCACTGACACTTTCAGGATTCAAAGATCAGACGAAAAGCAGAATCAGCTCAAGACTGGGTAGATTAGGGTTGAGACAATTTGTAATTCCCTTTTCTCTTTCTAGAGTCAATTGTAATTGTTTGAAGTGACTGATGTCAAGGTAACCCTACACACACTTGAGAGATTTAGAACTTGTGTTTTTCTCACATCGTCCCGGACGATATTTATATTATCCAGGATGATCGAGTTCAAAATAGAAGTTCTAATCAAGATTTCTTGTTAAGGCAGTCGTAATTAACTAATCGCCCTGGACGATACTTGTAACAACCAGGATGATAGGCTTAACAAAAAGAATTTACCGACATAATCAATTTAGGTATTCTGTATTTTTGGAAATCGGCCAGGACGATCGTGAGATCGGCCTGGACAATATCACATAATTATGCCTAAATTAATCCAGGATTCAAGCAAGTAATTAAGGATGATTCATACGATCACATCCTCCTGGACGATCTCAGGATCAGTCAGGATGATATATCCCCCCTTAGTTACTCCTAGACGATGAATATCAGCCAGCTTGAATTCAGGGCGATTCTCAGGACAGTTTTCCTCTGATTTGAACTGATCGGCCGGGATGATCATAAGATCGGCCTGGATGATCAAGCCAATTTTCAATCATCCAATTTGCATTCAGGGCGATCCTTTGGCCGATCTTCTGAGATTTGTACAGATCGGCCAGGACGATGTCCATATCGTCCTAGACGATAAAATCGGCAACTTGCAATTAATGAGCTCCTTTGAAGCTCTTCTATTTAAGAGCTTTAGTTCAACATTTTTAAACATCCTTGGCTGTTGTCTTGACTTGAGAAAACCTAAAGGAGAGAGAGAGGGAAAGAGAGAGAGAGGATCTTGTGAGGGGATTCACAAGGGTTGCTCCAAGCATTGTTGCACTTCTTCTTCCCTAGAGTCTCTTGTCCTTGGAAGGATTGGGAGAGGTAAGTTTCAGCAAGTGATCGTGGTTCTCTTCCTTCTTCAGGAGGAAGCAAAAGGAGTTGGGTTCTCTACCTTGCCAGGTGTGGCAAAAGGAGGTGTTTTTGTGAGGGCTTCTCTGCCTATCTGTGGGGGCTAAAGGAGAGTCATGTTTGTAGTGAAATACTCAGAGGGCGCCTCTAGAGAGTGCACATAGGTTGAGTTAACTGAACCACTATAAATTCTTGTGTTCTTATTTTTACTACTTCCGCATTTATTCTCTTCCGCACTTATTTTTGTGGTGATTTGGTTTGTAATAATCATTCTTTTTTCTTAAAGAAATTTTTAAATACCAATTCACCACCCCCCCCCCCTTCTTGGTTAGCCTCGAGCCAGTTCTATAGGGCTTAACATCCCTAACAAACTTTCAGTAACTTCTTTGTGTGCCTTAGGAAGAGAACTTTCAAATTATGAAAAAGTAAACAAGATTTTGAGATGCTTACCTTCCTCTTTTGATGCTAAAATCACTGCAATCACTGAGTCTAATGATTTAAACACTTATTCGATTGATAACTTATGTGGCTCACTCATTCCTTATGAGCAAGGGGTGAATCAAAGAAATGTTGATGCAAGTGAGAAAAGAAAGGAGAAAACAGTGGCACTGAAGGCCAATAATATGGACTCTAACTCTTCCGGGTCTAAAAGGGATGACTTTGCCTTAATCACAAGGCAATTCAAAAGCTTTCTAAGGAAGAAGCAAAAGTATCATCAAAAGTGGAGTAAATGTAAGGGAAATAAAAATTTTAAGAGTTCTCATGGCATGGTTTGTTTTGAGTGCAGGAAACCTAGACATGTGAAAGCCGATTGCCCTACACTTAAGGCTCACTCAAGAAAAGAAAGGGTGAGGAGAAACCCAAGTTTAGGAAGGACAAAAAGAGACTTCAAAAAGCCTTTTGGGCGGATTATGCATATGATTCATCGGAGACTGAACCTGAAGATGAAACAACAAATTTGTGCTTAATGGTAGATGTTCATCTTGAACAAGATAAGGTATGTGAACTATCCTACGACTAACTCCTTAAAGTTTCTGAAAAAAATCATGTATCATATAGGAAACTTAAGAAAACACATGCTAGCTTGAAATTGAAATTTTAAATTTACAAAAAGAGCATGGAATTTTGACTACAAATCACTCAATAATTGATTCAAATCATATGTCTCTACTTGATGAATTTGATGAGTTAAATAAAAAGCATTTTGAATTCATTAAACAACATGATTAATTAAAAGTTTCACACACCTCACTTGAAGTTGATTTTAAGAAATCTAAAGAGATAGAGAAAAATTTGAGGATTGATAATGATGCTTAAAAAGTACTAACTTGAGGATTCAAAATGAATTGGATACACTTAAAAAAACTCGGATGCCATCCACACTTGATCAAAAGCTAAAACCTACGAAGAGGCATTACTACCCAAACAATTTAAGAAATCATTTTCCCATAGTTAGATCTTTTCATGTGGCATGCTCGGACACATCTCACACACTTGCACTGTCCACCATAGTACACATTGCGTGTGGAGACCCAAATTGCATGATTCACAGCATAGCACACATGAATTGCATTCTTCTTTTCATAAGAAGGAACCCAAACCTACTTTGGTTCCTAAATTTGACATTTGATGATTATGTAGGTAAGATCTCACAAAAGGCCTCATGAGAGTATGTGGTCCCTGGACAGCGGATGCTCTTGACATATGACTGGCGATGCCAATCAATTCGTTTTGCTAGAGACCAGGACAGAAGGCAAGAATACTCTTGGAGACAACACCACCAGGAAGGTGGTAGGCACAGGTATAATTGGTAATTCTAAGAACCTTATGATTGAAAATATTTTGCTTATAGATGGATTAAAACACAACTTGCTCAGCATCAGTCAGCTTTGCGACAAGGGCTTCATCACACAATTCTTTGCAAATTCATGCATTATAAGTTTAAATAATAACACTATTTTGTGGGAAAAGATGGTCAACAATGAGTACATGCTTGATTTAAATAACATTAAATGCGCTGCATCTTTTTACTTAAAAATTGCTATTGATGAATCATGGTTGTGGCACAGAAGATTATGTCATGCTAGTATGAAACCCTTAGGAAAGTGACCCAAAAGGACCTAGTTAGAGGTGTCCCCAAACTGAAATTCTCTAAAGACCACCTTTGTGATGCCTGCCAATTAGGAAAGCAAGTCCACTCTTAATTTCACCCCACTAAGGACATTAGCATCTCTAGACCTTTAGAAGTCCTTCACATGGATTTGTTTGGACCCATTAGCACTGCCAGCTTGGGAGGGAAAGTTTATTGTTTTGTGATTGTTTATGACTACTCGAGGTTCACTTGGACTAGATTTCTTTCACACAAAAATGAGTCTTTTGAGGAGTTTAGAACCTTTTTTACTTGGATTCAGAAAAAGCTAGGTTGTGAGATCTTGACCATCCATAGTGACAATGGGGGAGAGTTTGAAAAAGAAAGGTTTGGAGATTTTTATAAGGACAAGGGGATTAGATGTAACTTCTCAGCTCCTAGGCCCCATCAGTAGAACAGGGTAGCTGAAAGGAAGAACTAAACCTTAGTGGAAGCCGCTAGAGCCATGCTTGCTGAGTATTCACTTCCAAAATACTTTTGGGTTGAAGCGGTTAACATAACTTGTTATGTGTTGAATAGAGTGAATGTTAAAGCCAACCAAGATGACACCCTATGAGATCCTTAAGGGTAGGACACCCAATCTTTCCCACCTTCATGTCTTTGGTTGTAAGGGTTTTATTCACAATAATAGGAAGTCTGACTTAGGAAAATTTGATCCAAAATTTGATGGAGTGTTCTTGGGATATTCTAGTGTTGGGAAGTCTTTTAGGGTGTTTAACAAGAGAACTTTGATGGTGGAAGAAACTACTCATGTAGTGTTTGATGAGTCTGATCCTAGAAAGACTGAAGTTGAGGATGATGATGATGTTGGAGAGATTACCACTAGAGTAGAAAATCTGGAGAAGGGAGTAGAACACCAAAACACTGAAGGAGTAGGATATGTTACCTAAGGAGTAGAAAATGTAGATCTGGAGGAAAGGGTTTGACCTTCACCCACCTTGCCTAGAGCTTGGAGATACTCTACAAGTCACCCCAAAGATATGATCTTAGGAGACCCTTCTATTGGAGTTAGGGATAAACATGGACTTAGGAAGGAGGTGAACCACTCTGCTTTTATCTCAATGACTGAACCCATCAACATAAACCAAGCCCTTTCTAATTAGTTTTGGATTTTAGCCATGCAAAAGGAATTGAACTAATTTATTAAGAATGATGTTTGGGAGCTTGTAGAAAGACCTAAGGAATAAAGTGTAGTTGGAACCAAGTGGGTCTTTAAGAACAAGGTGAATGATTCTGGAGTGGTGGTTAGGAATAAAGCAAGATTAGTGGCTAAGGGGTATAACCAAATAGAAGGGATAGATTTTGAGGATACTTTTGCCCCTCTAGCTAGATTGGAAGCCATTAGAGTACTATTAGCCTTTGCATGTTATAAAGGATTTAAGCTTTTTCAAATGGATGTTAAGAGTGCCTTTTTAAATTAGGAAATAAAAGAAGAAGTATTTGTAGAACAACCCCCAGGTTTTGAGAGTTCCCAATTCCCAAATCATATTTTTAAATTAAAAAAGGCCTTACATGGTTTAAAGCAGGCACCCAGATCTTGGTATGAGAGGCTTAGCTCATTCTTACTAGAAAGGGAGTTTGTTAAGGGGAGCGTAAACACCACCCTTTTTCTTAGAAAAGTTGGAGATGATTTTCTCATTATTCAGATTTATATGGATGACATACTTTTTGGATCTTCTGATAAGAAACTTTGTGATGAATTCTCTAAAATAATGAGAAGAGAGTTTGAGATGAGTATGATGGGAGAATTGTCCTACTTTTGGGGGTTTAACATAAAACAATTAGACGATGAAACCTTTCTAAATTAATCAAATTACATAAATGACATTTTGAAGAAGTATGAGATGGATAAATCCAAGCCAATTAATACTCCCATGACTTCTAGTGTTCCATTGGATAAGGACCCAAGTGGTAAGTTTGTTGATCAGAAGAACTATAGTGGCATGATTGGATCTTTACTTTACTTGACTATGAGCCGACCTGATTTAATATTTAGTGTTTATCTTTGTGCTAGATTTCAAGCTGACCCTAAGGAATCCCACCTACTGTAGTTAAGAGAATTTTTAGATTCCTTTTGGGGACCCAATGCTTAGGAATTTGGTACCCTAGGCACAGCACTTCTTTTGAGATTATTGGATTTTCTGACTCTGATTTTGCAGGATGTAAGGTGGATAGAAAAAGCACTTATGGAACTTGTCAATTCATAGGACAATCTTTGGTCTCATGTTCTAGTAGAAATTAAAACTCTGTTGCACTTTCCACTGCTGAAGTTGAGCACATTACTTTTGGATGTTGTATGGCCCAAGTCCTTTGGTTGAAAGAACGCGTATTAGATTTAGATTACCTATAGGCACCATCTCAATCTTTTATGACAACACTAGTGCCATATGCATTTCTAAGAATCATATCCAACATTCAATGACTAAGTACATTGACATTAGGCATCACTTTAATAGAGATCATGTAACTAAGGAAGACATTGAGTTACACCATGTGACAACTGAAAATCAACTGGCTGACATCTTTACTAAACCACTGGCCTTCGACACTTTCAGCTCTTTAAGGACCGGATTGAGTGTGATTGACATGAATGCATGAACTTGATCTTTTTACTTGCATTTCTTTTATCTTTGTTCTTTTTCTTTTTTTCCTTTTTGCATTTCTTTTTGCTCTTTTGTTTTGTTGTTTATTCTTCTTTGCTTTACTTTTTAGTTTTTGTTTGAATTGTTGCGCTTTCATTTTTATTTTTGATTTGGTTTCCAAAATCATCGCTGAAATGATATCGTATGCGTTGTCCTTGCTTTTGAAAATTTGTAGTCAATGTTTTACAGCTCTTAATCCATTTAAGGGTAAAAATATACCTTTGATTGTATCGCTTTCTCTAACCTATTTTAGTGGCATAATTTTCTTTTCTAATAAAAAGTATATCTCAAATTAACGAATGGAATATGCAATTAAGATCTTTTCTAACCTTGATACAACAAATCTATCTTATATTTATAATGATAAAAGTCTTTATGTCACATCAAGATTCCTCGTTACTCTTATCATTGCATTTCTTCCTACGATTATTGATTCGGTTTTGTGGATTATTCTTCCCTATATTAGAGAGTGAGTTTTTCTTCTCTAATATCAAGAGGATATATTCACAACTAAGATTTTTTAAGAGATTTTGAGAGAGAATGTAGCTTGCAAAAATTTAAAAAAAAAGTGGCGAATGATGCCAAAATAAAAAGATGCGCAATGACGCCAAATTAAAAACAAATAAATACACAAAGTCTATTAACAATCAAAAGATGCGCAAAGCACCATTCAAATTGACAAGAGGTATAAAATGAGCCCACCAAAAGCAAGCTCTCCTCTCTTTTCAAATCTTTTAAAACTTATAAGTTTTCATGTATCACTTGATAAAATCAAAGGCTTTGTTTTGATTGTTTTGCGATTGTGACAAATTTACTTTGATACATTATTCTATAAAGATATTTTTTCTGAAACCATGTGGTGAATGGATCCTCTTTTTCATATCCAATTAAAATTTTGAGTTAGGTCATTGATTTCAAAAGATGATTCTATCCTAAAAGAAAGTCCAAGCTAAGGGTAACCATGATCGGATATTCTACCATTTTTTGGATTTTTGATGTTATTAACTCATTAACTTACAAATTGTTAAAATCAATCACATGGAATACTACATCATGCTCATGCCTTGGTTTATCAAAAAAAAAAGGGGTTTGATTACTTTGTTTCTTAGTTTCCTCCTCCTTTTTGAGATGTCAAAAGGGGGAGTAGTAGGTTTATATGTTTGAACTTTTATTCTAAATCTTAAAAGCCTTTTTATTTTTACAATGTTATTTTTTAAAATAATCATCGGAGTGTTTGTCATCATCAAAAAAGGGGAGATTATTGCAGATTTGGTTTCATGAATTATGATTTTGATGATAGCAAATAATACGACAGCCTTTTTCTACTGACATTTCAAGGCCAAGAGATAAGATGACAAATGAAGCCAGCTCAAAGATTGGGTAGATTAGGGTTGAGTCAGTCTGTAACTTTTCTTTTCCCTTTCTTGAGTCAATTGTAATCTTGGAAGTGTCTGATGCTAAGTAACCCTACACACACACTTGAGTGATTCTTTTCTTAACTGATTTAGAATTTCTATTTTTGCTCACATCATCCCGTATGATATTTATATCGTCTTGGATGATCAGGTTTAAAATAGAAACCCTAATTAGGACTCCTAGTCTAGCCAGCCATCATTAGGATATCAGCCTGGACGACACATATATCGGCCAGGACGATATGCTCAAAATAGAAAGATTTTGCTGACATGATCTATTTAGGTATTCTTTATTTTTGGATATCGGCCATGACGATCATGTATGGTCCTGGACGATTTGATATAATTATGCCTAAATTGATTAAATAATTAAGGAAAGAAATTAAGGAAGATTGATACGATCACATCGTCCGGGATGATCTCAATATCGTCTTGGATGATCAGTTCAAAAACCTTAGTTGCTTCTGGACCATCAATATCGGTAAGATTATATTCAGGGCGATGTTCTTGATGATTTACCTCTGATTTGAACTAAACATCCGGGATGATCGTGAGATCGTCTAGGACAATCAAGCTAATTTTGAATCGTCCAGACCCCCATTCAAGGTGATGTTCAGTAAGATAGTCCATGATTTGTACTGATAGTCCAGGATGATATCCATATCATCCTGGATGATAATGTCGGTCCTTGAAATTCTATTTAAAGGATCCAATTTTTCACAAGTATGAGACCTTGAGTGCTACTATCTTAACCTAAGAGAGCCTTGGGAGAAGGAGAGAGAGAGAGAGAGAGAGAGAGAGAGAGAGAGAGGAACTTGTGAGGGGGAGTTTATGGAGGGTTCACAATGGTTACTCCAAGCAAAGTTCCAAGTCGTCTTCTCTGGTCTTCGTCCTTCATTCTTGGGAGGTTTGTGGGAGGTCTACTTTAGCAAAAGGTCCGGGTTCTCTGCCCGCTTCAAGGGGAAGTAAAAAGAGTCAGTTCTCTGCCCGCTTTAGGAGGAAGCAAAAGGAGTCGGTTCTCTACCGCACCGGAGTTGGTGAAAAGGAGTCGGGTGTAAAGGCTTCTGCGCCTAGCTCTAGGAGCTAAAGGGGAGACACTTACTTAGTGCAATACCTGGATGGCGCCTCTAGGGAGTGGATGTAGGTCAAGTTGACCGAACCACTATAAACCCTTGTGTTCTTTTTTCTGCTTCTGCATTTTAATTTTTCGCAATTAGTTTTCTGTGGTGATTTTGGCATGTGCTTATTATGATTTGATCTAAGAAAGTTTTGTTTTAAATACCAATTCACCCCCCCCCCCCTCTTGGTTCGCCTCAGGCTAGTTCTCAAGGGCTTAACATCCCTTACGAACTTTCATGCTAATAGCTAAGTATAGAAGTGAGTCAATAATTCCCCTATATTTTTTTCTGATCCACAAATTTTCAATTTGGGTTCTTGTTTATTTGAATAGTGGAGCTCAAAAGAGTGTTCATGGCCTTAGTATTGTCCATTTTATATTTTTTAAGAAATTTTATTGATGTGTTTATTTTGGCTGAAGAAGGTTCCACTATCTAACTATTTTATACAAAATACAATAAAGTAATTAAGTTCTCCCATCATACTCATTTCAAATACTTTTATCATGGTCTTTAGAAATTCATCACAAAGATTTTTATTTGATGATCCAAATAAAATGTAATCAATATAAATTTGACAAATGAGCTACTCTTCTCCTTCTTTCTTTAAGAAGTGCATGGTGTCTACACCACCCTATGTAAAGCCTCTATCTATAAGGAATGAACTCAACCTTTCATTCTAAGCACTAGGTGCTTGCTTTAACCCGTACAATACCATCTTCAATTTAAACAACTAATATGGAAATTGTAAATTCTCAAATCTGAGGTTGCTCAACAAAAACGTCCTCTTTAATTATCCCATTTAGGAAGTCAATTTTAACATCCATTTGATACAATTTAAAATCCTTAAAGTAAGAAAAAGCTAAACTTAATGCACTTTGCATTTCTTCAAAAAAAAAAAAAAAAGCAAAAGCTAAGAATAACCGTATAGCTTCTTGTCTAGTAACTATGTTAAAAGTTTCCTAAAAGTTTATGTTACAACTCAATCTTATGAGTTTATGTTTTTGATGATAACAAATATTGTGGCTCACATTTTGTTGTCTATCTACATTTGCAATATATTTTTGTTTGTGTGTATACTAACTTTTAAGGATTACGATACACTATTTAAGGCTCAAGATTTTGTAGAATAGGTTTTATTTGTAATATTCATTGATGTACATTTTGATTTCTTGAGTCATATCCTGTAATGGTGTATTCTTGCTTAGTAACCTTGCACACACACACACACACTTGGGGAAAAATTTTGTCTAGTTTTAGTGTTTTTAATTTTTGATCACATCATCCAGGATGATCCAAAATCATCTTGGATGATCAGTTAAAATAGAAACCCTAATTAGGGTATCCTTGTTAAGGCAGTCGTAATTAAGTAAATTATTTTAGATGATAATAGCATCGTTCGGGATGATAGGCTCAAATCAGAAAGAATCAGCTGCTAGATCTATTTAGGCATGTTTTATTTTTGGACATCATCCATGACATCGTCTTTGATGATGCAGTGAAATTATGCAAAAATTAATCTGGTAATTAAGGAAATCATAAGATTTGATTGCTCGATCATATCATCCTTGATGATCATAGGATCATCCAAAATGATTAGTTAAACAAAATTTAGTTCTTTTTGGATGATTCATAATCGGCCTAGCTCCATCCAGGGTGATGTTTTAGCCGATATTTGATATTTTATACTAATTTTCTTAGATGATCGTGAGATTGGCCTAGATGATCAAGTTACTTTTTTATCATCCAGATGTCCATCCAGGGAAACATTCTAGATGATATGTGCCTTTTTGTACTAATCGGTCTGGATGATCGTGAGATCAATCCGGACAATCAGTTTACTTTTCCATCATCCAGGCATGCAATCTGGGCGATGTTCTAGATGATCCTCATTGATTTAAAGTAATCATACAAGATGATAAGAATCATGGATGATATTATCAGTTTGTTGAAATTAAGAGCAAATTTGGGGCTCTTCTATATAAGACCTCTTGTTTATACAAGTTAGTAACTATGGAAACCATTGAAGCTTCATTCTTTTGGAGAAAACTTGAAGAGAGAACTTGAAAGGGAAAGAAGAAAGGGTGGATTTTGAGAGAGGAAGAAGATCCTTGGAGGGAGTTTCAAGGGAGTGTGGAGGGGGTTTCAAACGATCACTCTAGCAAGCTCGGACCTTAGTACCATTAAATTCAAGGCTCATCTTATGGGAAGTTTTTGGAAGAAGAAGAACTCTTTGTTGTCAAAGGACCCAGCTACTATATCATACCAAGGAACGTGGAAGTGATTTTGTAAGGGTTTCTCATCCTAACTATAGGGGCTAAAGGAGAGTCACTAAAGGTTTAATGCAATACTCAGAGCGTGTCTCCAAGGAGTGGACGTAGGTCAAGTTAACCACACCACTATAAAATATAGTGTGTTCTTTCTTATTATTATTTCACATTTAATTTTCACACTTCATTTCTCTTATTGTGAATCTTGGTTTAATTTAAGATTGTATTGTTATTTGAAAAAAAAAATTAAATACCAATTCACCCCCGCCCCCTCTTGGTTAGCCTCAGGACTAGTTCCTAAAAGCTTAACATTCCTGATGAACTTTCAAATGGTATCAGAGCACTTTTAAGTGGTATTAGAGCGGGATTCATAAAATTAAATTTGAAAACTTTTTGAATTTCAATCAATGGCTAATTTTTGTAATCATAATATTGCGGAAGGTTATTTAATCACCCGACCATCTTTATTTGAAAATATTACTTTTGATTTTTAGAAAATTTGTAAGTCTACTTTCTTGCAATCAATTAATTATCGAATGTGAGAAATGATTTTAACTAGTTATTTTGTATCGTCACGTGGTATAGATGGAATTTAAATTGATATTCCTTTTAATCAATAGAGTAGGAAAGAACAAATCAATGCTTAATTGAAAGCTAAATCATTAAACTAATTTTTTTTTGCTTTAAATTTTGACGATTATATATTAGTATCCACGTGCACTACTAGCAAGAAAATTTGGGATAAATTACACACCATATACGAAGGCAATAGTGAGATCAAGAAATGTAGGTTAAACTTTTTATTGCATGATTATGAACTATTTTGCATGAAACCTTATGAGATAATCTTAGAGATTTATACTATGTTTATTCAAATTGTGGCATCATTACGTACTTTATGTATATAATTTGTAAACATTGAAAAAGTAAATAAATTTCTATATTGTCTACTTGATAAGTTTGATGCCAATATTATTGTTATTTGTGAATCAAAAAATATAAATGAATATTCTATTGATAATTTGATTGGCTTACTCTTTGCCTATGAGCAAAGTTTGGGTCAAAGACTTTTGGATGCAGGTGAAACGATAGTGCTAAACACTAAAAACATAGACAAAAGTGACTTAGTAGGTAACGAAAGTGATGACTTAACAAGAAAATTGGAAAGCCCACTAAAGCATGAGCAAAAGCATCAATAAAAGTAGAACAGAGGTAAAGATGGTAAGAATATTAAGATTTTCACTGAAGTTATTTGCTTTGGATGTAGGAAATATGGACATATGAAAAATCATTGCCCTAATTTGGAAACTTTTCTTGCAAAGGAAAAGGGTAAATCTAAGCAAATTATAAAAAGGGAAAATAATAAAAAGAAAAAAATCTTCTGGGCTGACCAAGTTTTTGAATCATCAGACCAGGAGTAAGATGGTGTTTAAAAGCTATATTTTTGTATTTATATGTTTGTGTTGTGTTTTATTTTTATTTATTATATGTGCTTTCTTTTGGTTTTATTTTTCTTCTTTTTTGTTATTGCATTAAAAGTTTAAATTAGCTTTTATACTTCATTTTGTGAACTTTTCTATGATCAACACACACATATCACCTTTTTGTTTTGAATACACTTTAGAAAATCAAATCATTTTTTTAAAATGTAAAACCTACCTCCAATTTGTCTTGAATTCATATGTAAGTTATGGTTGACCTCTCTAAAAAACAGTCAAAGGAAGGAAACTCATGCTTTGGTCTCTCTATCTCTTTTCATAAATAGGGTATTTCACTTTTGAATCAAAATCTTCATAATATTACAAATTGAATTCTGAAATTAAATTTTTCATTTCCCTACATTTTGTCTATCGCATAGGAATCTTTTGCAAGTTGTTAAATCCACTTCATAATTTTCTTAATCAAGTGATTTGTTTTGTCAATAGAACGAGTTTGCTTTAGTTTTTAAAATTATAGAAAGATAGTATATTTGATTGAAAAAAGTGGCCAATGACGATAAATTAAAATATGCGCAATGACACCAAATTGAGAAAGATACACAAAGTGTATCAAAAATCAAAAGATACACAAAATGTGCTAAAAGACTAACAAGAGGCATAAAATGAGCCCACAAAAGGTAAGCTTACCTTTCTTGTACTTTTTAAATCTTAAAAAAACCCTTTTATCTATTGATATTTTCGATACTTGAGCTTGAAAATCTTGATTCCTGATTCACTAATTTTTTAATTAATTTTTTATTAGAGATATTTCATGAAAGGAGTTTTGAAAAAATAGTTTTTCTTTTTCTAATTTGTTCCTTGATTTGGATATTTCATTAAAAACCTTTTGAGCCTTTAAAATAACTTGAGCTTGGATTAACAATTTCTAAATTTCTAATCTTTTTTTGGTTATGTATTATCAATACATTCCTTACTAAGTTTTTGAATAAAATCAAGAGATAACATTCTCATTTTAAAAAGATTTAATTTTTTTCCTTCACTGATCATGGATCATTTTTTTTAATCTTTTTTTTTATTTTTCTGATTGATTTTGCCCCTCCTCTTTTTGATAATCTCAAAGGGGGATAACATACTGTTTTATTTGTATCTTTTTTGTGTAATTTTTAAAAAAAAATAAAAAATAATAAAATTTTAAAAAAAAATTCCCTAATTTTAAATTTTATTCTAGTGAGGGAGAGATTAGGAGAAAATGTTTTCAATTTTGTAAATTTAATTAGTAATATTTGTCATCATCAAAAAGGGAGAGATTGTTGCAACTCGAGCTTACGAGTTTATATTTTTGATGATAACAAATATTATGGCTGGACTAAATTTATGTTGTAAATAAATATTTGTTTTCATCAAAAATATAAAATGTAATTTTGAATTGTCTACCTGTATTTGTAATATATTTTTATTTCTATGTATATTAACTATTAAAGATTACGATGCATCATTGAAGGCTCAAGATTTGGTAGAATAGGTTTTATTTTTAATATTCATTGATGTACTTTTTAATTTCTTGAGTTATATCTTGTAAGGGTGTATGCTTGCTTAGTAATCTTACACACACACTTGAGAAAAAATTATGTCTATTTTTAATTTTTTTTTATCACATCATCCTAAATGATCTAAAATTGTCTGAGATAATTAGTTAAAATCAAAAACCCTAATTAGAGCATCCTGGTTCAAGCAGCCGCAATTAAGCAAATCATCATGGATGATAATAGTATCGTCTAGGATGATAGGCTCAAATAAAAAAGAATTAATCGCATTATCTATTTAGGCATTGTTTATTTTTGGACATTGTCCAAGACATCATCCTGGGCAATGAAGTGCAATTATTCCAAAATTAATCTAGTAATTAAAGAAAACCATTTAAAGTTTAATTTCTCAATCGTATCGTCCTGAATGATCACAGGATCTTCCATGATAATCAGTTAAGCCAATATTAGTTCCTTCTAAATAATCCATAATCGGCCTGACTCCATCCAAGGCAATGTTCTAGCTAATATATAATATTTTATACTAATTATCCTAGATGATCGTGAGAAAAGACTAGATGATCAAGTTACTTTTCCATCATCTAGATGTCCATCCAGGGCGATGTTCTAGATGATATGTGCCTTTTTGTACTAATCAGCCCAGACGATTGTGAGATTATCCCAGAAAATTAGTTTACTTTTCCATTATCTAAGCCTATAATCAGGGTGAGGTTTTTGACAATGCTCAATGATTTGAACTATTCATACAGGATGATATGGATGATAATGTCAGTTTATAATAATTAAGATAAAATTTTGAGCTTTTCTATATAATACCTCTGGTTTATACAAGTTAGTGTCTTTGGCAGCCACTGAAGCTTCACTTTTATGGAGAAAACTTGAAGAGAGAAGTTAAAAAGGATAGAGAAAGGGTGGAGTTTAAGATAGGGAGAAGATCCTTGGAGGGGGTTTCAAGTTAGTGTGGAGGGAGTTTCACATGGTTGCTCTAGCAAGCTGAAACCTTAGTACCATTTGATTCAAGGTTTGTGTTGAGGGAAGTTTTGGGAAGAAGAAGATCTCATTGGTGTCAAGGACCTGGCTACTCCACCGCACTAAGGAAGGTGGAAGTGATTTTGTACGGGCTTCTCCGCCTAACTAAAGGAGAGTCATTAAAGGTTTAGTGCAATACTTGGAGGGTGCCTCTGAGGAGTGGACGTAGGTTAAGTTGACCGAACCACTATAAAATATAGTGTGTTCTTTCTTATTTTTCTTCCACATTTAATTTTCACACTTCATTTCTCATGTGGTGAATCTTGGTTTGATTTAAGATTGTGTTATTATTTGGAGAAATTTTTAAATATCAATTCCCCCCCCCCCCCTCTTGGTTAGCCTTGGGACTAGTTCATAAGGGCTTAACATCCCTAATGAACTTTCAGTTTATTCCCTCATTGGTTATACTCATTAGTTACTAGTCTGCCCCAATTCCTTACTACTATCCTAGTGTCATTCACCTTATTTTTTAAAACATACTTTGTTCCCACCACACTTTGCTCCTTAGGTCTCTTGACTAATTCCTACACCTCTTTCCTAACAAATTAGTTTAGCTCTTCTTGTATTGCTAAGATCAAGAATTCATTTTCTAAGGCTTAATCAATATTGGTGGATTATATCATGGAAATAAAATGCAAAAATGACTAACCTCTTTCTTAAGTTCATACCTAGCTTTTACACCTTCAGATGGTCTCCTAAGATCAACTCTCTAGGATGACTAAAAAAATATCTCAAATCTCTAGGCAATTGCTCCTAAGGTTCTACCTTATCTCCTATGGCAATGGTTTCTACCCCCTGAATGACCTCCACTTCTTCTTCTTCTTTATGTTTAGATTCATAAGACTTATATGATTCATCAATTACCAAATGGGTAGACACTTTTACTAATACAGTCCTCTTATTAAACATTTTATAGGCCTTTCATACAGATGAATAGCCTAAGAAGATTCCTTTATTAGATTTATGATCAAATTTTTCTAAGGGTGACTTTCTTTTCAAAAGGATAAACCATTTATATCCAATCACATGTAATTGAGAAAGATTGGGTGTCCTACTCTTAAGGAGTTAATGTGGTGTTTTATTTAATTTGGATATATTATTTACCCGATTTAAAACATAGCTAGTAGTGTCCACTACTTCTGCCAAAAATACCTAGGGAGTGCATATTCAGCTAGCATTACCCTAGAAACTTCCACCAAGATTTAATTTTTCCTTTCAATTTTTCTATTCTACTAGGGAGTCCTTAGAGTAGAGAAATTATATTCAATTTCTATCTCTCGACAGAAAGATTCAAAACTATCACTTTCAAACACTCCACGATGATCACTATGAATTGTTAAAATTTCACATCCTAATTTTATTTCAATCTAAGTGGAGAAGGTCCTAAATTAATCAAATGACTCACTCTTATGCGCCTAAAATCTTACCCAAGTGAAATTAGAGAAGTCATCTACTATCACAAATTTATAAGTCTTTCCTCCTAAGCTAGTTATACTAACTAGTTCAAACATGTCCATATGAAGGGGTTTTAGTGGCCTAGAGGTGTTAATATCCATGATTAAATTAAATGATAAGTTTACTTATTTTCCTAGTTAGTAGGCATCACATGGATAGTCCTTAGTGAAGTCTAACTAAAGTATGCCTCTAATTATGTTTTTCTGAGTGATATTCCAAGTGTTTTCATACTTACGTGGCTTAGTATCCTACGCTATAGCCAAGACTCATCAATTACTATTTTTAAACACAAGGTATTTGAATGTTCAATATAAATCAAGTATAACATGTAAACATTATTCATATATTTTCATTCTAACATAAGTATATCATCTAAGCTAATCATGCATTTATTAGAACTAAATTTTACCTCAAATCCTTTGTCATAAGTTAAATAATACTTAACAAGTTATGTTTTAAACCATTAACCAACAAAATAGTTTCAATCATAAAGTATTTAGAGTATCTGATTATACTAGATTCTACTACTTTCCTAGTGGTGTTATCTCCTAATGTCACTTTTCCTCTTGATCTTCCCTCTAGTGTGATGAACTACTTTAAATCTCCAGTCAAATGCCTCGAGCAACCACTGTCTAGGTACCACATGCTCTCACTATTTCCAATTATGAGAGCACCCCTATAATATAATTCAAATATTACATTTGTAAACCCATGTGTGTTTGGGTTCCACCATATGCTTGAATAAATGAGATGTATGCATGTTATACTATGATGAGTGCAATTTAGGCCTTTACACTAAATGTTGTGTTGAGGGATTATACCACTGAGCTATTGAAGGTGGTGGTTTATTATTCTCCAGTGCAATAATTTTTGCTTGTAAATATTCTTTTATACTTTCATAGCTTATCACTTCCAATTTTAATGCATGCTCACTGCTATATAACTGACATGCATATTCTTCCAAGTCCTTAAATGCTTTTTCTAGTTCAATATATGATGTTTTCAATAAATTATATGTGTCAGATAAATCAATATGCTTCTGATTTAATGCATCAAATTCATTTAATAAAGTTAAATAATTGTTATCTAAAGTAGAGTGCTTTATAATCAAGCTAGCATGCTCATTTTAAAAAGTAGAAAATTTATTATTAAAATTAGCATGCATTTTCATAAGCTTCTTATATGAATTATGAATATTTTTTGAAATAATAAGCAATTCATCTTAAGAGAGTTGATATACCTCATCTTGATCGGATTTAATATTATCATTAGCCAATATACACAAATTTATTACCTCCTCCTCTGCTTATTCTTTTGATGATTCTGAGGCAGAGCCGGCCAAAAAAGCTTTTTATGTCTTTCACTTACCCCTTTTATACTATGGTTCCTCTTCACCCTTCTCCTTATTTGGGTGAGTCTTTAGGTTGGGGCAGTAAGCTCAAAGGTGTCTTGGTTTCCTACACTCAAAGAAAATTGTATCAAATTAAACTTTAGTATATTTGTGGCATTTACCTTTGCTCCAATTATTTTGATGATGTTTAAGTTTTCTTTTTAGAAAGCTCTTGAAATGGCACATCATCAAGGCTATTTTATCATCCTCATCTACTGAAGAGTTTTTACTATCAAAATCATTTGCTTTTAGTGACATTGTTCTCTCCTTTCTCTTTTCTCCTACATTATTTTCCCTTTGATTCAACCCTTACTCGTACGCAATATGTGATCCAAGCAACTTGTTAATAGAGTAAACATCTAAATATTTTAATTTAGTATTTTGATTTACTTTTGCATCATAAGAGCTAGGAAAATAATATAGAATTTTATTAACTTTTTTAGAATTTGATAGTTCTCTACATAGTGCATGCAAGAATGTTACTATCTGGGTGAACCTAGTTTACATTTCAGACACAATCTCACTAGCTTTTATGCAAAAAAAAAAATTATATTCATGTAAAAGAATATTTAGCCTAGACTGTTTAACTTCACTAGTTCCTTCGTAGGTAATATAAAACCTCTTCCAAATCACTTTTCTGGTAGTGCATGTAGAAACTCACATATAGTCTTTAGATTTTAACTCACAAAAGAAATAATTCAAACACTTTGCATTCAACTGTTCAAGTTCGCTATCGTCATTGCTGCATTTATTATATGTAATATAAGTTTTAACACTATTAATAATATGCAATGGAGATGAGTAACCAGTTTGAATCATATTCCAAATTCTATAGTTAATGGATTACTCAAATATAAACACGTGAATTTTCATAAAATCAAATAAGATGTTTTTAAATAAAGGTGGATGGGTTATTAAATAACTCTCCATAGTGTTATGATTACCAAGATGCACCAAGTGGGGGAGGGGTGAATCAGTGCTTTTAAAAATAATCCTAAGCAAGAGTACTATTATTTATTTTTTTCAAACTTTAGAAATATGCAAATTAATTTCATAAATTGGAAGCTACAACTTTAACAACAGTTTTAATAATGAAGATGAAATTCTAAATTATAGAATAGAATAGATCTCAAAAATTTATCAAGCAGTTATAACAAAGATGAAGTGTAAAAGGTAAATGCGAAAAAAAAAATCAGAAAGAATACACCATATTTTATAGTGGTTTAGTCATGTCATGGCCTACGTCCACTCCCTGGAGTCCTCCACTTTAATTATTGCACTAACACAAAGTGACTCTCCTTATGCACTCTCATCAAGGTGGAGAAGCCTTTACAAAACACTCTTTGACTAATCCAGTATGACATAGGACAAAAACTCCATTCACATACAGAGAATCTTGACTCCTTTTTCACCCTCACAGAGAAGGCAGAAAACCTTAACTCCTTTCTCTCCATCCTAGAGAAGGTAGAGTACCTCAAGGATTGACTAAGAAGCTTCTCTCCCTAGAGAACTCTCATAAGACTCACCAAGGTTTCTGGAGGGGCAAGCGTGCAGCTAGCTCGAAGCATCTGTGTGAAATCCCTCACATAACTTTTCCCTCACGCTCAAGCTCTCCTTCTCATATCATTCACAAACCCTAATTTTCTTTAAAATCTCCCTCATAGAGCTCATTCTTCTTCTACGTTCATCTCTTCATCTCTGTTAGAAAAAGGTTAAAGAATTTCTTTTATAATAGGATTCAAGAAATCCTATAATTTCAATTAGCCATAATCTATTCGTAGAGTACAATTTAGGTTCGAATAGTATAATCAGTTTAAAAATAGTCCCATATAGTATAATACAAATAATTGTTCAATTGAACTGTTTAATTTTCATGAATATATCATAGAGTAGGATACATAGGTCGTCCAGTATGATCTGTTCAATTTCCTCTATTTATATGGGATGATTCCATGGATGATGGAAATTATTTTCTTTCACTCATCTCATACTGTTCTAATTATACAATATGGTTAGTTTAATTTTAGGTACATCATCCAATATAATATTACTATCGTATAGTACGATTAGTTCAAAAATTATAGCTTCATCTAGCTAATCGTTTGGTATGATCATCCCTATATAGTACAATTCGTTCAAAAATCATTATTTTATTTGTTATGAACTCTAGGATGATAAGAATTCATCTCTATTAGTCATCTAGTATGATGTACATAATATATTATGATCAAATATCATTAATTAAACCAAGATTTCATTGACTAATCAAAGGGTTATTTTAGGAAGATTTCAAATTTTCATACAATTTGATTTACATCATATAGCATGATTAGTTGAAACTGTAATTTGAAAATCTTACTTAAATTAATTTAGCAGCTATGGATTTGATAATAAAATGAATCATATTGTATGATATATATCGTACAGTACGATTAGTTCACATGACATAAGATTTCAAGTATTAGTTAAGCCATTCCCAAAAATATTTGATTGTATAGTATGCATTAAATTTTTACAGTATGATTTTTTGTAGAAATTTAAATTTTGGAAAAAAATTTCTCTTCCCTTGTGTGTATGTGCATGGTCACCCACTTGCATACACTCTAATATGAACTAACTCAAGAAAATATGAAATCAAAGTAAATGAAAATATATACTCTTTTGACTTGACATCCTAACCTACTCAATCTTTAGTCTTTTAATCTTCTTGAGTATTATACCAATAACTCATCAGTACACAAAACATAAATAATATCTAATATACTTTTTTGGGAATGTACAATTCAATTAATAAGATTTATCATCATTAAAATCACATAATAGGGATCATAGATTTATAATAGTTTAATGGTTATAAATGGACCCATGTGTTAATCTGGTTTGACCATATATGGATCCAATTGACCAAGTCAACTGGACTGTTGGGGTGATGAGTCATGCTCAAATCACTAGGAGTAGTGTTCAAGGTGATCTGAGTGGGATCATACATAATTAAGCTAACTAGGAATAGTTGAGATTATCCATATTGTGTTAATCATAAGCTAAGGAACAAGTGATAACTGATTTGGCATATAAATCTCATAGTGAAGAGGTTTAGACCCTAACTGTTGTCAAAGGTGGCTAGTACACCATGCAAAAAAATGCACTAATCTACCTTACTGTAGTGCAAGACTATAGTTATAGGTGATTAAAGCTTGACAAGAAATTAGGTGTTTGAAGCATTGATTAAAGTTTTGCTTGATGGTTGAATTATTGATTAAATGATTGACATACAAAGTGATTGTGCATTAATTGATTAATTGATTATAGGATGGATTGAAAACTAGAAGCGATTGGAATGATTTGGCCAAGTCTACCCATGGGTTGGGTTTGGTTTTAACAAATTAAAATGAGTGATTAGAGACCATTGAATGTGGTCTTAGGGAACGAAATTGTCATTTAGCTTGAAATGGCCATTTGAGCCATAAAAGGGAAAATTTGTCAATACGAGTTGACTTGGTCAACCATGAATGATCAAGACTTGAATTTCTATATAATGCACTCTTAATGATGTTTATAATGCATTGGAGGAGGTTTCAAGGTTTGATATGATTGGGCCATATTGAGGTTTGGAAAAAATTCCAATTTTTTTTCGTAAGAGGCAATTTGGTCATTTGGACCCCAGGTCAAATGTGGGTAAACCTTGGTCCACAAAGTGCTGATTAATATTCAAAATTTTATAACAAGAATTATGGACATGGTCAAGGGTTTTGGAGAAGGTCACCAGGTAAAATTCCATAAAGTGGAAGATCTATTAGCATAGGATGTAAATATTTAAAGGTTTTACTACCATCGATTTTCAATTGAGTTTCTGATGTTAGCGGTCCTAGCATAGACTCAAATATGGAGGGTTGATCTTAATACATGCCTAATTAATATGCAATGGATCAAAAGTCTTTCATAGGGTTTTGAGGTGATTAAAATGTCACTCAAAAAGGGTTACTTGACATGGGACCATTACCTTGGATTTTAATTTAGAAATATTGATTTGAATGCATTTTATGATCTAATTAAGTTAATTTGATTTATCCACCTCAATCACAATAAAATGGATAATGTTTTATGATTGGAAATTCTTGAAGCTTTATTAAAGATTGATTAAAAAATTGGAATAAAGTTTGATTGAAGAATGGATTAAAGTGTGATTGAAGACTAAATGATTGAAAACTAGAATATTATCAACCATCATGTCAACACACATAAGTATCTCTAAATCCTGATGACTTCATTCAAAATAGAGGTCAACAAGCATCTCAGTGTTGCCTTATGTCAAGTACCACAATGGCCGAACTGCCAAAAATATTTGAGCTAAATTCCCTTTGTAAGCACCTAATACTTCCTTTCCTCAAAGTCACATCACTAGTATAGATGTTGATTAGAATTAACTTAGAATTTTAATTCGACTCAAATTAGTGTCACATCACTGGTCTATTTATAAAAAGGATATTTAGCAAAATTTTATTTTTCATCTGCACCCTTGACATCTAAGTTCCTAGAGTCCTCTTTGTATTCATTTTTTGGGATTCCTATTTACTTACCTTATTATAACATCCACAAAATTTTTTTTAGTAGGAAGATAACTGGCCTAGCATTTATAATTCCGGCAGGTTTGTGGATGTTTCCACTAAGGAGCAATATAATAATTTAGTAGAGTGTTATATCATTCCTAAGAGGGGATTTGATAATTATGAGTGGTTATCTAGGTTACAATTTTTAAGCCTAATTAGCATTTTCTTATCATATAACCCTTTTATTCCAACACCTGTATCATCAAGTATTTCTTCCCTAATGTGAAGGAGCACCAAATGTGTCTTCGTGCATGGTAAGAGGGTCCCATTTACTCTTGTGTCTATAGATAATGTCATTAAATGTGATCTAAAGTAGAAGAATTTCTTTTTCCCCTCTTTATTTTCAATTCATTTAATAACCAATGATCTATCATATAGAACCAGATCAAATTATCATCTAGATTTGATTAATTACCTCGTAGGAAAAAAATAAATAATTGAAATCACAATTTTCACTACTATCGTCAATGTTTATATTTAATTACAAAATCACAAGTAAAAAATAATATATACAATAGTCATCATAGGCTAAAAAAGAAACTAAAATAAAATTGAGTAGTGTTGAAAGAAAACTATGCATGTTGTCTTGTACCTCATGACATGGGATCCATACCATCCCCTGTAAATATATAAAATCATGTAATGAGCATGAAAGCCAAACAAGTAACCAAATTCTTGCAAGTGAAATCATTGTAATGAAAGTAGAATTAATATACTTTTAATCATATAAACATTTTATATTACATAAATATCCATTACTAGTACAAATTATCTATATCAATTTATCCTTCTATAGTACATCATATCTCAATATGTTAAATCATCATTCATGGTATTAATAACATAAATATGTATTAGTAATATTATCGGTAATCAGAAATAAGGAGCGATGTTAATATTCCATATTAGTATTTATTTAAGTAATATGGATAAATATATATATCAGTTCTTTTTTATTGTATGACTAAATAGTATCAATATTCATATTACCGTTTGTAACATTCTCTATATCAGTATTATTAATCATATCAGTAGTAAAAAATAACAAAAGTCACCTGTCATAGCATAATAAGATTATTAGTAATTTAATTTAGATATTCAAAAGAGGGTATCTTGCTCCTACAGTTATGACTCTATATTAGTCACCCCTGATGAATCCTAATCAATGTAATCCTTATAACTCCCCTTGAATCACATGAGATAGTCACCCTAACACGTTATAACTCCCAATTAGTATCCAACTACTTATGACTCCAAATAGTGAATTAGTGAATCTTGAGATTATCACATGGGGATTACCATTTCATATATATTATATCAATCAAAATATTCTTTCTGTTAAATCAGTATCACATTCTAGTACATATCAATCATATAAGTTATTTTAGCACATAATATAATTCAATATTATCATATCAAATCATAGCACATCACTTTTAACCCATTTTTAGTATACCTTTTCTCTGCTTATTTCATAAAAATATCTATATACACATTTCTAACAATTGAAAATGTAATAAAATTTTATTATAATATTTATAATAATCAGATCTATAATATATCAAAAGTTATACAATGAAAGCTTACAAAATTAGGAGATAATATATTTTTCATAGATTTAGAAGAGATAAATTCATAGAAATCAAAACCATAAAAATAGAAGCAAGATGATAGTTCTTCACTATGAATAAAATAGTTTTAATAAAAAAATGACTTGCAAAAATCACCTGAAAACCTTCCTCACTCCTCTCTAATGCCTCTTCTCCCCCTACTTATTCTCCTCCTTCAATTTCTTCCCGGCCAAATAAGCGTGAGTGAGGGAATGAGGGGAGATGGAAAGGATATATATATATATTTAGTAGCCTAGTGCCCAAAGCTTGATGTTATTTTTTTCTTGCGTAGCTTATGCCTAGCAAAAATACTTGTGAGGTGATAAAGCATAGGATTTTATTAAATTATTATATTAAAAAAGAAATAAATGTAGATTTCTATAAAATTATCTTTTAATCAATCTATTATATACTTAAGGTGTCTACTTTAGGGGGTTTGGGAATCTTAATCTTATTTATGATTTTTGTATGTTAGCCATTGTTGTAGGAAACATAGGGGAGGACCAAGTTATGTCTATTTCTTTCCTTACTATGTCCAAGATAATGTTTTTCAAAATCTTTTTGTTAGTGCGAGGATAAGATTCTTTCCAACCAAACCAACCCATACAATTGTAGGGTAGAGATCCTAAGATGTTAGGAGAATAGGTAACACACCTCCAACATAGATTTAGATTGGATTGAGATTTATGTTGGTCACTTCATCAGAGGGTTTAAAATTTTTAAAACTACCAATTCACCACCCTCTTGGTAGCCGTGGGACATTTACTTAGGCTTAACAACCTAATTACTAGACTCAATAGGTAGAACATGGGATCTACTCCCACTATGACCATATGATTCTCTAGCACCAAAGGAAAGGACAATACCATGCTGACTAATTTTTAGATATGATATGAATGTTTAAGAGCTAGAATTTTTCCCTAGCCAACCCCCTTTCAAAATATATCCAGAAATTGGGCCATTGATAGCAACACTGACAACAACTTATAATAAAGAAGATTAAGATGATGATTAAGAGTAGGGAGAGCCCTACTGATGTTATTGTTGTTTTTTTTTTTTTTTTTTTTTTTTTTTTTTTTTTTTTTTTTTTTTTTTTTAGTTATTTTGTCCACCAGTTTTTACAATTTATTGAATTTTCTTTTTATTTTTGTTTTTTTAGTTTCCTGTTTCATTTTATTGTCCTATTTATTTTTTGCTTTTTTAAGTTTCTGTTAAAAGTGTATAATTTGAAAAAAAAAATGAATGAAATCGATTTCTCTAAATTTAAGAAAATTATTTGCCTCACTATATTGAACATTTAGCTTGAGTATAAATTTTGGAAAATTTTACTATTAAATAATTACAAGTAACAACTAATCTTCTTATTTTAAATTAAAATGCTCTAATAAAGTAAATTCTGAAAAATTGCTTAAGCATCTGAATACTAATAAAGGAGTACTGAGTTTTGGTTAGGATTAATGTAAATTAAATCATTAGATTTATTCTAATTCACCTAAAAAGTAAGTAATTTGGGAATTACGAAATCGTTAATAAACATTGTATTAGTATAATGAGTGCAGTCAATAGATAAATATTTAACATCAAAAGGAGATATTTAACCAAACAAATAAAGCGTCAAAAGTAAAAAACTATTGGAAGGCTAAAAGTACACGAATATTAAACATTATTACCTTTGATGTCTAGCCTCGCACAAAAATAATAAGTCCAAACAATAGACAGATATTCAAAATCATTATAAGGACTGTGCTTTGCTCACAAAAGAAATTTCATAAGAAATGATATGGGAAATGATTTAGTGATGAAAAACAAACAAATTTTAATCTCAATTTTTGTGAAATGCCCACAAAAAATTATGCCATCAAAGACTGTTGCGTCCAAGAGTATTCGCGGCGGTAGAGAAATATAAAGTTTATCGTCTTAGCATTATACCAAAATCCGTCACGCAGTCAGATAAGAGAGAGGGTCTAGCATTTATGAGACACCAAGATTTTTACATGAAAAACCCCTGAAAGAAGGAAAAACCACGGGGCCTAGCCCATTTTGAATGAATCCACTAATATTGCAGTCGATTACAAATGAGACCCTTCCTTGGGAGTAGGCCTTAGCTTGATGTACATTTTATGGAGTACATTACATGATACAAAGAATCACTATTGACATGTTCGTTTGGTCGAGAGGACTGTAGTCGGCGGGCGACGGAGGTCGGAGGGCTTGTAGTCGGCGGGCAACGTAAGTTAGGAGGACCGTAGTAGACGGGCCACGGAGGTCAGAAGGACTGTAGTCGGTGGGCAACATAAGTCAGGAGGACCGTAGTCGGCTGTTCTGATCAGAATCACATATACAGTTGCGTATTCAAAAATGTTTGTAATGTCTCAAATCAGGGAATTATTATTATTATTATTTTAACTGAAAGTATGGAAGATTATTAGATACATTTTGGAATTTATTCTTAAGAAGCTAACGAAAAGATAATAAACTTACGATTATTATAACTATTATTATAACACTAATTAAAACGGTATTAACGAAAGCGTACGGCGTATGAAAGAAGTCACCTGATAAAGTGATTGAACGAAGTAATTAGTATGCTTTTGTTATGGGGGACAATGGAGTTGGTGACAGAGAAATCCAGTTGAGCACAAGCAGTTTTTCCATGTTCTCATCAAGATATCGGATAACTTCACTGAGAGTTGAGTCAGCCTCTAACTAAGAGTTCATGGTTTATCTGACTTTGTTTATGCTCAACTAATACACACATCGATTGGTTAGTTTCTTCATAAAGTATTAGGGATATTTCACATTTTTTCTAATAGATTAAAGAATGAATAAAATAACTATGATATCCTTTTTATTTTTAAAAACTAATCAAGTTATCTCTAAAAGCATCATTAAAAAAAAAAGTTTTAGTTATCTGATTTTTGTAAGAATAGATGTTTTTGTTTTCAATCCAACATTTAATTCTAACTCACGATGTCAGCCGCACCTCACTCACCTTTTTCTATTTTTTTTTTCACTGCCATTTTTTAGAGATTTATGTCAATGAAGGCAAACTCATACATACATCATATGTGCATGTCTTGAACCCAATATTTTTTTTTTTTTTTAGAACAAAAAATTCCATTAAGATAGAAAGATACAGGACAAGACCATAAGAATGGCCACAACAATAGAATTACAAAATGCTAAAATAAAGAAAAGTAGGAGCAAGACAAATTGAGAGTAGGAAAGACAAAATCGGAAGAATAAAATAGCACAACCCAAACCATCCAAAAGAAGAAAATCATTTCTTCTTGGAATTTCATTTACGTTGCCTAACAAAATAATAGAGCAAGCCCGTATCCAGGGTGTTATCAATAAAGTCCTTCCCACTATCAATAGCCATGTCATCAAGTAGCCAATCACATTGCCATCTAACATCTCTAGCAACATGGACTAACATATTAGCATTAGAAATGATAGAGATAGGCACATCCACTAGAGGCATCAAACTACCTTCATCCCCAATAGCAACCAAGGTTTCGTCACCACAATCAACAGATAATTTTGCATCATCACCAATAATCGGACTATCACTAAGATTAATACAACAATTACTTTCAGATACAACCACAAGGACAGGAGCCACATTAGGGGAAACAACCCCATTCATCGAACAAACAACATCAGTAGGGGCAGCAGGGGAGAGAAGAGGGTAAGACACTTGCCCAGCAGAAGGCACACCCACAGTAAAACCATTAATAGCATGGATAGGGGAATCCAGCACTATAGCCGGCTCCACCAAAAGAATAGGAGAGCCACTCGAACAAATCCCAGCAACAGAAGTAGGGACAACCGGAGACTGAAATTGGGAAGACGGAATTAACTCAACTCCTACATCACCAATAACGGGCAAATCTAAGGGAGACACAGCCACAGAGCTGTTCTGACACGGAGGCGGTAAAACAATAGGAGATAGATCAACAAGTATAGGATTAGGAAGAATAAGAGCCGTATCCCCTAAATCTTTAACATCCCCATTACCAACATGAATTTCATTATCATCAAAAATCCTGAAATCCGGTTTAAATAAAGGAGCAGCAGGTAAGCTAACATCAAGAGTAGCTCGGTAGTCACCAAAAGAATGACCAAGACGCTTACATTTGGGATAAAAGAGAAGAAAATCCTCCATAGTAACTTGCTGAAAATACCCTAATTTCTTGGGTCCTATCAAAATCTTGTCCGCAAATTTCTTCGTAATATCAATTTCCACCAGCACACGGGCAATAGATGGGCGTGACCCCAACGCGATGGCATTATCCACCTTCAGCGGGTTACCAAAGAGAAGCCCCAATCCATGCAATATACGAGGAGAGAAAAAATGGGGTCGCAAATTAGGGAATGAGATCCAGATTGGGACAATCGGAGACTCATCTCCAATGTCACCAGATGGAGACCATTTAGACAACTTCATGAAACTATTGAAAACTAGATAAGACCTATGACAAAACACCCGGAAAGAATCCAACACAGTTACAAAGAAAGTTCCATTTAAACGAAGATTGAAAACAAATTTTTTGATTCAACGCAAGCGGAGGCCGCCACGAAGGGGAGAAACTAACAAGCAAATGTTACGGATTTATTTTTATGGTTTATGATTTTGATGATAGCAAACACTCTTATTTCTCTACGACTGTCTTATCTATTGACATTTCAGGTCCACACGATCATACTGCAATTTAGAATCATCTCAAGATTGGGTAGACTTAGGTCTGAGTCATTTTGTACCTTTTTTCCTTTCCTGAGTTTTTTATATTTGGTGTGGCTCCTGATGCTTTATTACTTAAAAGAGTTTCTAACTGTTCCGTAGAGTTTACTGTTTTTGGTAACATCGTCCGGGACAATATTTATATCGCCCTAGACGATCGGTTCAAAAGCAGAAACCCTGATTAGGGCATCCTCATTTAAGCAGCCATCATTATGCAAAAATATTATCCTGGATGATTTTGTATCAGCCAGGACGTTAGGCTAAAAATAGAAAGAATTTGCCTCCAGATCAATTTAGGAATTATTTGTTTTTGGACATCGTCTAGGGGATCAGCCAAGACTATAAAATATTTTTCTAGAATGATCCAAGACAATTTTTCCTAAATTAATCTGGCATTTTAGGAAAGCAATTATGACTTGATTGGACGATCAAATCGTCCTGGACGATCGCAGGATTGTCCGGGACGATATGTTGGATGATTAGACATCGGAGAACTCTTTTTCAAGGCGATGTTCAGGACGATATTTCACGATTTGTACTGATCGTACCGGATGATATATTATCGTCCTAGATGATATGAACAAATTTCTTCTGATCGTCTCAAATCATCCCGGTTGATTGGGCTTAAATTATACTGATCGTATAGTACGATATTTATATTGTCCTAGACGATAAAGTCGGCAACTTGGATTAATGAGCTTGTTTTGAGATCTTCTATTTAAGCTATGACATGACACTTAGTAAGTGTTTTTGGCATGCATTGTAGCTTCGTTCTTTGGGAGGAACTTAAAGAGAGAGCTTGAAAGGGAGTGATGAATGGGTGAAGTCTGAGAGGGAGAAGATCCTTTGAGGGCGGACTCAAGGGAGTGTGGATGGGGATACCACACAGTTGCTTCGGCAGGCTTGCACCTTAATACCGTTGAATTCAATGCTCGTCTTGAGGGAAGTTCATCAAAGAAGAAGATATCTTTCGTGCTAAAGGACCCGACGACTCTGCCGCATCGGGGAAGATGGATGTTATTTTGTAAGGGCTTCTCTGCCTAGCTGTTGGGGCTAAAGGAGATACACTTTTATAGTGAAATACTTGGATGGTGCCTCCAAGGAGTGGACATAGGTCAAGGTTTGACCGAACCACTATAAATATGGTGTGTTCTTTCCTTTATTACTTCCGTATTTAATTTTTGCATCGTTTATTCTTTATGTTAATTTTGGTTTGTTGCCAGTGGTTTAAAGATTTTTTAAATACCAATTCACGTCTCTCTTTTAATTAGCCTTGGGCTAGTTTATAGGGCCTAATATCCCTAATAAACTTTCAACAAAAACTTAAATGGTTTGGTAAGAGAAAAAAATTCCTCTTCCGAAACCAAAAGAGCTGGAACGCCACGGAAAGAATAGCGTATAAGATCAGGAAATCTACTAGGACATGAACCCGGTAAAGCTTCCAAAAATGAATTGGACCTAGCTGATCCATCCATAAAACCAGGATCGGAAGAACAACAAACCACCATTTTGGCAAAAAATAAAGAAAAAGAAAGGGGAAAAGAACTTACCTCGGCACGCGGAGGAAGAAGCCAAGCACCACCCGTAGAGATTGTCTAGGGCTAAACCCTATACCATCACAGAGGACTCCAGGAAACTGACAGCTCAAATATGTTGTGGAAAATCAATGTTCGGGAAATCCACGTGAACCAGGCCAGCTTGAGACCAGCGACGTTACCGGTCTCCCACTCTGGATCCCTTTGGCCGAACCACTCCCGTGACACCGACGACAGCAAGGGCTGTCGGTCTCCCACAATGGATCAAGCTGGCCCCCTCTCCTGCGAGATGGAGCTAGAGACCTACGTCAGCAGGGCGATGGAGCGACACCATCCCGAACTAGGGCACACGTCCTGAACTCAATATCTTTTATTAGATAGCATAAACTCTCAATCAAAAGACTTAAAAATAATTACTACATATTTCTCTATTCAGTAAGCCTATGGAACTCCACCCTATCCTTCTTCTATTCTTTCGTATCAATAAAGGTCCCTGTCATCATCCATTAACAATCAAATGCCTCATCCACAAATTTCTTCCTACTTCATCTAATGCACCAAATTGAAAATAAAAAAAATAAAAAAATAATAATAAAACATGACAAAACTTACTAATTACGTATTATCGTTCAGTCAAGAAAAGTTTTGGATTATGAAATATCGACTTTTCTTGATTAACAAGATAGTATAAAAAAAATTTGTTAAAAATATATTAGTTCCATCCTTGAATATTTGCGGCGGTATATAAATATAAAATATAATGTCTTAGCCTTGTTCAAAGATCCATCACACAAGCAAATAAAAAAATAGGGTGTAGCATTGATAAGAGACACGAGAGGTTTTACGTGGAAACCCCTGAGAGAAGAAACATGGGGTTTGGCTCAGTTTAAAAGAATCCACTATAATTTGTAGTCAATTAAAAATGAGTCCCTTCCATGAGGAGAAGGCCTTGGGTTGATGTAGCAAATGTACATCATATTAGATTATGGGAGTTGGAAGAATTAGTATTTAAATGTTCGTTTAGTTGGCAAAACCATAATCGGCGGGCGACAGAGGTTGAAAATGTTGCAAATTTTGTTTCATGAATTATTATTTTGATGATAACAAACAATACGACTACCCTTTTCTACTAATATTTCAGGGCCACAAGATCGGACGGAAATCAGAACCAGCTCAAGTTTGGGTAGACTAGGTCTGAGTTAGTCTATAACTTTCCTTTTTCTTTTCTTGAGTCAATTGTAATCTTGGAAGTGTCTAATGCTAAGTAACCCTACACACACACACTTGAGTGATTCTTTTCTTACTGATTTAGAATTTTTGTTTTTACTCATATCGTCCTGGACGATATTTATATCATCCTGGACGATCGAGTTTAAAATAGAAAACCTAATTAGGACTCCTAGTCAAGGCAGCCATCATTAGGATATCGGCCTGGATGATACATGTATCGGTCAGGATGATATGCTCAAAATAGAAAGAATTCTCCGATATAATCTATTTAGGCATTCTTTATTTTTGGATATCAGTCAGGACAATCGTATATCGTCTTAGACGATTTAATACAGTTATGCCTAAAATGATGAGATAATTAAGGAAAGCAATTAAGGATGATTGATACAATCACATCATCCGAGACGATCTTAAAATCATCCAGGATGATCAGTTCAAAAACCTTAGTTGCTTCTGGACGATCAACATCTACCAGATAATATTCAGGGCGTTGTTTTGGATGATTTACCTCTGATTTTAACTAATCATTCGAGACGATCATGAGGTCGTCCTGAACGATCAAGCTAATCTTAAATCATCGAGACCCCATTCAGGGTGATGTTCAGAATGATAATCCACGATTTGTACTGATCGGCAAGGATGATATCCATATCATCCTGGACGATAATATATATTCTTGAAATTCTATTTAAAGGATCCAATTTTTCTCATATATGAGACCTTGTGTGAGAGCTCGTTCCTTTGATTTGTTTTTCTCTGGATTTGATTTTCCTCCCAGGATCGTCCGGGACGATATTGAGATCGTCTGGGACGATCAGTGCATTGAAACAGCTAATTTTTATGGAATGGGATCGTCCAGGACGATTTTGGATCGTCCTGGGATGATCAGATGAGACAAAAATCCCGAGAGCAAAACCAAAATTATCGGCCTGAGGAAACGTCCGGGCCGATTGGATTTTGTTCTGATCGGCCAAGGCGATGTGGCGATCGGCCAGGCCGATCAGACTAATGTTATAAGGAAATTAGCTCATTTTGAGGAGAGAGAAAACATTTTTATAAAAACAAAAATATCTGAGGAGAGAGAAAGAGAATAAAAGCAAAGGAAAAGTTCATTTTCGGAGGCCGCGGAGCACTTTTCGTCCGACGCCGCTGTTGGGAAAAGTGTTTATCTCGTGGTAAGGACTCCGAATCCTATTTCTGTTTTCAGAGATATTGAGTTTTGATCGTGTTGTGACCTATTTTGTGTTTTTGTTATCGAAAAACGGACCCGATTTTGTATTGACACAACTTTCACCGCACAACTTTTAATATGTTATAGTTACGAATATTCTACACGATTTGATTCTTTTCTGGAACGATTTTATCGGTTATTTTGGGTTCTACGCGATTTTGATCGAATAGAAAAATATCAGGATGTTTATTGATGTTGATTCAGTAGAGTAATAGTCTTATATTATTGTCGTGAACATTCTCTTGTAATTTGGTGAATTGTGATTTTGTAGGATTTTTGTGTAAATTTGATAGACTTCCATTACGCTGCCGAATTTCATACGGTTTCCAATTTTCTCGCGATTGATGAATTGAATAGATATGCATATGAATGTTGATACGATTGCTCTACATTGTTCTTATATTGACTGTTGAATTGACTATTGAATACTGTAAGACAAGCCTGGTTGAACGTTGGTTGGAGATTGACTTGACCTGTATAGGATGGTGGACCGACGGGCTTTCCTTTAAACCTTTGACCATTGATATATCGATTGGGAGTTATAAGGAGTTTAATATGCCGACGGCCGGCCAACGGGCACAGAGTGACGACTCTTATTGAAACCAACGTATGGATATCTACAACAGCAATATGGATTCTAGAACAGCAAAATAGCCAGTGATTGTACTTGTTCAGTATTATTGTATTGCATGTGTACAGTCTTGACATATAGATTTACTGCTTTATTGATTTGATCGGATTTATGAATTTATTGTATTGTACGATTTCATCGATTTCATTGATTAATCGCTGAGCATTGTTACTACTGAGCATAGATATTGATATGGATGGATATAGATATTGATATTGATTCATTGATACTATGGACATAGATACTATAGATTCATTGATATTATTGCTTCTGTACCGTATTAACTTGCTGCATTTGATTCATTGCTAGGATAGATTGAGCTTTATTATATTGCTTTTCTAATCGATTTCATTGATTGATACTACTGAGCATAGATATTGATATGGATGGATATAGATATTGTATTGATTCATTGATGCTATGGACATGGATACTATAGATTCATTGATATTATTGCTTATAGATCCATTGATACTATTGCTTCTGCACCGTATTATAACATCCCCATTGCCAACATGAATTTCATTATCATCAAAAATCCTGAAATCCGGTTTAGACAAAGGAGCAGCAGGCAAGCTAGCATCAAGAGTAGCTCGGTAGTCATCAAAAGAATGACCAAGACGCTTACATTTGGGACAAAAGAGAAGAAAATCCTCCATAGTAACTTGCTGAAAATACCTTAATTTCTTGGATCCTATCCAAATCTTGTCCGCAAATTTCTTCGTAATATCAATTTCCACGAGCACACGGGCAATAGATGGGCGTGACCCCAACGCGATGGCATTATCCACCTTCAGCGGGTTACCAAAGAGATGCCCCAATCCATGCAATATACGAGGAGAGAAAAAATGGGGTTGCAAATTAGGGAATGAGATCCAGATTGGGACAATCGGAGACTCATCTCCAATGTCACCAGAAGGAGACCATTTAGACAACTTCATGAAACAATTGAAAACTAGATAAGACCTCTGACAAAACACCCTACTATAGTCAAGATCAGTCTCCAGCTTAATGAGAACATGGAAAGAATCCAACACGGTTACAGAGAAAGTTCCATTTAAATGAAGATTGAAAACAAATTTTTTGATTCAACGCAAGCGGAGGCCGCCACGAAGGGAAGAAACTAACAAGCAAATGTTACGGAATTATTTTCATGGTTTATGATTTTGATGATAGCAAACACTCTTATTTCTCTACGACTGTCTTATCTATTGACATTTCTGGTCCACACGATCATACTGCAATTTAGAACTAGCTCAAGATTGGGTTGACTAGGTTTGAGTTTTTGTACCGTTTTTCCTTTCCTGAGTTTTTTATATTTGGTGTGGCTCCTGATACTTTATAACTTGAAAGAGTTTCTAACTATTCCGTAGAGTTTACTATTTTTGGTAACATCGTCCGGGACGATATTTATATCGCCCTGGACGATCGGTTCAAAAGCAGAAACCCTGATTAGGGCATCCTCATTTAAGCAGCCATCATTATGCAAAAACATCGTCTTGGATGATTTTGTATCAGCCAGGACGATAGGCTCAAAATAGAAAGAATCTGCCGCCAGACCTATTTCGTAATTATTTGTTTTTGGACATCGTCTAGGGGATCATCCAAGACTATAAAATATCTTCCAGAATGATCCAAGACAATTTTTCCTAAATTAATCTGGCATTTTAGGAAAGCAATTATGACTTGATTGGACGATCAAACCGTCATAGACGATCGCAGGATTGTCCGGGACGATATGTTGGATGATTAGACATCGGACAACTCGTTTTCAAGGCGATGTTCAGGACGATATTTCACGATTTGTACTGATCGTACCGGATGATATATTATCGTCTTGGATGATATGAACAGATTTCTTCTGATCGTCTCAAATCATCCAGGTTGATTGGGCTTAAATTATACTGATCGTACAGTACGATATTTATATCATCTTAGACGATAAAGTCGGTAACTTTCATTAATGAGCTTGTTTTGAGATCTTCTATTTAAACTATGACATGACACTTAGTAAGTGTTTTTGTCATGCATTATAGCTTCGTTCTTTTGGGAGGAACTTAAAGAGAGAGCTTGAAAGGGAGTGATAAATGGGTGAAGTCTGAGAGGGAGAAGATCCTGTGAGGGCGGACTCAAGGGAGTGTGGATGGGGATTCCACACGGTTTCTTCGGCAGGCTTGCACCTTAATACCGTCAAATTCAATGCTCGTCTTGAGGGAAGTTCATCAAAGAAGAAGATCTCTTTGGTGCCAAAGGACCCGACGACTCTGCCGCACCGGGGAGGATGGATGTGATTTTGTAAGGGCTTCTCTGTCTAGCTATTGGGGCTAAAGGAGAGACACTTTTATAGTGCAATACTTTGATGGTGCCTTCAAGGAGTGGACATAGGTCAAGGTTTGACCGAACCACTATAAATATGGTGTGTTCTTTCCTTTATTACTTCTGCATTTAATTTTTGCATCGTTTATTTCTTTATGTTAATTTTGGTTTGTTGTCAGTGGTTTAAAGATTTTTTAAATACTAATTCACGCCTCTCTTTTAATTAGCCTTGGGCTAATTTATAGGGCCTAATATCCCTAATAAACTTTCAACAAAAACTTAAATGGTTTGGTAAGAGAAAAAAATTCCTCTTCCGAAACCAAAAGAGCTGGAACGCCACGGAAAGAAGAGCGTATAAGATCAGGAAATCTACTAGGACATGAACCCGGTAAAGCTTCCAAAAATGAACGGGACCTAGCTGATCCATCCATAAAACTAGGATCAGAAGAACAACAAACCACCATTTTCGCAAAAAACAAAGAAAAAGAAAGGGAAAAAGAACTTCCCTCGGCACGCGGAGGAAGAAGCCAAGCACCACCCGTAGAGATTGGCTAGGGAAAAACACTATCCCATCACAGAGGACTCCAGGAAACTGACAGCTCAAATCTTCTGTGGAAAATTAATGTTCGGCAAAGCCACGTGAACCAGGCCAGCTTGAGATCGGCGACATTACCGGTCTCCCACTCTGGATCCCACTGGCCGAACCACTCCCATGACACCGGCTACAGCAAGGGCTGCCGATCTCCCACAATGGATCACGCTGGCCCCCTCTCCTGCGAGATGGAGCTAGAGACCTGCGTCAGCAGGGCGACGGAGCGACACCATCCCGAACTAGGGCACACGTCTTGAACTCAATATCTTTTATTAGATAGCATAAACTCTCAATCAAAAGACTTAAAAAAAATTTACTACAAATTTCTCTATTCAATAAGCCTATGGAACTCCACCCTATCCTTCTTCTACTCTTTAGTATCAATAAAGGTCCTTGTCATCATCCATTAACAATCAAATGCCTCATCCACAAATTTCTTCCTACTTCATATAATGCACCAAATTGAAAATAAAAATAATAAAAATAATAATAAAACATGACAAAACTTACTAATTACGTATTATCGTTCAGTCAAGAAAAGTTTTGGATTATGAAATATCGACTTTTCTTGATTAACATGATAGTATAAAAAAAATTGTTAAAAATATATTAGTTCCATCCTTGAATATTTGCAGCGGTATATAAATATAAAATATAATGTCTTAGCCTTGTTCAAAGATCCATCACACAAGCAAATAAAAAAAGCAGGTGTAGCATTGATAAGAGATACGAGAGGTTTTACGTGGAAACCCCTGAGAGAAGAAACATGGGGTTTGGCTCAATTTAAAAGAATCCACTATAATTTGCAGTCAATTAAAAATGAGGCCCTTCCATGAGGAGAAGGCCTTGGGTTGATGTAGCAAATGTACAACATATTAGATTATGGGAGTTGGAAGAATTAGTATTTAAATGTTCGTTTAGTTGGCAAAACCATAATCAGTTGGCGACGGAGGTTGAAAATGTTGCAAATTTGGTTTCATGAATTATTATTTTGATGATAACAAACAATACGACTATCCTTTTCTACTAATATTTCAGGGACACAAGATCGGACGGAAATCAGAACCAGCTCAAGTTTGAAAGACTAGGTCTGAGTTAGTCTATAACTTTCATTTTCCTTTTCTTGAGTCAATTGTAATCTTAGAAGTGTCTAATGCTAAGTAACCCTACACACACACACTTGAGTGATTCTTTTCTTACTAATTTAGAATTTTTGTTTTTACTCATATCGTCCTGGACGATATTTATATCATCCTAGACGATCAAGTTTAAAACAGAAAACTTAATTAGGACTCCTAGTCAAGGCAGCCATCATTAGGATATCGGCCTGGACGATACATGTATCGGCCAGGATGATATGCTCAAAATAGAAAGAATTCTCCGATATAATCTATTTAGGCATTCTTTATTTTTGGATATCAGCCAGGACAATCGTGTATCGTCTTAGACGATTTAATACAGTTATGCATAAATTGATGAAATAATTAAGGAAAGCAATTAAGGATGATTGATACGATCACATCATCCGAGACGATCTTAATATCATCCGGGAAGATCAGTTCCAAAACCTTAGTTACTTCTGGATGATCAACATCGGCCAGATAATATTCAGGGCATTGTTCTGGATGATTTACCTCTAATTTGAACTAATCATCCGGGACGATCGTGAGGTCATCCTGGACGATCAAGCTAATTTTAAATCATCGAGACCCCATTCAGGGTGATGTTCAGAATGATAGTCCACGATTTGTACTGATCGACAAGGATGATATCCATATCATCCTGGATGATAATATATATTCTTGAAATTCTATTTAAAGGATCTAATTTTTCTCATATATGAGACCTTGAGTGCTGCTGTCTTAACCTAAGAGAGCCTAGGGAGGGAGAGGGAGAGAGAGAGAGAGAGAGAGAGAGAGAGAGAGAGAGAGAGAGGAACTTGTGAGGGGGAGTTTGTGAGAGGGTTCAAAAGGGTAACTCCAAGCAAGGTTCCAAGTCGTCTTCTCCGATCTTCGTCCTTCGTTCTTGGAAGGTTATTGGGAGGTCTAATTTAGCAAAAGGTCCGGGTTCTCTTCCCGCTTCAGGAGGAAGTAAAAGGAGTCGGTTCCCTGCCCGCTTCAGGAGGAAGTAAAAGGAGTCAGTTCTCTACCGCACCAAGGTTGGTGAAAAGGAGTTGGGTGTAAAGGCTTCTCCGCCTAGCTGTGGGAGCTAAAGGAGAGACACTTACTTAGTGCAATACCTGGAGGGTGCTTCCAGGGAGTGGACGTAGGTCAAGTTGACCGAACCACTATAAACCCCTGTGTTCTTTTTACTGCTTCTGCATTTTAATTTTTCACACTTATTTTTCTGTGGTGATTTTGATTTGTGCTTATTGTGATTTGATCTGAGAAAGAGTTTTTAAAATACCAATTCACCCCCCCTCTTGGTTAACCTCAGGCTACTTCTTAAGGGTTTAACATCCCTAATGAACTTTCAGAAAAGATCCTAGTTTTATGACGGTGGTCGAAAGGACCGTTGTCTGGTGAGAGAGGTCGAAATGACCGTAGTTGGCAGGAGATAGTGGTTAGAAAGACCATTTTCTGGTGAGGGAAGTTGGAAGGAACGTAGTCGGTAAGAAAAAGTGGTTACAAAGACCATTGT
Source organism: Dendrobium catenatum (assembly GCF_001605985.2). Classification (NCBI taxonomy): domain Eukaryota; kingdom Viridiplantae; phylum Streptophyta; class Magnoliopsida; order Asparagales; family Orchidaceae; genus Dendrobium; species Dendrobium catenatum. The sequence goes on along the minus strand of NW_021318474.1, from coordinate 1,319,013 downwards.
CTGGCGAGGGATGTTGAAAGGACCATAGTCGGTGGGAGGCATTGGTAAAAAAAGACCGTTGTGTAGCGATGGAGGTCAGAAGGACTGTAGTAGGAGACAGACGTCGGAAGGACCGTAGTTGGCAAGAGATAGGGGTCCAAAAGACTATTGTCTAGCGATTGATGTCAGAAGGACTGTAGTAGGCCACGAAGGTCAGAAGGATCATAGTCAACATCAGATAGGGGTCAGAAAGAATGTTATCTAGCAATGGAGGTTGGAAGGACCATAGTGGGCGACAAAGGTCAAAATGACCTTTGTCAGAATGAGATATGGGTAAAAATGATCTTTATCTAATGATGAAGGTCAAAAAGATCGTAGTAGGAGACAGAGGCCGAAAGGATCATTTTCGGCAGGAGACAGGGGTTAGAAAGACCGTAATCATAAGGCGGTGGTCTGACGAAAGTCCTGGCATTATGTGGTGGTCTAGCAAAACTTCAACTTCTATAAGTGGTATGATGAAAGTTTGGGATTTAGTCGGTAGTCAAGCACTGATTTGGCTATATTCTGGTATTAGGAAGTGGTCTGGCGGAACTCCAGCATCGTTCAATGTTTCGGGGGAAGTCTGGTGTGAAGTGGTGGTCCTGATAGAACTCCGATGTTAGGCGATGGCTAGTTGGAAGTCCGGCGTCAGGCGGTGGTCCAGTGGAACTCCTACATCGGGTGGTGGTCTAGAAAAACTTCGGGATTGAATGGTGATCCGGTAGAACTCTGGCGTCATGCGGTGGTCCAGCGAAAGTCTAGCGTCAAGCGGTGGTCCTAATAGAAGTCCGACGTCAGGCGATGATCCGATGGAACTCCTGTTCCATGTAGTGGTCTGGCAGAATTCCAGGGTCGGGTGGTGGTCGAGGAGGAGCAAGGTAGTAAGATTGATCTTCAATCCTCTTTTGATTTATTAGCTTAGGGGGGCCTCTTTCATGAGAAAAGGGGGTTCTATCTATAGATTTTCTAGAGTGTCATGGCTAGTAAATAGATGGAAGATTAAGGGTAAGTTGGAGTGGTTTGGATGGATGGCCGATGTTGATTCCCTTGATCATAGGTAGTTTACTAGACATTGAATGTCTTAGTGATTTTGAAATTCAGTGATCTTAGGCTCGTTGGATTCGTTCCGTCAAGTCGCTCGATTCCATTATAAGCATGTCACATTTGGGAACCATTTGGTAATCCAAATTGTTGTTTGAACCTTACAACAATGCTTCGAGTCCTTTATTTGACCTCATTTGGGCTCGGATTGAGTCAGTTATTGTGCCACTAGGTTCATAATTCCGAGACGCTCAGTTTGGCGGTAAGTTTGCTTCAATCGAAGTTCGGATGGTCCCAATTTTAATTTTGGAAGTTTCCAACTTGATTTTTCCGAGAGATTCGAGCCTGATCAAGATGATTATTTGATGATGTATCAGTTGCCTATTTTTTTCAGACGTTGAGATCTACATAGTCCGAAAATATATGTTGTAGATTTTGGGTAATTTTTTATTCAACATAAAATTTTAAAATAATCTAGTATATTGCTGATGTACCATGTTGTTGACAAATTAAATTGATAACTTTGTATCGCCTCCCAATATTATACTGAAATGCAGGTAATTTCTCATATGCATTCTTCCAAAGAAAAAAAATATATTAAACGTGCAATTTGAACACTTCACCATAATAATAAATTATATGGTACAACTTTAGATAGATGAAAGGTTATATTTTTAACTATATCATATATTTATTCATTGGAATTAAAATCTTATCCAAATATTTTGTTCTCCTTATAACCCGAAATTATCTCCAAATTTGATCTAGTCATTTGAGAAAGGTAATCACACAACTTGTGGTTAAATCATTTAAAACTTGATTTACTCATGGCAAAACCCATTTAACTTTCACGTCCCTTAATCACATCAAAATTTTTATTGGATATTATTATTTATTAATGAAGCACATCTCTTTAACAAAATTGTCATAGCTAGTATAATTTAGTTCATTTGAATATAATAAACATCAGTAGTTATGTGAAGGCCTGTAATCTCCATCAATTAATTAATTACTGTTAGGAATTTGAGCGTTTGGAACTTCTATGATCATAATGGTGGCCTTAGAGGTTAGTTTATTAAAAAATTCCATGTTTGCTACCATTTTATCTTTTTTAAGGGGCTACAATTTAATACGAAAAAAAAAAGATAATTTTGAAAGGAAAATTGTTAGTTTCACTCTTAATCATCGAAAAAAGTTTTAAAATATGCGATTAATCAAACTAAATACTACAGTTTGTATGATTATTATAGAAGCTTAAAATGGTTCAATTCTGCACATTCCAATCGAACAAAGGAAATAAATGGCTTTAATAATAAAATATAAAAGTTTGACATGAACTCCACTTATTAATGACATGGAACATCTCTTTATCATTAGAATTATCTAAGTACCAAAGAACTCCTACCATTCTAATACCAAGAAATATCACCAAAAGGGAAAAGTTAAGAACCACTGTTTTGCATCCCTTGAAAAAAAAAATTATATTCACTTTAAACCACAATTATTTGAGTGTTCAACGATGGAGTAGGTAATTGCTAATTACAATGCCACGCGATCCTTTGCTAATGATTCTTGGAGAACCAGATGGCCGTAGATCAGCCATAACCACCAGCAATCATCCGCCGACGATCATCCGAAGATCGATCCACGCCAGGAATCCGATCGCGGAAAGCCCGCGAAAATTGAATTCGAAACGCAGATGTTTTCTCTCACTAGAAAACCAGAGATTCTCTCACTAGAAAACGCAGTCTAATAAGGATCTTAGAAGCAATAAATTATTGGAGATTTTACATATGGATCTTTTTGGACTAGTTGGAACTGCCGCTACAGGGTTACCTGCCATGAAGAACTATGGCCCATCCAACAATTTTCTATTGCTCAAGAATTATAAATAGTGATGTGAAGGAATCTTTCTAAAAGTTGAGGGACAATTTGTTTTATTTTAATTAACGTAAATTATGTTTTAATATGATATGAAACATATTAAATACTTCAAAAATTATTTATGAATGTTTATGTAGTGGTGGCAGTGATATTCAGTGATGTCAGTCAGTAGCCGACAATAGTAGTAAAAGATGATAATAGCTGATGAATATCAATGACAGTAGCCAGTAGCAATTCATTTTTAAAAACACTTATAGTATTTTTTTATTATTTATTAAAAATACCTTATTTATTCTTAAAAAGTTAAAAATAAAATTATTTAAAACATATGTTGTTTAGAAAAAAAAAAAAAAAGGAAAACAAAATTTGTCTTAAATATACTGCATCTAGCATCAAACATTTTGAATAGCGAAAAATAGTTTGTCAAACGTGGTGGAATGAATCCGTTTGACCATTACATCCTCCTGAATTGATATGCTTTAATACAGATGGCCCCTCCCTTTCTGGAGAAGATGACTTGCCTCCAAAAAGGCATTTGGAATAATGGGAATTTAATAATGGTGATTGCACACTAACACACTTGTGTGAGGTGGAAATGAGCTCTCCATGTAAAAAGATAAGGACAACACAAAGAGTAATCTTGAGCTCTGCGCGTAAAAGGATAAGCACAACATATACAGAGTTGTGTTCCTTTAGGACTGTCAGGTAAGCAGCCAAGAAAAGCAATGAAGAGCTGCTCCAATTGAATGCAAGTGATGATCTTATCATCTTCTTCCTTTCTTCTTTTAACCATCCAACAATGGTGAAGACCACTAAGCAGCTTCAATGGTCGACAAGCAAAGACAACACCTCCTACTCTCAGTGTTTCACTTCCGCAAAAGGAAACACTCAACAACTCCTTCTTTGACGGTCGGGCGCTTTACTTTAACATGTGCTAGCTAATCAGTAGATATATCTAACATTATTATCATTATTAATGAAATTCCTTTTACTTTTATTAATGGGTTGAGTACGTTTTTTTCTTATTAAGGGTCGGTCCATATTTGATAGGAATTTTGATATTAGTGGTGGATTTCGATTTTGAATTTGGGAAATCACAGATAAATTAGTAGAGCTAGCGCTAAGAAAAGTTGCTTCATTATTAAATAATTTGATTAATTTGATTTGGGGATTGGATTGAGCATACCCCTAAAACTTTTTTCTTTTTCTTTTTTTTTTATCTTAATTTTTTTTTCATTTACTATGAGAGTTTGAATCAATTGCCGCGTTATTTGTATAAAAAATTAATAAATTGATAACTTCACATGTTCAAATATACATAATTGGTTTTTTTATTAAATAATTAACAAGGGTTATAAATCTGCGATTATTGATTCCAATTGAATTTTTTTTTATTTTTTATTTAATTCCAATTGAAAATAATGAGATGAAATGAAAAGTAATTTTAGGGCTCTTTATGAAGTTAAATTCATTGGCTTAGTGGAGCTTTACATTTTTTATATATTTTCATTCTTTTTGAAATTGAACAATAATAAGTGTCTATAATTTAAATACATTGTTAAAAAATTAATCTGCAGAAGTTTTTTAATCACGATTTTCGATTTGTTAATATGCACAAGGATTTTAGCAAATCAATAAATTATGATTAATTCTAATCGCTATATATATATATATATATATATATATGTGTGTGTGTGTGTGTATGTGTGTGTGTTATATATGATTGTATCATACTATAATGAAAGTAGCATAATTTTCTCCGGCCTATATGACTGTGAGTTGCAAGTCCAACTTCAGCTTGCTTTCTCTCTCTACCTAGACGTTTTCATAATTCAATGAGCTGCATGGCTATCAAAACCAGAACAAATCGGCCTTTTCTTGGATCTTTGGGAAGTAGTAAATATGTTAAAACATTTAAAAGGATTGTAGATCATATGTCTAACAAAATTTGATGAAGGACCCTATTCATTAGACAAGTTTATACGTAAAAAAAAAAGCGAATATCCCACAAAAGATATGAACAAATCTAAAAAATTGGGCAAGTGAGAGAGTGTGTGAAGGGAGACAGCAAAAGAGGGTAGTTCTAGAATTGAATGATTATCTTGGTGACCTAGTTTACAAAAGACTTAGTCAAACTCTTTGATAAAGAAGGATAAGTCTAATCAAACCGTAAAATAAATATAAAGAGAGTGATACCAAGATTTCTAAGAGAACCTCTATGAGAACCTAAAGTGAAGTGGGTATAAGAATAGGAATGAGAAACGTATATGAACTTCAGTAGTAACTCCTTACACTACAGGAAATTTAGGAATTACCGGCAATTTTTTCTGGTGGTTAGCCTAAGATTTCCGGCGGTTTCGTAAAATGCCGATGGTTTTGCGGCGGCTCAAAAACCGCCGGAATAAACTGCATAGGAAACTATTTTTGGTAGTCTATGTCAGGCGGTAATAATCACCGGCGGCGGAGACGGCCGGTAATTTCCGGTGATCGTCGGTTAATCACTTGCGGTGTACCGGCCATCAAAACCGCCAGTTTTACTTGCGGTAAAAACAGTCGGATCCCCACCGGTTGACTGCCGGCGACCGCCAATTAATCACCGGCGGTTTACCGGTCGTCATAACCACAAGTATTATCGGCGGCTAAACTGGCGGGTTTCCACCAGATGACCGCCGGCGACCATCGATAAAATGCCGGTAACTACCTGCGGCTTTATTGAACTGCCGTCGGCTATAATAAGACATCTGATATCAAAATTTTTGGCTGCCAAACCGCCGTTTGCCCACCTAAAACCTGTAGCATTAAAAAAAAATTGACAGCCTCCCTTCTATATTTACTCAATTTTACCCTAAACACTAAACCTACACAGAATATACAATAATTATCAAAAATACAGAAAACACGTTACTATAATCAATCACAACTATTATAAAGTCTAAAAATCAACATATATTGCATTGCAATGAAATCTGCAATAAGCAAATAAAGTCTACAAAGTTTATCAAAATAAATAAACTTATCAAACAAAATAAACAAATAAAGTCTGATAACATATATATCCACAATAACATGTTCAAGTCCTCGCTTTCACACAACAAGTTCATCAAACCAAATTTTTAAACCAAAAGTTAATCAAACAAATAAGAGTACTACTTAGCTTATCCTCCATGCCCCGCTGTTTAGTGATGCATGTGTTTGCTTTTGCTCTTTCTTCTTTTGATTTTCATCTATATAGGATCGCAGCTCTACCTGCATCTCATTTTGAACATTTCTCTTCTCTTCTATCTCTCTCATCAAGGCAGTAATCCTCTGGCTTATAGTTTATTCAGCTCCATTAGGATCATCAAATTGCTGATGTGAATGAACTGCCCTCATAGGCATAGCCTTATGAACCCAAGCAATGTACCCTCCCCCTTTGCCTTCCTCTAACAACATCTGACCATGTATGATACTTAGAATATTGGGTCAATCCTGAAGATGATCTCTCACTAATAAAGTGAAGACTTTCTAGAACTTGTACAAAATCATCCTGTGAGAATAAATCAATAAAATCTATTAATATTACAATGAGATTTTTTATATTAAATTTATATTTTCAAAATCCAAAAAATTATACTCACATGAGCTTTTTTAACCTTTTCAACAACCCACTGATGGTCAACTTGATCTTGATGAGTTATCGTATGCAACTCCAATGGTGTCGACTCTCGGCCAAGAAACTCTTTTTAATAATAGAAGATATATACTTAATATTTTTTAATAAAAAATATATGCATAACAAAAAATATTAATACAAATTAATTCAAATATTTTAATTCATGTTAAATAAGTATACCTAAATTTTTCTAAACCACATATCCCTAATTTCCTTTGCGATCTTCTTCCATGAGAAGTAAAGAGCATCATATTTGCTCCTTATGATATCCCGAATCTTGTCGGTAGGTAGCCTTGAAGGATTAAAGCTACATGTTAATTTTTTTATCAATAACATATAATATATCAAATTATAATAAACTTAACAAAATAAATTAAACTTATGTATAGCCCTTAGGCTCAAGTATTGATGCTTATCTACTGTAATTGCAGGATCCCTAGCACCAACCTCTGCTGGTGTAGATGGTCCACTATGTTTTAGTTGCACTGGATATGAGCAATAATATGGGTGGGAGTAAGGAGGGTAAGGGATGGTGGATGGACCAATTTATGATGTTGGTGGGGGGTAATATGGATAGAATGGAGCTACATGTGCCTAATTTTGAGAGGGAAATCGAGGACTTGTCGATAGAGGAAGGAATTACAAAGGAAATGGTAGTGGTACACCAATAATAGGTTGATTTAACTAGCTCTGATCCTGCTCATTAGGGGACTGATGTTAACTCCTAGGTTGTGGTAGTGATGGTATAACTGGTGGAATTGATCTATGCCCCTCACTTTCATTAGGTTGTCTAGGTCTGCTAGGTCCAACACTAAACTTTTTTTGAGAAAACTTTGAGGTAAAGGATATATGACGAGGATCATCACATGAAGTCATATGTATTAAAAGAAATAATTAGTAAATTATTGTAACATATAAAAAGTATAAAGAATGAATTAAAGAATTACAAACATAATAATGAATTATAAACATAAGTACAAAAACTATATTAATGAATTACAAATATAAAGAATTATAAATAATGAATTAGAAATAAAAAGAATTACAGAATTCACAATAATGATTAACATTCAAAATAGATTTGACAAGAGATATTTAGCAAGAGAATGATATGTTTACAAACTTGATTTAAAAAAAAACAATTCTATAAGTACAAAAACTACTCACAAATATTATAAAAAATTATAATTCTATTATTCTAAATTATTAAAAGTATAATTCTAAATTATAAAAACTATAATTCTAGATATAAAAATTGCTCAAAATCAGAAATATTTTTATTACTCTCTAAGGTATCTTTACTTTTATCCCGTTCTCACTTGATAAGCTAGTTGAACTATTCATATCTTCTAACTATATTTCAATACTATGGGTTGTAGTTGACATTTCCTGATATTTCCTCAATTTCAATACACCTACAATTTGATATCTCACCCTCTTAATGTGCAGTTGTTATAAGATATTGTTGATCTATTATCCCATGTGCTTTTATTTTTATGACAGCTATCCAATCTTATATATCCCTATAACCACTAGGATATTTGTTGAAATAAACTTGAACAACATGACTTGCTTACACAAATGGATCAAATTTCTCGTACCTTCTACTATATTTTATATATATTAAATCATACGTAGGATGAACCCTTGTACCTCTATTCAATACCGGATCATACCATTGATTATTAAACCAATATACAATATTATCATCTTCATCTGCGTACTCCAAGTCAAGAACCTCATTTATAATATTATAAAAATTACACTCATCTTCTTCATGAGTATTTCCACTAACACAAACTCCATATTTTTCAATTTTTCTTCCTTCACTCTACAATTTGATATGTAATCAGAACCCATTCACTATATATATTGGCCAAGTCTTCACTTTTCATATTGGGCCCCATGCTAGTGCTTGTAAACCTTTATTGAAATAATTATTATCAGGATTATGCACCTAAGAAATTTTTTAAATGTTAGGATTTTTAGTATTAAATAAGATGTAATTCAAATAGAAATTTTAAAATTTAAGAGCTCACATAAGATCTAAACCAAGATGGGGAATTCATTTGTAACAACTTCCTTAATATTTATAGAATCTATCAAAGATAAATTACTTACGAAATACGTGATGATAAATCATCAAAATAATATTTTAGTATTTCAAATAAATATTACTCATTGTACATATTATGGAAGAACTTACTCTAAGATTAGTTGGGCTTCTTTACACTTGAATAGCACATGTAAAGTCACTATTTTAATTTCTAAATCATTGAGAAATCTTTCAACATATTTATCACTGGACTTTCCATGACTTCTAAAGATTTATAGTGCTATATGTGATTATTCTTCTACTTTAAAGTTCATGTTACGAATAATCTTTGCTCTTGTACTCTGTACATTGGGATCAAAGTTGTATGTGTAGAAGTAAGTGATTTCATAAACTAAACATGCTTCATATATTGATCATTCTAGTCGTGCATTATTCATAACATATTTTTTTAACTTGTTCAAATATTTATTAAACAGTTATAATTATCAAGTTAAAAAACATATGTTTTTAACTTATTTAAAAATATTAAAAACTTAATAAAAAAATGATTTATATCTTGAAAGGATATATTCAACGATATTGTACAAGTCCACCAACTTTAGCTTCATAAGTTAGATGGACTGGAATATGTTCCATAGAATCAAAAAATATTCAGGGAAATTTTGTTTCTAAATTATAGAGGATGATTAGTATGTTTTCCTTGGTCCTCCGTAAAACATCTTCGTTTAGTTTAGATGAGCATAGATCTTTAAAAAAAAAAGCTAAGCTCAGTCAATAGATTAGATATGTAATATGGTAATATACTAACTATGGTCAGAAGGAGAACCTCTATAATTATGTGATAAACATGACTTTTTAGTCCAAATAACCTCACAGATTTCTTGTCAACACATCAGCTTAAGTTTCATTTGTAGCCATTAGGCATTTTTAAACCATTAAACCACTAACATATTGATCTTTTTTGCTCTAAATTGAAAGAGTAAGGTGCTTTGGGCTTCATTATTTTGCCATTGGTGATTGTTACTAACTTTGGATTTTTTCACCGTTAGTACTCTTTATTGTCAATCTTTTCTTTGACATTATCCTTAATCTTACCTTTAACATCCATAATTATATTAAAAATATTTTTCATGAAGTTCTTCTCAATGTGCATAACATTTAGATTATGCCTTATCAAATTTATTCTCCAAAATGATAATATCCATAAATACTTTTTTTAATCCAGTGATGTTGAACACTATATCCCATAAATTTAGACTCTGTTAGCATTGGAAAATTAATAATTGATGAAAAGTCAAAAAGTATCTATATTACATCATCACCACTTTATTTGGGTGGAGGAGGTGACCTCTCAACTCTATTTTTAACAAATGCTTCCTTTTTCCTCTTAAATAGGTGATCAACAGGTAAGAACATACGATGACAATCAAACTAAATATTTTTTCCTCCATGTTTTAGTATGAAAGCTTAAGTATTCTCTATGTAGGAAGAGCAAGCTAATTTTTCTACTATACTCCCACTAAACAACATATCATAAGCTAAAAAATCTCCAATGATACAAAGAAATACAGCTTGAAACAGAAAATTTTATTTTATTGAGATGTTATATATGAGAATACTTTCTTCCCATAATAACTTCAGTTAATCAATTAATGGTTACAAAAAAATATCAATTTTTGATTTTGGATTATGTGGTCTAAGTATTATAAGTATTAAGAAAATATACGAGATAGTCATACATGAAATTACGAGATGAGCTAAGAAGGGGGGGGGGGGGAATTAGAAAATTATTTCAAAAAAAAGACATTCTTAAATAGAAGTTCTTTTTTTTTTTAAATTTAAACAAGAAAATAAAATAATATGGAAGAAAATGCTTAAAACACAATTTTCAATAACGAATTTCACAATGATTTTTACCAAGAAATTTTAATGAAAATAAAATGCAAGCTTAAATAAAAAGCAGTAAGGGAAAATCACACTAGAGATTTTATAGTAGTTCGGTCATTTGACTTACATCCACTCCCCAGAGTCCTCCACTCTGAAAATTTCACTACTTAATATTAATTCTCCTATTGCCCCATAGGAAGTTGGAGAAGCCCTTACAAATCTCACTGTCTCCATCCTGGAGAAGGTAGAGTGACTTAGTGGATATGGATGTAGAAGAATCTCCCCGTCAGAGAGCCTACCAGAAGAACTTCTCAGACCATAGTAGAAGCAAAGTGCAGCAAGTTTGGAGCAACTGTGTGATCTCCCTCACACACCTCCCTCACAAAGCCCACCTTCTCCTTCCTCTCACAAACCCTAAAATCTTCTCAAGAGCTCTCTTGCAAGGAATCCCTCTCTAATCACATTCCTCTCTCACAGTCACATCCAAAAAACATAAACTTTGATATTTAAAACAAGCTCCATGAAACCCTAAAAATTTCAAATTAGTCGTTATTATCATACAATACGATCCCATATCATATAGTATGATAAGTACTAAATAGCCTTCATCTTGGTACGAAGGTTTACAAGCGGGCAAAATTTTTAAATATAATCCTACCATCCAAAAAACATGATTTAAACCATAATGTACGATATATAAATCTTTCTGTTCATACAGGATGATTGTTGGGATGATGAAAACTCGTCTATATACAGCGTATGGTACAAACCACCTCATATAGTATGACTAGTTAAAAACTAAGGGATCATCCGGTACGATGTTTGGGATGACCAAAAAGAGCCTCGGTTGATCATACAATATGAACTGTGTCATATACATTAGATAACTAATCATAAATTAATCCTTTATTTTTGCACTAAATGAGGGGTTAATTTAAGTAAGTATTTAAAAAATATTATATAATACGATATCATCATACAGTATGATCAGTTCAAAATTTCATATTAAGCAGTTGTACGACTTGTTCACATATAGTTGTTTGAGCCAGATCAGATCGTATAGTACGATTGAAACTCGTACATTATGATCAAAAGAAAAAAATTCTTGATTTTTAAAATCCTCTCCTCTATGTGTGTATATGGTTGCTTAGTCTTACATATAATTTATGGCCAGACTTAAAAAAAGAAAAATAAAAATAAATGAAAAATTATATTATTATAAATTCGAACTCCTACACAATCTTGTCTTGAGTCTTCTCGTTGTCCTGATTAACTTACGATCTCCTTGAAATGTTAGTACTCACAGATAAGAGCAAAAATAAAAAATATTCAATGAATAGTAACTCATTCAACATTATTTGTCATCATCTAAATCTTAGACTAGGGGTCATAGATTGCAAAAATCTCCTCCTATTTGATGATGCCAAACAATATTATTGTTAAAATAATTTGCACAAAATTTTTGTTAATTCATTTGTTTTAGTTTATTTGTTTTTTTTTTAATTAAATATTATTAAAAGGGTAGAAATATAAATAGAAAGAAAATGCAATTCATTTGAATTAAAGATAAGTAAGATAAGACACACTAACTAAAACACACAACATGATTTCACCTCCTTTTGACATCACCAAAAGGAGGAGGAACAAATAACACTAACAGCACAAAATAGATACATGTCAGAAAGTATGATCCTAATTAGGTGGAGGTTAAAGTGGGTGGAAGTACTGTTGCAAATTTAGGTCTATGAACTATATTTTGATGATTGGCAAACACTCTTACTAGTCATGGACTGTATTTTACTACTGCCTTTTCAGGAATCAAAGATCGGACGGAAAAATAGAGCCAGCTCAAGATGGGGTAGATTATGGTTGAGTCAGTCTGTAATTTTTTTTTTTCGCTTCTTGAGTCAAATATAATCTTTTGTGTGATTGATGCAAAGTAACCCTACATACACACACCTGAGAGACTTAGAATTTCTATTTTCACTCAAATCGTCCAGGACGATATTTACATCGGCCTGGACAATCGGGCTTAAAATAGAAAATCTAATCAGGGGTTCTTAATTAAGGCAGCCATCATTAGCCAATCAGCCTGAATGATACGTGTATCGGCCTGGACGATAGGCTCAAAATAGAAAGAAATTACCGCCATAAACAATTAAGGTATTCATTATTTTTGGTAATCGACCAAGACGATCTTGGATCAGCCTAGACGATATTCACAATTATGTCTTAATTGATTAGACAATCAAGGCAGTAATTAAGGATGATTGATACGATCACATCATCCTGGACGATCGCAAGATCGGCCAGGACGATCTAGTAAAAAAACCTTAGTTACTCATGGATGATTTGCATCAGACAGCTTGAATTCAGGGCGATGCTCTCGTCAATCTCATAGGGATTTGTACTGATCGATTAGGACGATGTCCATATCGTCCTGGGCGATATAGTCGGCAACTTGCAATTAATGAGCTCCTTTGAAGCTCTTCTATTTAAGAGCTCTTGTTCAATGTTTTTAAACATCCTTGGCTGCTGTCTTGACCTAAGAAAACCTAAAGGAGAGAGAGAGAGAGAGAGGGAGAGAGAGAGAGGATCTTATGAGGGGGAGCTTGTGAGGGGATTCACAAGGGTTGCTCCAAGCATTGTTCCACTTCTTGTTCCCTAGAGCCTCTTATCCTTGGAAGGGTTGGGAGAGGTAAGTTCCAGCAAGCGATCGAGGTTCTCTGCTTGCTTCAGGAGGAAGCAAAAGGAGTAGAATTTTTAGATATCTTTTGGGACCCAAAACTTAGGGAAAATGGTATCCTAGACACAACACTTCTTTTTTGAGATTATTTGGTTTCTTACTTCTGATTTTTTTGCAGGAATGAAGGTGGATAGAAAAAAAAGTACTACAGGAA